>NC_073745.1:7636429-7961536 GCF_029784135.1 Toxorhynchites rutilus septentrionalis
AAAAAAAATTCAGACCAAAAACATAGATCTTGATTTTGTTATGGCCGCTAAACATAAGCTTATTCCGTCTGTTATCGCAGGATGTTTGGGCACCTTGGTCATGCTGAACAGTTTAATACAGTGGTCCAATGTATGTTGCAGTTCAGGAAGGCACTGTTCTTCGGACGTATTTTCTCATGGGTTCGATTTTAGTAGGGAGATTATTCAGCTTTAATGAATAATCAAGCCAGTACATAATCATAATCATTGTGGATGAAGGACCAGACGAGAACCCCCGTTTTACAAAGGTCAAAGATATTTTCGATTTATCATTTTAATCAATTGACTTTGGTCCAATAAGCGTTACTACAAATGCTCCACGACGCAGTGCTTTCAATTGTTGAATGTCGAATGACTCCTCTTCCCCGGGAGTTAGTAGGTTTAATACTTCATCATGATCATGAGGAATCTTAACTGGAAACGAAATTAGTACGATATTAAACCGAGTGGTTTGCTCGACATCCCAGGACCTTTTGCAAGTAGTGAAATGTAACTACAGAAACTGCTGCATTGGAACGAGGAGTAGTTAGTATAAATCAACATCTCAGCTAAACGTCAGATGGGTTGAAAGCACCAATCCCAACTGATGTCAGCATTAATTTTCCGTCTCTTTTTGTTCAAATTTCTATAGACTTGGCGAAAGTTTTTCCGATGTCACTATTTGCATATAAGGAACTTCCGTAAGAACATTCGATTCCGACCTGAGCAGATATCTATTTTTTTAAATTTGATATTCTCATTACTTAAAGAAGCATAAACATTTTCAAACGACTTTGACCTTGTGTAAATATTTGCGTTACGTGACATAAGGGGAAGGGGATTTGTCTTGCGTCACCTCTTGTTACATAAGGGGGAGGGGGCCTAAAAATGACATTTTTAGTGTTACGTAATTTGTGCACGACTCCTAATATGAAACCTGGAAATTTCGGAATGTTTTAGCCAGTGGCACGTATCCAAAATCTAAAAAAAACACATTCCTCTATGTATTTAGTACCATTTCATGGTAACATTCCATAAAATAAATAAATAAAAATACTTCTTCGTTTTTTTCAGATCATAAAACTTAACAATATATTCTCACCTCCAAACAGTGGGAAAGCGCATGGAAATTTCATTTAGAGAAATATATTGAATAGCCTGTCCAACTGCCGCAACTGCCGATAAACGTCGCTGAAAACGGAACTATGCATCTTCCCAACATCGGTTCCCTTGGCACTGGACACTTTCTCGTGCGCTTCCTGTCCCTCGTCAGTGTGTTTGGCCGATTGCATCGCACAAAAAATTGTGCTTATTAGCCTCTGGTAGAGGAATGTTTGCCGACACATGGGTTTGCTTAGGTTCAGATGGTCCTCTTTAGTCATATAGAAATCACCCTCATCGATACGAGCGGACACTTCCGGGACTATATGGATGGGAAACTTGAATGATGTAAGTGCCGTGGGGACTCCTTCACAGATGCTAACGATTTCCGGTTTCCTCTTGAGTGAACCGATCGTTTTCAGGAACGTTTTATTGAGATGCAGCAATTGTTTGGAGTTTTCCTCGAGCTCACGAACCTCTACCGAAGGCCAAATCAGCGCGGAAGTGTGCTGTTTCAGCTTCGCTACGGCACTGCCGCGATGTGGCGTTCCAAGGAACATAATAGCACGTGAATTCTCCGCTATCCGGCGAACAGCCGGATTTTCACTGGTTGACGCTTGGACAATAATACTTTTGATCAGTAATCCTCCCATCGAGTGACCGACCCAAACAACGGGCCGATCTTGGCCAATCTCGGAGTTTGCCAGTTTCTGCAGAAATTCTGCTGCGCGTTTTTCCAACTTTCCATCGTACTTCTCGCAAGGACATCCACTGGCCGACCACTGCGACAGGGAGGAATCGTAGTTCAAACCGATTACGCGAATGTTGGGAAAGTCTTTCGGCAGCCATTCCATCGGCCAACAGAATGACCGCCCAACGGATTCGTCTCCCAGCGGTTCCTGGAGCCATTGCTCGCCGGACACGCTGTAGCGACCCTCGGTGTTACGAACGGCAGGGCTGGTGTATTTTTCTTCGGCCAAAATTGGCAAGTCGGGGAACACAACGGACCACTCCGAACTGAGTGGTTCCTCTTCACGCAGGGCCTGGATGAGTTCTTTGGTAGCGGTGTCACTGATAGAGGGGCGAATCTTTTTCGGGCTCTGTTGCAGTGGGAGCAGCTCATCCTTGTACGACGTGATACCCTCTGGAAAGAAAGAATGGGGGCATCCATTAGACATGTTTGTTGATAAGTATACTAATTGAGGTAAGAGAATGTCTTAATGTAATGCATGTTGTCTGGGCGATACGATGAGATTCCCAAGCGTTATTAATCTGTTTTGATGAGGTGGAAATCTTTCTGTCGTTTTACTCCTACGGACTGATCGAGCCAACTCTTGCTTTTGTTTTTTCAATACAGTTATCTATTGAATCTTCCGTGATGTGAAATTAACCATTAACGACCAAGCTGTGAAAAGTATTTTTCGGACGAAATCCATCAGTATAATTTTGTTTATGGCGTTCAACAAACCCCAATTTATTACCCAATAAAGTCATACCAAATTTAATGATCTTGATGGTGATAGCTAATAAATTGTTTATTTGGCGCAAAACATTGGTGAAATTACATTACTTTCCAAAGACATGAAAAATAATATTTGATGGCTTTGTCTGGGTCGCCTCGCTAGAGGTTTTGGATGATTATTCTGTATTTCCGCATATTTTCTCCTCGTTCTATACAGTTCTTCGTTAACCATCGCCATTCCATCATCTCGATGTATGACACTATTGCGGATGTACCAAGGTGAGCCAGTAATTTGTCATAGCGGCTTACTCTGTACTCTTTCGATAATTTCGATGTTACTTTTGCTGTATGCCTTAATTGACAGCCGTAATACTAAACAGACTTTAGCATTCATTTGTATAGAAGTAGGTCAAATTCTAGCTTTCGTTTCAACCCCATATATTTGATTTGCTTGCATCTTCAGTTGCACTATTTTTTGTCTTTTATATACCTCTTCCAGGTTTGACGACGATAAAGGTGCAATTTTATTCGATTAGGACACTGCAAATCCCTTGGACTTGGTTTGTGAACATGTGTTCTTATTAAGTTTGGACATGAGCACATTTTGTTTCGTTTACTTTAATTCTCCATTTTTATACTCATTTTTCCACTGCCGTTGTATGTTCCTGGAGATCTCGTGGAGCAATCGTCGGTTTTACACAGTCGAGAAATCAGCTGTGAGGATAAGCGGACCAAGGCTACTTTCCTGGATCACCAGCATTAATTTCTCGCTCTAATGAAACAGTTGTACCGAACATGCGACATAAAGACAGAGCGCTGAGCGATATCCGCGGCCTTCGTATATTTTACGAATTATTCTAACAATTCTGGTGTACTTGTTCAATGGTGCCATATTTAACTCGAATTCCTAATGTATGATTCAGAATCAATTATTGAATCTTAGGCGTTAGTTGTATTAACATGATTTTTTGAACTTTTTTAAAAAGATTGGAAGGATGCAGATAAATCTGATGGTGATTCCACTTTCTGAAAGTCTTTTCCTGGCTTGAGGGAAATATTCTATGTGGATCATTGCGTTGGAGAGTTTTGTGGGACATTTAATTGCTAGTGTCAGGGTGTCGTCTCAAAATCCCAAAAAAATGCCCTGATATTCTCTGATTCTCCAGTAATTTTTCAGAAAAACTGCAGTTCCTAAAAAAATAATTAGCTTCTCGAATCGTTTTCCCTCCAATTTTTTCATCGGAATTAATGATGGGAAGATCAAGAATACATCAACGCTTCATAAGCTTTAAAACCAGTGCTTCGCATCTCAGATGAAATATCAAAATTTGACTGTTGTAAAAATTTAACGAGTTTTTTTTAAATTCATTAATCCTTCGATTAACTGTGTAAAACATGCAATCCGAAGCTTCCCAAATACAAAAAAATTTCTTCTCCTTTTTGAAAGACCAGTTGCAGCTCGCGAAATATGACCAATTCACATTTATACCGCTCATCGACACAAGAAGAAGTTTGCTCAAATATATAATTCCCAGGTCTTCTTTAAAAGCTGCAAGTTGATCTCTGATGCTTGAGAACGTTCCAAGAATATTGACGTCATGTAATTACGAAAGCGAAAAACATAATCTTGTTCGAAGCCTATGTTTCGAAGATGGTATTTGCTCGGACAGAGTCCTGTAAATGTGCTGAGATGTTTCTTATTAAAAAACTATTTTTTTTATTAAAAAAGCAATTGTTGAGTAACTTTCATGCTCGCGCGATAGATTTTGTTGACTGGTTAAGCTGTACAGCCATCCAATTGGCCATCGCTTACCGTTCTTCTCATTTCATCAGCTCACTCTTCGACACACAATCAGAAATTCCACAAAATTGATCTGGACCAGTGAAGGACATGAGCCATATATTGCAAGTTCATCTGCTTGATCATTTCCCTCTGTACCCCAATGGCCAGGAGTCCAGTACAGTTGTATCGAACTTATCTTACTTAATTGCCGTGAAAAGCAAATGCATTCCCAGACAATTTTTCAAGAGCACATGGAAGCATTAGGGGCTTTAAGTGCCTTTAAGTGTCTGACAAGATGCAGATGATAGCATGCCTATGGTTTCTTTTGAGGCGGACATTTAAACAGTCTATTATTGCAGCTATTTGTGTCACCTAGTTGCAAAACCGACCAACTCCACAAGTTTGAGAAAATGGTTTTTTTTCGGTTTTTTAGACCTTAGGTACATTTTTCCACTTATTGGTAGTGAGAAACAGCACCAATATCGATCAATTCCCTATAAAATACGCGTTTAAAAATCATGATGTGCTGCATAACCGGTGGCATGATGCTACAGAAAATCGTCTTTCTTGTAAAATTTTAATTTTTGGAGTTGGCCGGCTTTGGCGACACATTTCTGCCTGAAATAACTGTTGACCAGTTCTCCATGGCTACACAATTTTTTATTCTGGAACCATACACTCCAGCGCCTGTTCTGGCATCTATCTTCTAACCATCAGTATAGAATTGAACCATTACGAACACTGGGGCCACCTTCAACCCATACTGAACGAGAAAGTTCGATTACACTGTATGGATATCATAATTAGTTCTAGATTCCATCCAATTACTGTTCATCTCTGAGGATGGTCCAACGGGTAAAAAATTCAGGATCCTCAAATGGCCAATTTTGTCCCCGTATAATATTTTGTTTCCATCTTTCAGCTTTAGAGTGCTTTTATCAGCCTCTAGCTGAACATATTGACTCAAAGGTAACAGGTAAAGCATAGCCTCCAATGCCTTTGAGGGTGTTCTTCGCATTGCTCTAGATATAGCAATGCATGTCAGTCATCGTAGTTTGTTTAGCATTTTGATGGCCATGGTCTCCTCTTAGTCTTTGGTCATCATACTAACGAAGCATAGGCTATCCTAGTCAGCCGCGATTCTCAAAAAGAGTGCTTTGCGTTGAAGGCACCAGCGACGATAAATCGATGTCCTTGTAATGAAATGGAATTTTTCAGTTCCTACTTGAGTAGAGTACTTTTAGTACTAATTTCTCTGATTTACCCTCGATGCACAAAGCCGTTGCTTGAATATTCAGATTGCTGTGGCGGTGCCATTAATAGTGTGGAATTTCTCGTTCGATGAGAACCACAGCTCTTCCTCTTGCTGACCCGTGCGGGTGGTTTGTACCGTAGAAATTATATTCCGTGATTCTAATGTTGTAAAATCCGTCAGATGAGTTTCGTTGATGAGAAAGACCTAAATGTCGTGTTGGTTCAAACATAATTTAATTCAATTTCAATGGTTATGAACCCCGTTCGAATTCCAATAGTAGATTTTCAAATAAAAATATTTTGAACATTGCAGTTTTTGGGTGAGAAGTTGCTGGCTACGACAGATTTCTTGAATCGGTTTTTGCATTGATGGTATGAGCTTCATGATTGAACCCATAAATATGCTAGCACTATTCTCTTTCTTGGTACACCTGCCGATCTCTGCTTGTACACACATTTTCAACCAAAGTGTTACCGACATAGTGTTGCTGCAATTTGAGTGCTGTCGTCCAAACCAGATGAACGTTTCGGAATGTTACAATGACGCTATATCCTAGGAATGATTTCACCAATAAACCAGGTTCTCCAAACTCGGGTTACTTAAATTCCTGCCAAGTCCTGCTCCACCCGGCCCAAGTTGGACTCCTCTCATTGTTGTCCCCACAGAATTAGGAGCGAACACCATCTTTGCGGGGCTGCTGTCTGGCATTCTAACATGTTTCACCCATCGCACTCGTCCAGCTTTGACGGCTTTCAGGATGCTGGGTTCGGTGTAGAGTTGTGTCAGTTCGTGATTTATCATTTTATTGTACTGAGCACTCGTGATTCGAAAACGCCAACTGCTTGCGAGTTGTCTCCAAGCGTCGTCCATGCTTCGTGTCTATAACATTCTTCCGGGTCAGAGTTTGTTGGATCTTAGGGATTTGGCTGCTGTTGTCAGTTGTCAGACCTGGAGCAAAGGTAAATAAACTCGTCGACCACCTCGAGCACATCGCTATCGATTACAACACTGCTGGCAAGAGAGATTCTATTATGATCAGCTTTTTCTGCCAGTATACATTTAGTCTTAGACGCAGCAATCCCAAGCTCAATCAGCTCAATACACGAAGCAGTGTATCAATCGAGTATATAGCTTTCTGAATAACTCCTTCCAAGGACACATTTGAGAGCAGACAGTAGAGTCCAGTCCAGCTTTGCCCTGTGAGTCTCAAACCATTCCGACAGATCGTCTGAGATCCGCACACTGTTCATCGTTGCCTGAATCAGTCTTGTCAGCTTTCGAGGAAAGTTGTGCTCAACTATGATCCTTCATTGCCGTTATTGGTCGATTGCATATGTGGCTTTGAAGTCGACAAAGATGTGGTGCGTGAGAACTTGAGCTATTCTGAGTATTCTGAGTATAAGTTTTGCCGGACATTTCTCGAAGAGCTCCGCTGCGAGGCCGTCTTCTACTACTGCTTTGTGGTTCTTTGGCTGATTAATGACCTCCTTCACTTCACTCATCGTAGAAGATGGTACTTCATACTGATACTTACTGAACCTGCTTTCCCGGGGCTCATTTTTAAACTTTCCTATACAACCAAAGTTTTTTTTTATCTCATATTTAAAATCTCGAATGAGAGTTAGAAAAGCAATGGTTGAATTATGTTAGACGCTCTTATAACGAAGGCCTTATCTAACAAAACGGCACATTTTTGGAAAATTTAAAATTGGTTATTCGAGCAATTTCGCCATTTGATTACCCCATGCATCTTCATGAGACATCATCATTTATGGGTTAAGCGTGTGTACTATCACCATGAAGCATGATTGATCCTACAAGCGTTTGGGTAAGACGCACTTACTGTACGCTTACCTTCGGTGCGGATCCCCGCCTGATCTTCGTCGAAAGAAGACTTTTTTGCGGACCAATAGAACAGCGGAAATTTGGTCGGGATGGAACTATCTCTGGTCGTCGTCGTTGTGGTCGTCGGAGTGTTAGTTGAAGATGTTTCGGCCCTCCCATCACCATTGTCACCTTTGGCGAGCGATGAAACGAGATTAACAGATACATGTTTCTTACCTAGGAGACTGGCCGCCTGCGGCTTGAGATCCTTCTGTCGCCAGGTTACGAATACTCCTCCTGCAATGTTCATACCATTGATTATATTGTGTCAAAAGTTGAATGGGCAGCCTCATTTACCTAACAAACCATGGATGAACACCACATCCACATCTGGTTTATTTTTCCTCCGGCCCTTAGGATAGAGGGGATACACATTTGACTCGTAGTTAAAACCATTCGGGTCATCTCGGTCCAGATTGGATAGCGCAATATCGGTGGTCACCTGCATCCGCATGTCAATATCTTTCTGCCAGCGTGACATGATACCGATCCATCCGCTCGCGAAGAAATCGTACGCTCGGTCTTCACAAACAGACAAATTCGCCATAATCCGAGACAACATTAGCTTAATATCGATACTGTCTTTGAAATGCTTCTCCACTTCTATCAACGCTAGCAGTCCACCAGCATCGATTATCTTCCGGCAGTTCTCTTCGGTGGTTGTCAAATGGACAAGAGCACTGAGTGCTTGCTTGAGCGTTTCCGTCTCGAATTGCGTCACGCTAACCCTATAACTGACACCTTCATCTCCAACTGGTTCTTTGATCGGTGTGAATGTGTGTTCCAGCACATATTCAGCGCATTTGTTCGGAACTAGTTTTTCGATCAGACCTTTAACTTCAACCAAAACCTCATGGATTTCCTTTTCCACTCCATACTGCCGGGGCGGTAGGAACCAACGAGAATCACAGTTCGAACGGGCTAAAGAGACTGCCGTCTGCGCGTCGCACAGTTGGGCCAAATGCTGAAAGTCCCAATCTGAAACATTGTGAAACCAATTCAAATATTGCACCACATGGTTTGCATAGTTCATCTTACCTTTTAAATGGTCAATGAGTGCCAATTGCCTAACCGCTTTCAGTCGCTCACTTTGATCGCCCTCTTGGGCAATCTTCAGCAGTCTCCAGGCAACCGAATGTTTGAACGTTTTCCACCACTTCTCGAAGGGTTGGACCACGACATTCACCAACCTTCCATCCTGTCTTTCCTGTTCCAGCTGCTCCAGCAGCGATTGCCTGTAGATGTGATGTTTGATATAAATATAGTCCGGGCGCTTCCGATCAATGTCCAACACTCTTGTGTCCACCAAATTACTCAGGGCGGAATGTATCCGATAAGCCTCGTAGCTCACAAGGCCAACGCTAAAAATGGACATACAATCAGAACGTGGTGCCGTTTATTACGCATTTTCTGAATCATAGCGAGAAAAAATCCGAATCGCCCGAATGTATATCATCACGCTGAAAATTATACTCACAACGACATCAAACCGCATCCCGAGAAAAGTTTGCCCGCTTTTTTATACTCGCTGTACATAATTTAGTGCTCAAATTTGCATCATATACCAGACGTCGTCACTCTTTTCCTTTCCGTGCACGCTTTTCACTTCAACAATTTGTCCTTGAGTTCAACTCCCAATCACTGCGGCAATAGCACACACCGAAAATCACTAGCCAAAATGTTCTTCCGTTTGATTCAAGGCAGTCCAACTCCTATAATTTGCTGCTTTGATATTTCACAGTCTGAAAGTTCTGGTTCTGGGATAAAAAAAAAAGATCACACTTCTGTTCACTTGCTTTGCTTGGCTCAAAATGGTTTGAGAAAAACATAGCAGTCTCGCCTCATATAGTGCACAACGAGTTGTCAACAACTGAAAATTTTGTAAACATGCGATCGCGTTGGAGGTGTGTCAACATGGTGTCGACTCGCTCCCCCGGATACACGGGCAGTGGTGCGAAAGAGACCGCTATGGGCAGCGAGAACATCAGCAGATCCGAACACGTCACTTCTCCCACCTAATGTTTTTTGTTTAGTTTCTTTTATCGTGCTTTCTGCTGTGGCGCCCTGAGGAATGCATCGTTATTTACAACTATCCAACTCATCGACACGCAAAACTAACAGGATGTAAATATTTTTGTTTTTTTATGAAATTTTTTCTAATATTAGAATCCTGATGGATACATTTTAACGATCAATATTTTCACGTTTCATTTGCAGCAACTTTGTTTGCTATGAGCTGAGGTGTTATGAGTGGGTTGGTTCTGATTGGCGGAGGTGCTTCGATGCTGGGACTATCGATGTAAACATTGAGCGGGGGATAAGACAATATACGGGTATACACAGTTTGCACAATGGGATATGGCTGCATTATGGTAATAACATGATAAGGCACCTATGAATGAATACAGCGACTCAAACATGAATTCGTACACCATCATGCGGATCTGTCTTAACAACTTTTGAATGTCGAAAACAAGCTTTCGAAACATTGTATTTAGATAAAATCATAGTGTCACATGAGAGTGAAAAGGTACGCTATATTTTTTCATAAAAAGGCTTTTTATTTCTTAAAAAAAATGTTTGTAGATTAGCGAAGGTATGTGAATTGTCACAAACTCATTCATACGATAGTTCAAATTTCAATTCGATTTCGAAGGTGTTGATCATTTTCAGGATTCCATCTTTAGTATGGTAATCCTTGTTCATTGCGACCATCTTTAGCTGCCTTTAGTCGCTGTCTAGAATCTTTTTGGTATATTTAGGAGGAATATTCATCCATCAAATGGTTTCGAAGATCGTTACTAAACCATAACTAAACGTAATAAATCTGAAAGCAACTTTTAAACGTTGTGGTGGGGGTGCTTGTTTGCTGACGGTATTGGCAATTTGATTTTTCACCAATGATGTAATGTAGTAAAGTTTTAACAAAATGGGATTGTACCGAGAATTTGAGTTTTACCACGGCATAAGACATGAATAATAAAGCACATGAAGGTTGCATATGGTTACTTTACAATTATTCAAGAGTTGTTGGTTACTTTACAATTATTCAAGAGTTGTTACCACAATCACACGACAACTTTCCAATTAGAAAACTGAATGGAGGAATAGATGAGTAAGCCTCCCAAACACCAGAAAGCTTGTAGATAAAGGCTAAAGGAAGTTGCAATGAACAAGAGCTACCATACTAAGGATGGGTTCCTGAAATTGATCAATGCCTTCGAAATCGAATTGAAACTTAAATTACCCAATGAATATGAGTTTGGGTCAACTTCATCACATTCGCTAATCTACAATCATTTCTTTAAGAAATAAAAACCCATATTTCTGAATACAAATCATCAAAACTCTCATGTAACACTATAACTTTATCTAAATGGAATGTCTCGAAAGCTTCTTTTTGACTTTCGAAAGCAGCGAAGAGAAACCTGTATGGCAGACTACGATTTCGAGTTCGAGTTACCCTGAGGTTCCCTGACAACAATCCAATCACTTCCTGATAACGTTCTCGTTCCGCAAACTATGAATTTATTCTGCTTGGAATGAAAGATGATTTGTTTCAAACAATCTTCGTTTCACGTTTCACAAAAAAGTTGCTTTGTTATATTCGGATAATGGTATATCTTAAATCAAATACCATACAAATAACATAATAATCACAATAATCAAGTTAAAAATAAACGTGTGGTGTGACATATCGTGCCATTTTGTGGAATATGAATATTTTCATACTTATTTCTTCAAGTTAAGGAACAATTAGATGGGTGTTTTCCAAAAAATTATCGCATTGTTCATATAGAACTAGGTGATCATTGTATTACATTCGATTGTTAATCACGATTTCCAGAGTTAATTTTGTTTTCCACCATTTAGAATGAATGTGACAGAATATTTACTGCCCCAAAGATTTAATAACAAACCGCTGTTCCTTTTTTGGAGTATATTTCGCCCCAGATAAACAGATTGAATAGTTTGATCCAAGCTGAAAACCAGAATTCACGATTGTACATGAAGTGCTGAAAGATTTATATTTCATCATTCTCACTAATATCTGATCTTACGTTGTCTGTCCTTACATGTTGTCCTTATATGAATCAAGGCGCCTAGAAGTATATCCTAAGGTGGGTCAATTTGCTCAAACCACTCTGCCGCCATCTTGGAGGTCTACTGTGTTTAGTTTGTAAACAAAACACAATACGCTTGTGCACAACCTCGCTTGTAATCAGTCTGTCTCTGTCACGCTTCAAGACAATAATTCCCTTTCTGCTTTCTTCCGTACTGCTCTCGCTCCCCTAACCAACTTAGTGACGAAACGGCCTCACCTAGTACCATAGACCCGTCTTGATATAAATAGTACGTTGTTTCAATGTCCAATGCTATTAAATTTGAAGGTCATTTGAAAAAGCAGCAAGAATTTTAAGGTTGGAATAGCAGTAGAAGAAACCATCAGAACAATGGACAGCGAAAGGCAGATCATTTTTAAGGATATTTGTTGCAGTTTTTTTTACAGTGTCGTGTTAGAGGCATTTCCAGGATACTATATGGAGACTAGGACCTTATGGTCTGGAGAATTAATTCCGTACCATAAAGATAAAATTACTCCGTAAGGAAATCACAGTTTCAGAAGACGAGAAACGATTAGTGAACAAAAATTGGATGCCTAAAAAAATTGACGTTCCGCTCGCATTTTAGGCGCTCCGATGTCTTGTTTGTAACGTTCTCATTATTAGCGAATTCGTTTTGACGTAGGACTACGTCTTTCATTTCTATACCGGGGTGTAAAATCAAAGTTTCGAAAACGAAAGCGTTACGCCGGAGACCGAGATTTTGAGCGTTAATAGCTCCTAAACAACTGAACGAAATGGTATGATAAACACTTCATTCGAAAGATAAAATGTCTACGCGTTCTATACTTGTTACTTTCTGATCCAAAAACTTGTTTCAATAGTCTTAAAATTGCTTTCAAAACAGGCTATTGAAATCACCAATCGTTATATAAGCGAGCGCCGCTCGGAAATCCACTCAGTTCAAATTGAACAGCGATTGGAGCATGTTGTCGCTGTTGTGGTGAAGCTCTTCGTTTATCATGAAAGCGCGGATGAACGGTGTCACCAAGAGCCTGTTTGTGCACCTTAGGCCAGAAGGGAATCCATCAGGAGGAGAGTGATGCCACAAACGGTTCCCCGGGAAGATCTCGAAGCAGCCGCTACACACACACACACACACATACACGCGCGGAATTCTTTCCGTTTGAATGCCATTCAGTATCGAGAAAGATCCGGAAAATAATCTGCCAGTTCCTCTGGGAATTTAAAAATACATTCATGTGAAAGAGTTTATTTGAAGGTTTTCTATCCATGTAACACTGTGACCAAATATGTTTCAATGAAGTGCTATTAAGCAGCAGTAACATCGCGAGCTGAACATTGTCGGCACTCTCTCTCCGCTGATAGCGTGAGGACGCGCTTCCATTGACCCGGGAGAATGTCGCAGTGTGGAATCAACGCCGCATTACGTGATTGGCACCCACGTATTGACTAGCTGCAGAAAGGGTTTTAATGAGTTTTCCCCGCTGTAGCTAGCAAAGAAACTTCTAGACTGAGACTTCATATTTGAAGCCTATCCATTGATCACAATGGATAATATCGGCGGTCGCGACATTCAGGAGGAATAAACATCCTTTCAAAATCAAAATTATGGATGAAAATTTACTTTGTTACTTTTCATCACATAAAATAAATATTAGATACTATTTATTTTATGTGATGAAATAAGAGATTTTATTCCGATATCGCAGAAACATTGAACGAAAACTGTGTTTAATGATGATTATTATAGTAATATTTTGTGGAACAAACAGGAAATGAATCGACGAATGGTTAAGTGATTGTCAGAACCTAAGTGGTGCGGACTCAATCCACTTCATTCTCAAGCAAATTCTTGCATGTTTTCAAGCGATTTCTTGCAATAAATTCTCAGACCACCAGAGATGCCAGATTTACAAATATGTTTGTAAATTTACAGACATATCTGTAAAACATTCATCACATCTATTCATCACATCAAAAATATTTGACTCACCATATGACATTTTTCCATAGTTTTAATACAGAAAAGTTATTATATTTAGTATATATCAATACACATGACGTTAGACCAGCGATACTCAACCTGCGGCCCGGCAGTCCTTCTTGTTGGCCCAACTGGTGTGTATGATGTTTGGAACTCATACACATAAGTACTTTTGCCTTGACATCATTGCAGACGAAAAAGAGGATACGGTTATTCACAATTAATGAACAATTGCATTCTCTGCAGGTAAGGAAAAATCTTGAACGAAAATTGTCTCTGATAATTATTTTCTGTTCTAGACAAGATTGTTTTGCTGAAATGCAAGGAGATTTATTGAAAAATAGTTAAGTTAGGGTCAGGACTATGCAACCTATGTATTTAAACAACATCGAATAAAAATTTTCATTCTATTTTCAACAACTTACATTTGCTTTCGGGTCTGCTTATGACGAAATATGGGTTACTATTCGATATTGTTACGACAGACATGGTTCATGGCCGTGTGGTGGTCTAAAACTTGTATAGCCTTACATGGCGGATGGAAAATATACACTGCATTTTTTTAAAAATAAAAACGACAAGACCGCAAGCCTTGGTGGATGTCCAATATATCAACGGAGAAATACTGTGTTTTATAAAAATTAACAACGCGTATGTTTGTGTATGTATGTGTATGTATGTATGTGTAGATCGTTGAAACATTTAAACACACTTACAGCACATAAGTTATTAAGTGGTCCGAAAAATCATTGAAATGAATGAATTGAAAATTAATAACATTTGAATCACTGAATCGATTTAGATGATCGACATATAAAATTGACCTAGCCTTTTATGAAAAAATATTTAACTTGCGAAAAACATAATTATATTTTAGTAATTATTGATTGTAGTCGTTTTTTATTTTTTTTATGACTTTGGACTAGAGGGCGCTATATATTTTTATATTTTTCTTGAAAGCTGAGGATTTTTTACACAACATATCTCGATATCAGGGTTGCTATTTTTTCGTTTTTTAGATATGATTTTAAAAAAAATCATTTTTCCCCATTTGTCCAAAAATAACTTTCTGCAAAAAATCATAACATTTGAACTACTGAACCGATTTAGATGATCGATATATTAAATTGAAGCCAATAAGCAAAACTCACACTTGCGGGAAGATTGGATTCTAGTAGCATAGGTCTAGTTTAGTCACATATGAATATTGATCGAAGACTTAAAACATGTTAAATTTACAAAATTCTAACTTAAAAACGATAATTATAGCATCTCTGATATCGAGATGTGTTAAGTAAATACTCCTCAGCTTTCCATAAAAAATATAAAAAAATATAGCGCTCCTATCTTTAACCGAGAAAACTATGAAAAACTAACTCAATCCATAATTACAAAAACAAAAATATTTATAAAATAATAAAATAATATTTTTAAAAAAAATATATCTCGTAAGCTTCAATTTGATATGTCGATGATATGAATCGGTCCAATAGTTCGAAAGTTATGATTTTTTGTAGTGGGAGAAATGGGGAAAAATTGTTTTTCGAACCATCGATTAGTTTTGCAAAATCATATTTCAAAAACGAAAAAAATAGCATCTCTGATATCTAGATATTTTATGCAAAAGTTCTCAGCTTTCAATCCATATTAAAAATAGGATCCATATTATATGCAAGTTAAATATTTCTCAATTAAAGCTCATTGGCTTAAATTTGATATGTCGATCATCTAAATCGGTTGAGTGGTTCGAAAGTTATAAATTTTTGAAAAAAGTCATTTTGGGAAAAAGTGGAAAAAATGATTTTTGGGATCACCCTAAAATGGAAATGGGCACCCTAATGACAAATTAAAAAAATACGAGTTTAATGTTTTGCGATAAAGAACAAAATTACCACTTTTGACGAAGAGCTGAGAACCACTATATTAGTTTGGCATGGAATGGCTGTATATATATATATACAGAATACAATCTTACGTGCATCGTGATGTACAAAGTATTAATGAATAAGTGAAAATTAACGTTAAAAGACATTTCTATAGATCTGCACACTTTTACAGACTTTTCCACATTTTTAACAGACATTCACATGTTTTTACAGACTTTTTTTAAAAATCATCTGGCAGCTCTTCCTTCCACTTTTTATCGAATATTTCCAAATCGCAGGAGTAAACATTTACGTGACTCTGACTTTGTTTGTTTTTATTACGTTCGGAAAAACGTTATGACAAAGAGAGGGGACATTAAAAATGCGTTGCTCAGTGAAAGGCTGAGATGGTCTTTTAGAGATGCAATGGTTAATTAAACAATTGACGGAAAAATGTAGTTCGTTCATTTTATAATTTTACTTATTTTTGCCCTTGACAACAATACCTCTTTTATAGTGTTGATTATCATAAGAAAAATAACACTCCTGATCGTTGGATCTCTTTTGACATTTCAATTGGATCTTTTTTGACAGCCGTTTTGATTCAGTCCGCACTACCTAGGTCAGAACTGCATGTGTTAGGTAATCAAATAATATGAAGTAAAAATTTTCATTCAAACTTTTATATTTTTACATTGCACTTGTCCCTTCTGATCTGATAGAAAATAATTTACCTCCCAAGCACTAATATCGCCACCAGATGACGACACTGTACATTTGTCGTCGCAAATATAAACAAATCGGACTATATAACGCACACCAACAAACCACCGCATTCGTGAAACTAAAAACGTTTTTTTTACGGAGTCAGTTTGGCACTGACTCAGTTTTACAAACGAATTCGCTATATGCCTCATTCCTCCCCAACTATCGAGCGATTTTTTTGTGAATATAATCAGAACAGAAACAAGGTTTGAAATCGGCTCAGCAACGATACGATGAATTTGTTAATGATAGTATTAGAATCTAGATTCAGAAAAACTATGTGTAAGCCTTATAAAACACACGAATGGCTTGCTAATGTAAATGTAGTATTTGTAGTAAATAAATGAGTGTTTTGTTCATGCTAATAAAATAGATTTTTCTCTACAACGAATATTTTCGATAACACAGATTTTTGAAACAAAAAAGTCACAAGAGGGTTGTGTCCGAGACACGACCGCATTGTTGACGTAGGATTCCGTTAGGCTATCTGTTGAGTTTGGATATTGGTGAAGAATTACATCGTTTAAATCATTATGGCCTTGAAAAGGGCCGTGTTTTTCGGTTGTTTGTTCACTCCACCAGTGTTTACCGAGTGATGATGACAGAAGGATGTTAAACAGTCGTTGAATGGTGCGTATCATATAAAAGGTGTCGAAGTGGAATGAGATATGATGAAAACCATCCTCTGTGACCCTAAACGAGATGCCTCCTGTGTTATGTATGGATGAAATAACGAAAAAAAATATTCCCAAATGTAATATAAGATAATTACCAATACCGAACACAATTATCGATTTTTCACATCAGTAAAACCATGTTACTTTAATGTAGAGAAAACATATTTGAAATGGAAACATATTTAATTTGTAATTTTCTTTTATAATTTTTATATTCTGAGTATTTATTCAACCCAATACGAATTTTAATTGAACTAACAACACCTAATACTATATGTAAAGCATATGAGAAATCACTTTTTCACTTTTCCAATTTTCCTCGCCGTATAAACTTTCCCTGGGTGAAAATGAACACAACAACACAGACATCTTAAACCTAACGACCCGTTTCCGAGCGGAAACACACCTTAGTTTATATTTATGAAAATTGAAACATATATATAATATCAAGTCATTTTTAAAACAATTGCTACCATATACAATTTTACACTTACACTTGTGCTAGAAGTTTTACAATGCATAATCGGTCATTGATATGAAATTTCACGAAGCAACCAACATAAAAGTTCCAAATTTAAATTTTATTTGCTAGAATTAATCGTATCACTCACCTTACTTGCAAAGTAAAAATGCCCCCGACTTGCATATATAATTGCAATGTCGCTTTCCCCTAGGTAGCTTGGTTTTGATGTCTCTATTAGGGAACACATTTCGGTGGAAACAAAAGCTCCCCCTACTTTTATGTATTTGCAATGCCGATTTCCCCCAGGCAGCTTGGTTTTGATGTCTCTGTTAGGGAACCGCCGCATGTGTCGTCAATTTCGACCAATCAGAAGTGGGTATTTCTGTTAGGAGAGGGGTTGCGATTTTTCAATTGTTCGATAGTTAATTTCATGATTTCATACTTTCTTCAATATAAAAAATTGTTATGGAGTGTCGAAATCGATTGACGCAAAAATTTCATCAATCCATCATGAAATGACAGAGCAATAAGCTTTGGAAATTGGACAATTTTTACGATGTGCTCGATTTTCGATTTTAAATTTGTACCCCAATATGTTCCCGAAAGACGTAATCCTACGTCAAAATCGAGGGGTTGTATCCGAGACACGACCGCTTAGGACGTAGGAATATACGCAATATTTTTTTTTAATTTGTTGATTTATCATTTCGGATATTATTTGTGAATACGTCAAAAGTTCATAAATAACTTTTCAGTAAAAACTTCCGGGGACTCTGAAAAGGTTTAATGGCTTGCGTGGTTTTGTAGAATCATTTCGAGAGACAACGATTCTTTCTTGCCTTTGCGAGAACAATCCACTAATTGGTCATATGTCGCTATTTGTTTCTTTATATCAATGCATCAATGCATCAATGAGACATCTTCCGTACATCGCCATTCAACAAGCATCAAACACGCGTCTAACAGATGCACACAGTTGCAGTGATAAACTTCAAGTGAAATATTCACTAGCGTTCACAGCTCGGGGGGAAACATAAAACACAAAACGAGCAGAATAAGCGACCTTTGTTGTTTTTGGCACAGAAAGATTCTGAAAATTTTCCTCAGAGCAGATGCAATACTTATACGCTAGCGACAGCTTACTTACTTCGCAAATATTCTCTTTTCGCTATCCCTCTTCGTTGTTTCTATCCTTCTTCTTCTTCTTTTCATTTATTTACGGAGACTTTAAATCCAACGATTCATTCATCTCCGACTGTTTCTATTCTAGCGGCTGCATAAGTTGCTCGTTATTGACAGTTATTGAACGCACATAAATGGACAGATCAAATGTATGGAGAAATGGAAACGCTTTCAATTTTCATCAATTTAAACCATATACAGACTATGGTATTGTAATGTACAACACATCAAACTAATCTTAGAAAGTTTCCGATTTGATTGGTACGCAAATCGTTAAAATTCGTGCGCAGCAAAAATAGTTATTAACATTAATTTTATTTCATAAAAACGTGACCTGTTTTCTGATTTGGCACCCTTAATGTAAGACGTAGTCCTACGTCAAAAGTACAGATCAGGAAGATTTTTAACACCTCTGGTACAAATAAAAACGGGACTCGCAGTTTGCATATATTTGCAATGGCGATTTCCCCAGGCTCCTTGTTTTTGAAATCTGTGTTGGGGAAACCGTATTTCGCTGTCACGCTGGCAGTCAGGGCGTTTACATGACGCTTGGCATTTCACAATTATTCAATTATTTATCTCAAGAAAAGCAACATTTCATTGTGATTGATGCGTAGAAATATTTCCTATCAATTTATGCAAACATATTTCCGATCTATTAAGAAATGCTCGAGTTATAAGCATTCGAAGTTTTTCATTGTTTCCTACATGTCCTGTGTTTAGTTTTCATTTTAGCCAGAAGTCTCACGAAGTCTTATGTAATTCTATTACAGAGAGTTACCTCCATTAGAGGCAATTTTGATTTGTAATTGTACATTCGAGATGACAGTGGTACAGTGTTGACGTCTGGTGACAACTTTTGATTCGGGTAAAAAACAATTTAAATAGGGAAAATCATTAAACATCTAACAAATAACCATTAGAAAAATGTGCAAAATACATAATATTGGTTGAAAACACTCCTAAAAATTTATCGGGTTGTAGAAACTTGCACAAAGGATGTTTACAAATACAGTAGTACCCCGATTATCCGCGGAATAGTCTGGCTAGGTCACCGCGGATCACAAAAATCGCGGATAATGCAATTAATGTTTAAAAAGAGATGCAAACAAAGTATTTCAGCATGATAACTATGTTTTATCAATAAAGGATTCATTAAACTATCCATCAATAAGGTTGTGTACACCAGAAGTCAAATATGAAAGTCACGACCAAAACAAAAATGCAAAATCCTACACCTCACTGATAATTAACGGGAAAGTCCATAGCATTACTATGGAACTCGTTTTCGCGGATAAACCGCATCGTGGATAATCGATGTTCCACTGTATGTCTAATTTGAGGCGAGAATGTCAAATTATTCGTTTTGCACTGCAGGTCTGTCCAGTTAACTAGATGTCGAATTAGAGTAGTAAGTTTAATATAGCATTCAACCTTACTTGTGTACCTTGTCCATTACAACAGAAAATAAATCGATCAACCGATTTCCACCATCTTGTTTGTTTTGTTTAGCAATGTATACTCTCTCTCGTTTACTCTCATGGAAGCAAATTGGTTAAAATGAGAAAAAACGATTATCGCTCTCCCACCGCATTGGTATGCGTTTATTTGGTCGGACTATTTTCTCTCTGTTCCTACTTTACTCGACGAACAACGGAGCCAGCAACTCTGCAAGCATTCGAGTATCGTCACGCGACGTGTGTGGAAGCGTAAAAAGCGATCGTACGGTACACATTTTTTTCTCGGTCTCTATTTGGTTGCTCGGGCGATTCTGTGTTGAAAATAGATGCAAATGTGATGTCAAAATAGCGCAGTTTGCGTGATAAATTTGATGTGAGCAACTGGAAAAACTGCTTAAATATACGCTGGTGGAGTGTTTCGAGGGTAAGGTTATCCCTTCAGTGATGAAAATGTGTCTTTAAGAACGTTGGCAAATTTTTCTTCGGAGGCGAACAGCAATTTCATGGTGAAGTGTGAGTTGGTGTGAGTGTGCGAGCGAGGCCGAGCTTGTTATACGGAGTATTGCATGTGTGTGCGTTGAATGCTGCTCCCGCTGAAGGAAACGTCTCTTGGTCGGAAGAAAAACAAAATGTAAAATCGGAAAAAAACAGAAGGAAGAAAAAAAGTTACTCCAAAAGAGTAATTGCGATTTGCTGCCGTGTTGTTTTTTTCTTGTTCAGCGTGATTTTATCGTGGTGAAAAGAATTTGTGGTGTCGAGAGGTGCAACAAAAATAAACAAGGATTCAGCCATCACGATAACCGTGGCAAGAGGAACAAAATTTGACCTATGCTACGAAAACACACCAGAGACAAATTTGAATAGGATGCGATGGCAACAAGGTTATCGTCATTCTGGTTTTCATGAATGAATTTTCTCGTCTCATCCGAGTGTAGAAACGAAACGAACGATCGTAGCGAAGGAGCAATCGCAGAGTAGAAAATAGCAACAGAAGTAACATCGCTTTGCGCAAAAGCCCGACCATTAATGGCTGCCAGCAAATGAGTACGAAGGAGAATACAAAACACTCGTAAATGAAATAAATTATATTTACATTTCGTTTGCAGCTTATCAGTGCATTTGATAACGTGAAATAAAAACAATGCGGAAAGTTGAATCAATCTGGCAGAAGTGAAGCGAAAAGTTGTAGCTGCTTGCAATTGGGTGAGTGTTGATTGAATGCAAAAACAACAAATAAAATCAAATACAAAATGCACTTTTTATTTCGCGTTCGTGTTCGCGTTTTCCATTTCCTCTTCCCCGATTGCGCAGCGATATTCACACACGATTTGGGTTGTATATTTGTGTACTTCCGCCCATTGTTGTTCACTGCAAGACATAACTGAAAACGGGTCCCAAAACCCAACGGAGCTCCTCATTGGCACTAATATGGCTAGTGGAAAAATTGGCAGCAACACAATGTTAACTGATGTTAGATTATAAGCGGGTTTCTCGGGAATGGAGATGGGATGACGTAAGTTACTGCTGACGACGGCGTGGTGGCTTTTCGTGCCACGGCTGGTTTTCGAGAGGCAAAACGAGCGATGGTTGAAAGAAGCTATTTGAATGCGATTGTTGTCTGGGAAGTTTGCGAATAATTGATGCTGGCCTCAAAGTTTCATTCGCGTGTTTGTTTGGCCTTTGGAAGTAGGTTAAGGGCTAGATGAATGAATGAAGGTACACCAGTGTGCGTTATAATCGTGGAAAAGGGAAGGGGTAACTGTTGCGAATGTTTCAATTATCATCAGACAAAAATATCGGAACAATTTTTAATGAAAAATGTATAAACACTACAAAAAATATTGACGACAAGTTCAGTTTTCGCTTGCACATAAGGAATTTTTTGGTCTATTTCTGCACTTGTTTTATCAAATTCTAATGTTCATAGACCATTGAAACAATAATGAAATACTTGTTTGTAAAGCAGTCAATAGTATTAGGATTGAATTGAAATTTATGGAAAACATGCAAAAAAAGGAGAGTGCAAATCTCAGGTCTCCCCCATTAAGCATTTTTTATCCTAAAATGACTCCGTCTACGCAACAATTAGGTTATGGAGATTCACCCGCTCCCCAAAAGATTGAAAAATTCGACTCTGTTACTACTGAAAATGCTAAGCAGCCCGAATCAAATAAACGAAAGGAATAAAACATTTGATAAACAATCGTTTTAACGGCACTAAACAGGAAAACTTCAGTTCTTCAAATGAATTCTTGATTCCAACATTTCTCAATTTTAGGTTTGACTTTTAATCAATAAGTGCTACCAAATCTCAAGTTTTGGTTAAGATTAGCTCACAAACATGAAACGAAACCACTGTGTCATACTACATTTCATGTTCTTGTTACGTTATTTTTGTTGTGTTTATTATTTTCTCATGAAGTAATATTTAGTCTTTGGCTAGTTCGCAACTGACTCCTGAACAAAATAATTGATTTGATCAACAAGGATAAACACAATATCTGTTGGGATAATATAGACACAATAGTGTGAATTTTGTTCTATGATAGAAATTAAATTACTTCTCGGCTGTGATATTCATTGAATCTTGATTCACCACCAATAACAAAAACAAATTGTGAAAAATTAGAGAGCTTCAATTTGGTTGATCGAAATATTCAAGTTTATTATGATTTTTTTTGACGTAGGACTACGTCTTTCATTTCTATACCGGGGTGTAAAATCAAAGTTTCGAAAACGAAAGCGTTACACCGGAAACCGAGATTTTGAGCGTCAATAGCTCCAAAACAACTGAACGAAATTGTATGATAAACACTTCATTCGAAAGATAAAATGTCTACGCATTATATACTTGTTACTTTTTGTTTCAAAAACTTGTTTCAATAGCCTCAAAATTGCTTTCAAAACAGGCTATTGAAATCATCAATCGGTATATAAGCGAGCGCCGCTCGGAGATCCACTCAGTTATAATTGAACAGCGATTGAGGTACCATCGTAGGAATGAATGGATGTTTCCCTAACACAGACTTCAAAACCATGGAGCCTGGGTAAGTCTGCATTGCAAAATGGATACAAGCAGCGGGTACTTTCGTATTCGTTTGCACTTTTGCAAATCGGAATGTTTCCTTAACACAGACTTCAAAACCATGGAGCCCAGGGAAATCGGCATTTCAAAATAGATACAAGCAGTGAGTATTTTTGTACTCGTTTGCGTTTTTGCAAATCGGTATGCTTCCCTAACACAGACTTTAAAACCATGGAGCCTGGGGAAATTGGCATTGCAAATGAGATGCAAGCTGCGAGTAAATAAACATATTTTTCCAACACAGATTCAGAAACCAAAAAGTTTGGAAAACCGGCATTCCAAATCTCGGCAGTACGTTTTATATCCCCATGCATTTTTACACTCCGGAATGCGTTTTGCTAACACGGTCTACAAAAGCGGGTAGAAATATAACCCTTTGGCTCGGTTATTCAGGACTGTATGCCTCTTCATGTCGCCAGCTCACTGAACTTCTTCGCATACCGTTAGATGATTAGGCAAAATGTTGATAACTATTTGCGGCGATAACCACTACTATAATGCATGAATTGACCTAAATAGGGATTTGTTTGCAATTAAATTCGTAAATTGTTTCATTCATTCACTAGTTTAATCAATAATTCACCCAATGAGGAACATTCGAAGTGCGATTATTACTAATTGAAAAAACACAAATGATTACCAACGACAGTCCTACGTCAACCTTGCGTCAACTCATTCGCCGTTTTTTGATAAAATTAAGAGTAACACCTTAAAAACTACAAACTTTGAAGTTTTCTACTTCTAAAATGTTACTTAAATCAACAAATTTAGAAGTTTTACAGCTTCATCTTGTATATTTTTTTTATCTTACAAATGGTAGCAACATAATTGTCCAACGTAGCCTTATTTTTGAATAAGAGCGAGTGTAAGGCAAACAGCGCCTGAAACAGAGAAAAAGTTCAATAACTCTGTCGTTTTTGGAATTCGAAGAAGTAGAAGGATTTTTCTCATCAAATAAGATCCTCTATCATTTCCTGTATGAATTCGGATGTTTTATATGAAAAAGGTATTTCATGACTTTGATGACAAAAGAAAAATATTGGGTTGGGGAAAAAGAAATGTCGTATATTGTCAATATATGGCAACACTTAAACATATATTGTGTTGTACTTATCGCATCGGGTCATACTATACGGCTGTTTAAAGACGATAATTTGTGCTACAAGTGTCGTTTTGACAGTGATGTGATTGTCCTTTTCAGTCTCAAGTTATAGCGCATCAAAGATGGAGTCCACCAAACAAGAAATTAGCCATATTTTACGTTTTTACTACCTGCGAGGTAAAACTGCAACGAAGGCGGCCGAAAAAATTTATGTAGTTTATGGACCCGAAACTGTAACGATTCGCATTAGTGGCTGTCGAAGATACACCGCGTACTGGTCGTCGTGGAAACCGATAAAATCGTTGAAATCATCCAAGTAGACCGGCATGTGAGCACTCGCTCGATTGGCCAGGAACTGGGTATAGACCATAAAACCGTTTGGAACCATTTGCAGAAGATTGGATCCCAAAAAAAAAGCTGGATGTATGGGTGGACAGCGCGGAAGCTGTTCAACAGAGCTAAAATTAATTCGGATTGGTCTCAATATAGGAGCGCCCTAACCGAATATAACAGAGAACTAAGACGATCTAAACGAAAATCCTGGGTAAATAACTGCGAAAGCATTGAAAGTACCCCAATCGTTGCAAGACTAAGTAAGACTCTTGCAAAAGACCACTCGAACGGACTAGGTTCCCTCAAAAAGGACGACGGTTCGTTCACAAAATCTCCCTCAGAAGTATTAGACTTACTGATGAAAACTCACTTCCCGGGATCTACATCGGTTCATTCTGATACCAGTCCTAGCTTCAACCGCGACATGAAATGCTCTCGAAGTTATTCTCAAAGTGCAAAGGATGTCGCAAAGATAGTTGCTGGAATGGTTTTCACGAAGGCCAGAGTAGTAAGCGCGGTGAGATCCTTTCAACCATACAAATCCGCAGGTGCAGATGGAATTTTTCCAGCCCTGATTCAAAAAGGTGAATCTAAGCTGATTCCATCTCTAATCGAGATTTTTAAGGCAAGTCTGATACTAGAGCACATTCCTTCCACATGGAGACTCGTTAAAGTGGTCTTCATTCCAAAAGCTGGGAAACGTGATAAATCACTCCCAAAATCATTCAGACCAATTAGTTTATCATCAATACTGCTGAAAACTATGGAAAAAGTATTATATGAATACATAAAGTCTGTATTCATGTCCAAATGTCCTTTATCTAAATACCAGTTTGCCTATTAATCAGGCAAATCCACAGTCACAGCGTTACACACGCTTGTGACTAAAATTGAAAAATCTCTTTCGTCAAAAGAAACTGCATTATGTGCGTTTCTTGATATCGAAGGGGCTTTCGACAATGCTTCTTATGTATCAATGGCACAGGCTATGAGAAGAAGACATTTCGATGACTGCATAGTCGAATGGATCAAAGGCATGCTCACAAATAGACAAATCACCTCGGAGCTGGGTGGGTCGTCGACATCTGTGATTGCAACGAAAGGTTGCCCACAAGGAGGGGTTCTATCACCTCTACTTTGGTCACTGGTGGTTGACGACCTTCTGATTAGTTTGGAGGCGAATGGTTTCGAAACCGTGGGTTTTGCTGATGATTTAGTCATAATGGTACGTGGCAAATTCGACGATGTGATATCGAGCAGGATGCAGATGGCCTTAAACCTTACACAATAATGGTGTATCAAAGAAGGTCTGAGCATAAATCCCTCAAAAACAACAATTGTTCCTTTCACCAAAAAGAAGAAACTGCATCTGCAGACTCTAAATCTTGGAGGAGAGGAAATAAAATTCAGCGTTTCAGCGACCAGTGCTAGCAAAGTATTCAAAAAATAATTTTGTTTCCAGCCGACGGCATGCATCAACCGGTGAACAATCAAGCATGAGTGGATTTTCAAACAGATGCTCATATTCATAGATTTTTGGGATTTCAAATTTTAGTTTCTTTCCAAAGCTCTTTTCGAGCTATTGAAACAAGTTTTCGAGTCAATAAGTAACAAACATAACTCGTAAACCTTTTATCTTTCGAATGAAGTGATTGCCATACCACTTTTTTCAGTCGTTAGAAAGGTATTAACGTTCAAAACACCTTGTACCTCAAACGTAACTTTTTTGTTTTCGAAACTTTTAATTCACACCCCAGTACTGAAATGAAATAAATAGTCCTACGTCAAAAAACGATGTTTCCTATAAACAATTTTCTCAATCTTACAACTAGGTCGTTCATTTTTGACGTAGGACTACGTCTTACATTAAGGGTACCAAATCAGAAAGCAGGTCACGTTTTGATGAAATAAAGTTAACGTTCATAACTATTTTTTTTCCATGATTTGTTTGATACGCTATGCATTACAATCCTATAGTCTGTATATGGTTTAAATTGATGAAAATTGGAAGCATTCCCATTTCCCCTTACATTTGTTCTGACCATTTGTGTGCTTTCCCGAACAGAGCTGTCAATAACGGGCATCTTATGCTGCCGCTAGAAAAGAAACAACGAAGGGGGATAGCGAAAAGAGAATATTTGCGAAGTAAACTCCACCCTTGCATAGGAAGTAAGCTGTCGCTAGCGTATAAGTATTGCATCTCCTCTGAGGAGAATTCTCAGAATCTTCCTGTGCCCGAAACAACAAAGGTCGCTTATTCTGCTCGTATCGAGCTGTGAACGCTAGCGAATATTTCACTTGAATTGCATCTGGCATTGCAATTAACACAACTATTCGAACTATGGCAAAGCAGGCAAAAAAAAAAGAAGAGTGCAAATGATTATAAATCACTTCTAGCAATCAGTGCTTGGCTTTGTGTGTGTTGCTTGTTTTCGTTGCGCGAAACCTAGAACTTGTTCATTTCCTGTGTATGTGAACAGCACACCTTCGATACTTTTAGTTGCCATTAGTATTTGCTCTCATGCGCATCGGCTCTGTTCTGATGCAACAAGCTCCTAGCTTTGTTGACGGTTTTGACCGAGAGTCGAGAAACGATTTTTCATAATCGGTTTCATTTCTATCGCTGCACCTGTGTGGAACTGTTAGACGCGTGTTTGATATTTGTTGAATGGCGATGCACGGAAGATGCCTCTCGTTAAATACTCAGTGCAATGCGTGCATTGATATAAAGAAACAAATTGCGACATATGACCAATTAGAGTATTGTTCTCGCAAAGGCAACAACCCCTCGATTTTTTTTAGATATCGTGTGATTAATACAAATAAGTGCAAGTGTAATACTAAAAAACTTCCAAAAACCATGTCCTCATGCACTACGAAATTATTTGATTCAAATGGCTCGTTTATCATTTTGGATATTATTTTAAAATGTATCATTATTTTAGGAAAAGCTCTTTAGAAGAAAGTTTTAGAAGCCCTGGAAAGGGCCGATGGTTTTCGTAATTTCGTAGGAGCATGGATGGATGGATGAAGATGATTGATTCATTATTCATCCTTACCCTCACGAGAACAATACACAAGCTGGTCATATTTCGAAATTTGTATTCTTATTACTAATGCGAGCTTCATCGCGAATTTCTTCTTTTAGACACACATTTGATACACATTCCGGCCACAGACGATTATATTTTTGTTCTTCCACCACCCCTACTATTATCTATCTTTGACAATGCATAAAAACAATGATTCGTACGTGTTATTCAATCGAGATCGATTTTTTTTATCGACCTCCTACATCAGGTTTGAGAACAAAACATTCAAGAAAGATCTAAATTGCTTGTCCGTTAGTTTCGGGACAGGTCAGAGACTTCTTTTTGAAAAGCAGCAAACTGGTAAAAGCCACGGAAGCATCTTCAAGCACGACTCAAATTTGCGAGAGATCATCTCGATTGAGTTGGCTACAAAAATGATATGAAATTGCGTAGCATTCTATTGTTAGACCAAACGAAAGCAAGATAATGACCCTAAGTACACAGCTTTTACTGTAAAGGATGAGAAAGTATAGGTTACGCGATGACCAGTCCAGCCCTCGATCTGATTCCGATAGAAAGTCTGTGATAGATTGTCAAGAAAGTCGGTAGAACGTGGAACGATACCAAATGGAGCGACGGCAGCTAACACATCTCTTTCGACAGAAAGCGCCGCTCGGAAGAGAAAGAGCGTGAGGAGCTGCTTTGTGGTTCTCGAAACCCGCGCAAGTTCTTCAATATATCAAAAGGTCTTGCGCGAGCCTTCGTGTCGCGGGCCGAAACGTACAGGAACAGAGAAGGAGGCTTCTTGAAGAACTAACGCAAGGTGATCGAAAGGCAGCACTACGATGAACACCAGAACAGTGCGCAGACAGGAGACCAAGACGGCGTTGAAGAGAACTACATCGGTGCAGTGAACAACGATGATGTACCACCTTTTACAATGTGTGAAGTTTAGGAGGCCATTATTCAGCTGAAGAACTGTCAAGAATGGCATTGCTGCAGAGCTCTTCAAGGGAGGTCCGGCAAAACCTGTACTGTGTATGTACCGGTGACAAGCTGAATTGTGAGAACTACCGTGTGATCCTGAATAGTGTCTATCAAATTCTGTCTCAGATCCTTTTTTTTTTTGCTGTTTATCGTCGATAGTAAACAGGTTTGTGGAAAGTTATTAGTTATTAGAATTCATGCCCTCGACGACGGAGCAGATTTTTACATCGCGACAGATCCTCCAAAAGTGTCGCAAGTATCGTATCTTCGTCGACTTCAAAGCCGCATATGATACTATCGACTGACGACAGCTACGGAGAATCATGGACAAGCACGGATTTCCCAGATAGCTGACATGAATGATTCAGGCAACAATAAAGGGTGTGTGGTGCAGTTTGCGGATCTAACACGATCTGAGATTCACAGGGAATTTCGATCGACTCTTCTGTCTGCTCTCCAACGTGGCGCTTGAAGGTGTTATGTGTAAAGCGGGCTTCAACATGCAGCACACGATTTACAAAAAGTCCTGTCAGTTTATCTGCTTCTCCGATGACATGGACATGATTGGAAGAACACATGCGACGGTAGCCGACTTGTACACTCGACTGAAATACGAAGCAGAGCTGATCGGGCTTGGGATTAATGCATTTAAGATTGAATACATGCTAGTAGCAGAGGCTGAACGTCACAGAATCCTTCTTAAAGGGTGTGTCACATCAAATTGCATCACGGAAAAAACGCTGTAGAAATTTAATTTTAAGGAATTATATTTTCAGCTTTCGCTTATAATCAGATAAGAGTGTATAGATCACGTTGGCCATGCTTCACTGTCAATTTTTCGTAAATTTGGAAAAATGTCGTCGAACGAAAAAGAGCGTCGTGAATTAATCCTGTGCACTCATTTCGAGAATCCGGAGTTGTCACATCGGGACATCGGTAAGATGCTGGGAATCGTCCAATCCACGGTCAGCAGAGTACTAAAACGATACTTCGAGAACCTAACCATCGACCGGAAGGTGAAGAACGGCAAAAATGGATGCTCCGTCAGTGAAAAAGATCACAAGCGCGTAGTTTAGCAGTTTAGACGTGATCCGAGAAGTTCGGTCCGGGATGTCGCCAATAAGCTGAATTTGTCAAGTTAATTCGTCCAGCGGACCAAGCAGCGGGAGGGCCTGCGTACATACAAGGTTCAGAAGGCTCCTAACCGCGACGAAAGGCAAAATATGGTGGGGAAGACGCGAGCCCGGAAGCTGTACACCGAAATGCTGACGAAGCCGCATTGCCTGGTAATGGACGACGAAACCTACGTCAGAGCGGACTTACGTCAGCTGCCGGGCCTGTTGTTCTTCTCCGCAGAGGACAAATTCAGCGTTCCGGAGGAGATTCGCAAGCAAAAACTATCCAAGTTTGCCAAAAAGTACATGGTGTGGCAAGCGATCTGCTCTTGCGGAAAGCGGAGCGCCCCCTTCGTGATGACCGGCACGGTAAACGGGCAGGTTTACCTTAAGGAGTGCCTACAGAAGCGCTTACTACCACTATTGAAGCAGCACGAGGGCCCGACCATCTTCTGGCCGGATCTCGCTTCGTGCCACTATTCAAAGGACGTGTTGGAGTGGTACGAAGCCAACGGGGTCACCTTCGTGCCAAAGGAAATGAACCCGCCCAACGCGCCGGAGCTTCGCCCAATAGAGAAATATTGGGCGATTATGAAGCAGGCCCTCCGGAAGAACCCAAAAGTTATCAAATCGGAGGCGGACTTCAAGAGAAAATGGATTTCTGTTCAAAAAAAAACTACAACCTGACGTTGTACAGAACCTTATGGACGGGGTAAAGAGGAAGGTGCGAGCATACGGGCTTGGGCTCGAAGTATGAATAAAAAGAAAATGCCAAAAGTTGTTTAATAGTTTTTATTTTACTGTCTAAAATTTTCAAAAGAATCGGTCTTCTGGGCGAATTTCTACAGCGTTTTTTCCGTGATGCAATTTGATGTGACACACCCTTTAGTATTAGTGTTGTGATCGACACTAGTAACACTAGCAACAACCGTGAAATTCTAAAACGCATAGTCAACGGAATTCGTACCTACTATGGCCTCCACAAATCCCTAAGGTCCAACCTGCTCCGAAAACCTAGTGTTCGCTTCGAATCCTGTGGAGAGATGGTGCAAGACTTAGCAAGAATCGGCGTGGCCCTGAGTTGGGGAACTGCAGCTATGGACCGAATTATTTGGCGAAACAATGTTTTGAATAAGATACAATCCCTTCATCGGATGTAGCATTATTGCAAAAAATAGATCTAGTTGGTCAGGTCGAGACGACCTCGTCCTCTTCGCTATCTGTATATGGTGTATGACGAATGGTGGAGTATGTGTTAATGTAGGGGTGTTTCTGCATCCCCAAAACGATTCGATACTGAACGAAAACTGCTCATCGTCGAGGAATCCTTGACCAAATAATCCAAACCTAACAATCACATTAATGAATAACAGTAGAAAAATTAATGATGAGAATATATAAATTTAATTTAAAAAAGTCATTGAAATTTCTCTCTTCGAAACATAGTCTATTATTCGAATTCTGATGACAACCACTCTCTAACAAGTTATGTTAAAAAAAAGTATTTGTTATAGTTTTAAAAATACAAACAAGCGATGAATTGAAGCGTAGATACGAAGTCATTCATCAACCCAAGGACTCCAAATAATCTACCCTGTCAGTGCATATTTTTGGTTCACGCCACCGACAAAACTAGAATATTTTAGAGCGGATTTAAATAATTCATTCTCAGACCTGAAACATCCAAACTGTCATCAAATGGCGCAGTGTTCAATCGTCGCCGACTCGACGACTGTTAGTTGCTAGCGTGGCGTGTCTTCAGTGGACTTTCCCGGCTAGTAGGATAGCGCCGCCCACGTTTTCCGGCGTTTTCCGTCATATTCGATCTGATGAAAGCCAAAATAACCTTCTCACGTCAGTACAGTTTTCATCAATGGAGAGAGAAAAACAACACAGCGTCATCAAACACACGGTATACATTAGGTGCTGTAGATTGCGAAATAACATCCCACTGTCGCTACTCGCGTTTGTTTTCCTTTCACCCGTTACAACAAGTCACAATCGGTTATGCCATGTCGTCCACGAATGTGGAATGATCGCCCACTTGCTCTCGTTGCTCTTTCACTATCCTGTCGTGATCTTACCCCCGTTAACGCACGACGACTAGGACAACGTCGAAATATTTAAGTCTGACGGTAAACAACTATGTCATGCTTTCCGAGAATCATCATTCAAAAACAAACAGCTTGCCGTCACCTTCCGTTATTTCGGCGTTCGCGAAACGGCGAGTCAGAGGGAGAGAGGACACGGGAGGGGGATCCGACATTTGTATGTATCTTATCAAAACGACTTTGGAAGAAGCAAAACAAAATTCTTCAGTCGACGGGCAGTATTAATTTCGCTGCTTAAAGCTCAAAGGGCACGGCGAGAAATTGTTTTTTTTTCTCTATTTCATCAGGAGCTAACGAAGGAAAGGTAAAATGGAACACAAACTCGCACTCATCGAAGCTTGGTTAACTGAAAACAAAAAAAAACAAGTTTCTTGCAGTTGCTGACTCTTTAAGTCGAATCTGCGCTAGACAAGATGGTGACAGTTGAACAAAACAGATTTATTTTTCACTGCTGACCCGGCAAACTTCGTCCCGCCCAAAATTTATTTTTTGTTATCAATACCTCCACAAGATTCACGTTTTCTCACATACGATCATGGGTTCAATCGCAGAACTGTTCATTGATTAATCTTCTAATTGGCCCTTTACAATTTATTTTGGTTTCATTTGCTTGATTAATTCTCAATTAATGCAGAAAATTGTGTTTCATTTGTATGGCAACAATATGGAAACAAAATAAAATGCGTTTCGAAACGTTTTTTCTTATGTTTCCCGATTTTTTAAAAATAGTAAAATTTAAATAATATCATTTTTTAGAGCGATAGAGAGGTGCCTGCAGATTGTATCCATTATTGTATCCATATCCATCGATATTCGATATTTAAAAGATCGTTCTTTTTCTCTCCGAATTTCGATCTTCCGTATCGATTCTTCCTACTCCAAAACAAATCGCGAAATCGATCTTTTCTTTTCGACCTTTCCGATCTTTTTGACCGTAGAAAAGAAATTTGTTTTTCAGTGAACATTGATGTTAATCTCACAAAAAACCACTTGACAATTTTTTTTTAAACATTAGATCTTTTTCAAGGTTGTCAAATTAGTGGTCGCAAATTTAGGAGAAGTAGTTTTGTAAGTTTGGTCATTACAAAACAAGAGGTCACAAATTATATTTACACCATCACATTCACTAGAATGACAGTGAAAATTGTGACGCGATGGGATGATGACAACAGGTTCAGCTGAAGCGTTTTTTTTCTAGAATTGAGACTACTACCAAGATTTTGTCTGAATGCCAGACGTACGATACGATTGGATTAAACGGGATTATTGTCAGCGGAGTTCTGAATTAACATCAGTTGTTGAATGACGGTGCAAAATGAATGCCCTGGAAAATATCTTTTTCTGGGCTTTCCATTTTTTTTTGTAATTGTGACTGTGTGTGAAATGCTTTTGATGTTTGAATAGAAATGTGTAAAGTTAATTCCATGTTTAAAAAAAGACAACACTTATATAGAACAAGTAAATAAATTGGAAAAATGGCATTCGATTTTTTAAAGAGGTACCGTAAACCGGGGGCAAATTGATCGCAATTTTCAGAAAAATGTGAATATTTTCGAAATTTTTTGTTAGATTTATACCTAATTATTTTTGAAATCAGTACTGGTGCTAAGGCCACAAAACGTTATGGAATGTTTTTTTGAAAAAAATCCGTTGGCGTTAATTTGGAAAATTTTCAGCGGAAAATTTCTAAATTCGGCTTCGGGGTGAAATTGATCAATCTATGTTTACAAAAATCTATTGCATACAAAATCTATTATTTCTTCACCTACGGTCATTTGAATGATAATTCAAGGGTTTGAGGATACAAAAACCTGAATTAATCCACCTAAAGTTGGGGTCATGCCTTTCCATAACTCGATTTAAACGCTAATCTGTAGGTCATCCGGAGACCATTCCGGTTATCCTAATGTGGTCAACAATCCTTGAAATTGTCACCAATGAGCTAGTTTTGCCGAACCAAGACGTTCGATCTGTCGCATGATGAGATTCGGTTCTGGTCAGTTGTGGTGCTTTTTTGTATAACAGTTTTTTTTCTCACTTGTTTGAATAGTAATTACAAGCATTTGAACGCTTATTCAACCCATCAAGTATCGGCTAGGAGTGGATTAATATGTTTAGCGTCTATAAATATTGTTTTGATAATATGTTATGTTGTTGAAAATATGTTTCTTTATCATAGTTAAATGTGGAGGCGATCTGGCGTAGTGGTAACATCCATGCCTCTCACGCTAAAGGTCACGAGTTCAATTCTCACTCCCGACATTCTTCCAAAAATGGAAGTAAAAAGTGACGAACCAGCCAAATGAGTTGAAAATCACTATAATACAGATAAAAAAAAAAAAAAAAAACTATGGATGGGTTATACCTATGATATAACCGCAAGGTTGACGTAGGAGTGCCGTTCACTTAGTAATCATTTGTGTTTTTTCAATTAGCAATAATCGCACCTCGGATGTTCCTCATTGGGTACGATATTGCTGCTGCGCAGAGCTTTATTTTGTATGTATTGATTAAACTAGTGAATAAATGAAACAATTTACGAATTCAATTTCAAACAAAACCTAATTTAGGTCAATTCATGCATTGTGGTAGTGGTTATCGCAGCAAATAGTTATCAACATTTTGCCTAATCATCAAGAAGCGTAGGAGTTGTACCCGTTTTGTAGACCGTGTTAGCAAAACGAATTCCGCAGTGTAAAAATGCATGGGAGTATAAAAGTACTGCCAAGATATGCAATGCCGATTTTCCCAACTTATTGATTTCAGAATCATTTCGACATTCCGATTTGCAAAAATGCAAGCGAGTACAAAAGTAATCGCAGCTAGCATCTCATTTGCGATGCCAATTTCCCACGCTCCATGGTTTTGAAATCCGTGTTAGGGATATATTCCGATTTGCAGAAACGCAAACAAGTAAAAAGTACCCACAACTTGCAACTATTCTGCAATGCCAGTTTCCCCAGGCTCCATGGTTTTGAAATCTGTGTTAGGGAAACATTCCGATTTGCAAAAACACGAACGAGTGCAAAAGTACTCGTTGATTGCATATAATTTGCAATGCCAGTTTCCCCAGGCTCCATGGTTTTGAAGTCTGTGTTAGGGAAACATCCCGATTTGCAAAAACGCAAACGAGTACAGAAGTATCCGCTGATTGCATCTAATTTTCGATGTCAGTATCCCCAGGCTCCATGGTTTTGAAGTCTGTGTTAGGGAAGCATTCCGATTTGCAAAAGCGCAAACGAGTACAAAAGTACCCGTAGAATGCATTTAATTGGCAATGCCAGTTTCCCCAGGCTCCATGGTTTTGTAATCTGTGTTAGGGAAACATTCCGATTTGCGAAAACGCAAACGAGTACAAAAGTTCCCGCTGCTTGCATCTAATTTGCAATACCAGTTTCCCCTGGCTACATGGTTTTGAAGTCTGTGTTAGGGAAACATCCATTCATTCCAGCGATGGTACCTTAATCGTTACGCAATCATAACTGAGCGAATTTCCGAGAGACACTCGCTTTTATACTGATTGGTGTGATTTCAATAGCCTGTTTTGAAAGCAATTTTAAGGCAATTGAAACGAGTTTTTGGATCATAAAGTAACAAGCATAGAACGCGTAGACATTTTATCTTTCGAATGAAGTGTATATCATACCATTTCGTTCAGTTGTTTAGGAGCTGTCAACGCTCAAAATATCGTTCTCCGGCGTAACGCTTTCGTTTTAGAAACTTTGAACTTACACCCCAGTATAGAAATGAAAGACGTAGTCCTACGTCAAAAAAAAAAAATTTTGGTTCTCAAATGGGGATCAACACTAGGGTAGGAGCCTACCTGTTGGTCTCAAATGTTCCTATCTCACGCCTCCACGAAGATCATATGACGACATTTTTAGATCGGGCGTGAACTGGAAACACACACCTGGTCTTGGCTCCGAGAACGGGTGTCGAAAGTGGCTAAGTGAGGGGGTGCGAGCGAGTCAGAGCGCTATATCTCTCCCGGGGAAGGCCTCCCGGGTCATGGAGGCCTTGCCAACCCGCTGTCTCCCGGGCAAAGGAGATACACCCAGAAAATGGAGCTACGTTCACGAAGAATACTCAGAATGCGATCGCCCGAGGAGGGTCCCCGAACTGGAGCTGGTCCTGGAACGGGCGTAAGAGCGAGCGGCCAGCGGCTGGAGGGCGATGTGCAAGAGCGGGCCACCAGCCGGGTTCAACCCGAAGAGCTACCGCCACACGGAAACAGCAGCCATCGACATCACCAACGAAACGCTGCGCCTACGAGGCGTGTTGCGACTGTCAGACGACAGTCGTCCACACTTGTGGGTACTACTAGGCGACGGATCATGTGGACACACGAAATGAACGAATTCGTGATCCGCGCCTATTACATCTGCACTGCTTTGGAGACGGACATGAGCGGTCGCCCTCGAATACTCGCAATGTTCGAGGAAGCGTATCCAGAGTTCGTCGGGAGGCTTGACCAAAACGCGATGAACGCGAGGCGTAGAGCGATTGTACGCAACAATATGCTCTCCCAAACGCAAGTCGACGACATCAAGCAGCAGGTGCAGAGAGAACTAAGCTCCAGAACAAGCAGAGCAAGCGATGTGTCGAGACGAAGTTCAGTTCGGCTGAGCAATTCATTCGCGAGTGGGGCACGCGAATCAGCACCAGTGGAGGCCACAGTACAACAACCCCCTGAGCCGGAAGATCCACAGCCAGATCAACAACTACTACGCGATCTGGTCTTCCATTACGACGAGGCGATCTCACAGTTCCGCGACACGGATCCTTTGTCGCGCCCCAGGATCCCGAAGTTGCAGCATTCCCGCAGGCTGACAAGTGCAGTAAAGCTCATGAACGAGCACGTTCTTCCGCTGCACTTGGTTGATGCTGAGAACATGGAGGAGCTGCAACTGAAAGTTTACTGTGCTGCTGTGGCGACCGCCAAAAGTTTAGGATACCGTATTAGGCCAAGAGGCGGACTGCTCCAACATCTCCGTGAAAGGCGTGAGCCTCCATGGCGAAGGAGATTGGAGCAACGGATCCTAAACAAGCGCGCCGCAATTGGAAGACTGATGGCGTACAAAAGAGGCAGCAGATCGGTGAAATTATGTCGCCAAGTTGCTGTGATCGTGCGGCCTACTGAACTTCGCCAGCTGGGAGCTCACCAGCTGACGGAAAAACTCGACACACTGGTACAGCAATTGAGCGTCCTTACAAAACGGCTGAAACGTTACTCTGACTCTGCAAAGCGCCAGGAACAAAATCGGATGTTCAGAGATAACGAGAAAGCGTTCTACGACCACATTAGCGACGAGAAGCCCGACTACCGCGAAGGTTTGACAGATATTAGCGATGTGACGAACTTCTGGGCTGGTATTTGGGAGGCCCCAGTAGAACATCGCGACGGGCAAATGTGGTTAAGACGGGAGGAGGAGAGTTGTGGTGAAATTGGAGAGATGCCAGCTATCATCGTCGGAGAGAACGATGTCCGCGAAGCCTCGCGGTACCTGAGGAACTGGGCAGCACCGGGCCCCGATGGTGTCCAGAACTTTTGGCACAAGAAGCTGACCGTCGCACATCCAAAGATAGCTGAGTGCTTCAACAAGGTGCTACGTGACACACACAACCTTCCTGAATTCGCCACCCGTGGCGTCACCTTCCTCCTCCCGAAAGACAGCAACACATTGAACCCATCAAAGTACAGACCGATAACGTGCCTATCGAGTCTGTACAAAATACTGAGCAGCATAATTACCGCCAAAGTTTCTGCTCACTGCGAACAGCATCACATCATCGCAGAAGAGCAGAAAGGATGCAGGAAAAATACGCATGGCTGCAAAGACCAGGCCATCATCGACGCAGCCATAGTCGGCCAGGCGGTATATAACCAGCGGAACCTAAGTATGGCCTACATCGATTACAGGAAGGCTTATGACTCCATACCTCACTCGTTTCTCGTCCGGGTATTGGAGCTCTACAAAATTGATCCCGTCGTCGTTAGGTTCCTGCAGCATGCGATGAGGCAGTGGAGTACGTCTCTGCACCTCAGTGATGGGGAAAATGTGTTGCAGTCTAGAACGCTGCAGATAAAGAGGGGGATATTCCAAGGCGACTCTTTCAGCCCGCTTTGGTTTTGTCTGGCACTGAACCCCCTCAGTAGGACGCTCAATAGAAACGGTCATGGCTATAAAATAAGGTATGGCGACGGCGCCCACGAAGAAGTGACCCATACCTTCTACATGGATGATCTCAAGGTATACGCTGATTCACGTCAGCGTCTAGGTGTAGCTATCCGGGTTGTCGAAGACATAAGCAGGGACATCTGCATGTAGTTCGGCCTTGACAAGTGCCGCTGTGTCCATCTGCTGAAAGGGCAGCTTACCGAATCCGGAGGTTACGAGGTCTATGACGGCGAGTTCATAAGAGACATGGTTCGTGGCGAATCCTATAAATATCTTGGATTCCGACAGCTCACCGGGATTCGCCACTCCGACATCAAGACGGAGCTGCGAGACAAGTTCTTGAGTCGAGTGAACTGTGTCCTGAGGACTTTCCTCAACGCGGGGAACAAGGTACGCGCGATCAACACATTCGCGGTTCCCCTGCTGACCTTCAGTTTTGGTGTAGTCAAATGGAGCAAAACTGACCTAGAGGACCTTGAGAGGAGGATGAGGAAAGCATTTAAAGAGGCCGGAATGTACCATCCTCAATCGGCACTGGAGAGAGTTTCACTGCCACGCAAAGAAGGGGGACTTGGAATAGTCGACATATCTGCACTGTGTGTTGCCCAGGTACGACAACTGCGCGAGTACTTTGAGAACGCGCCAACCAAAACGCGCTATACCGGGCTGTCTGCGCCGCCGACAGAGGATACAGCGCTCTGCACTTGGCGCAAGCGGAGTACCAACTCAACTGCAATCTGCAGACAGTGGAGGAGAAGATTGCAGCTTGGAAGCAGAAGGCAGTGCATGGTGCCCACCCCCATCAACTGGACCGGCCACACGTCGACAAGGCCGCATCTAATATGTGGCTAACGCGTGGTGAACTCTCTTCAGTAGTAGAAGCCGACATGATAGCCATCCAGGACAGGATAATGCCGACGAGAAACTGCAGGCGGTACGTCTGGCATCAAGACGTTGATGACATTTGCCGGATGTGCCATCAACCAGGTGAAAACATAGAGCACATTATGGGAGGCTGTCCCGTTTTGGCCAACGCAGCCTACACCGAGCGCCACAACAACGTGGCCCGTATTGTTCATCGACAACTGGCGCTCCAATGTGCTCTACTGGAAGACAACGTACCAAACTACCGGTACCTGCCTGCACCTGTCCTGGAAAATGACCGTTTCAAGCTGTACTGGGATCGCACTGTTCTGACCGACCTCTCGATCCACCACAACCGGCCAGATATAATGGTTTACGACAAGAGCGACCGCAAAGTCACCATCATCGATGTCGCTATTCCACTGAACCAGAATCTGGAGGAGACCCACGGTCGCAAAATCTGCAAGTACCGACCATTGGCCGTGGAGCTCAAGGAACTGTGGGGGCTAAGGGAGGTCCCAAGAATTGTTCCAGTCGTTCTCTCTGGAACTGGAATTGTCCCGAAGACACTTCTGGAAGCGCTAAAGGTGTTGAATATGGAGAAGGAATTGGCCGGCATCCAAAAGTCGGTCATCCTTAGCACCTGCGCGATTGTCCGACAATTTCTCGGTCAGGACTGAAACAGCACGAGCATGCAGATACGTGCATTCCGCAGAGCCTAGTCCCCCTTTGGCATTCAGAAGCCCGGGGGCAGGTGAAAATTCTGGCTAGGTTCGCCTAGTTAAGAAGTGAGATAAGTCTGAAAAAAATCATAGTTAAAAATGAAAACGAAAATGCTATTTAGAAAAATATTGATTTTTTATGCAAGTGATTCGTTGAGAGCCATTGGCAAAAAGAACCTTCAGATGATCATAGCCGCATCTCTAAAGTGGCCATAACTCGGTAAATAATGGGATTTCGGAAAAGTCCTTTCTAGGGTATATTCTTGAATGCCTAAACTTTAGAAAGTTGATGATTTTTTTTTCAAATTACTAAAAAATAGAAAATCTCAGGCTTCAGAAAAAAAACCCCAGATCAAAGTACATCCAGTTTTTTTTTACGCGGTTTTTTAATTTTTTTTACACTGATTTTCCAATTAACGCGTTTTTTTACGCTGTACCCGCGTAAAAAATTCTAGTGCGATATCACTAGAATTTTCCTCAGAGCATATTACGGTAATTTGTGCTTGTAACGGAGCTTAGCACTTAGGATGGAAATTAGTGCCGCACCTTTACATAATTCTTACGTGGATTTTATGTGTTGTGTAACGGGGAGCTCACCGGGCGGTACAACGGGACGGGGTTTTTACGGGCAGCGATGCGTGAATGTCTTTCCCTGTCTACTTAGCTCTGGACGGTCCAACAGTGGTACTGCACGTGCATCGGCAGTAGAGTGTACAAATCACAAAGGGAATCTTCTAGCAACAGCAAATGACCTCATTCGTGAGGAAAACTGAACTATAGCTACCCGTAACCATCGAAATTGCAGGATAAAACTACTGGTTTCCGGAAGCGAGCAACACTCAATTTTTTACTTCCGTTTTACGCATGGATAGTCCCATTTGGTATTTATCATTAGGTGACATGGTTTTTTACGTGGATTTTCCAATTAACGCGGTTTTTTTCTTACGCGGATTTTCGAATTACCGCGTTTTTTTACACGGATTTTCCAATTAACGCGGTTTTTTAACGAGATACGTATCCCCCGCGTAAAAAAAACCAAAAGCTGCAAAAAAATGCTGCAAAAGAATAACAACACGAATTAGCAGATACACATTTACATAAAAAAGTAGGTATTAAAAATTTCGATTATCGTGTTAAAAACCAAAATAGTCAACTGCTTTATTAGATTTTTCAAGAGATCTAGGAAACTTAAATTTATATTGATGATCCTCATATTTATATTATTTATATTAGCATATTGCTTGGGATAGTCTTTCAAAGGGTTGCATGAAAAATCCAGAGGTTTTCCAATCGCGATCCGCGAAGCATTTACTCCGTGTCCTTTGCGAAATCCTAGACCCACTTTGAAATGCTAGCTGATTTTATTTCTTTAGATATATATTTTTCCATATACAGGTCGGACTCGATTATCCGGGATTCGATTATCAGGAATTTTCAGACTCGATTATCCGGAGTATTTTATTTTTGATTTTCGGAAATTTTGAATAATTTGTATAATAATTCTATATTGAATAGCTAATATGGGTATCAAAAGAAAGGACTTGACTAGTAGAATGCAGTTATTTATGAAACATGCAAATCCAAGATGGCGGCCACTACAAAATGGCGGATTACATATTTTCTCAGAACCCCATCAATATGGATATCAAATGAAAGGGCTTGACTAGTAGAACACAGTTATTTATGAAAAATTCAAATCCAAAATCGCCGCCAAGATGGCGCCATATATATTTTTTCACAACCCCATCAATATGGGTATCAAATAAAAGGGCTTGACTAGAAGAATACAGTTATTTATGAAAAATGCAAATCTAAAATGGCGGATTACCTATTTTTTCAGAACCCCATCAATATGGGTATCAAATGAAAAGACTTGACTAGTATTATATTCATTTATTTGCCAACAGATACAATAGTTATCCCAATGACATGAAAATTACGACACTACACATATTAATCAAAAACTCTACGGAAACAACTCTTATTTCTACAACGTGAAACATTAATATTTTTTTCCGTCCCATCAATATGGGTATCAAATGAAAGGGCTTGACTAGTAGAATACAGTTATTTATTAAAAATGCAAATCTAAGATGGCGGATATCATATTTTTTCAGAACCCCATCAATATGGGTATCTAATGAGAGAGGTTGACTAATAGAATACAGTTATTTATAAAAAATTCAAATCCAAAATGGTCACCACCACTAAATGGCGCCATATATTTTTTTTCACAACCCCATCAATATGGATATCAAATAAAAGGGCTTGATTAGTAGAACACTGTTATTTATGAAAAATGCCCAAAAATGTATCAAAAGAAAGCTCTCGACTAGTAGAACATAGCAGATAATGAAAAATCCTATTTCAAGATGGCCGCAGTCCTCAAACAACTAATTTCTTTTTGAATGGTTTCATTCAGCTTGACCTGTTTCTATGTATGTTTGAATGTTTGTTGGGTTGTCCCACATTAATAGAAAATTGAATGATTGATCTGAAATTTGAAACATACATTTAATTCTACTGTCATTATAAAACTGCGTATTCCATGATCTTGAAAAATTCAATTTGGCCGCTGCAAAAAAAATGGCTGAATGGAGAATACACTACACTATGAACAACATAAATTGGAAAAGGTCGCCGCCGACTGTTGGTATCAAATGAAATGATTTGACTAATAGAATACAGTACAGGTCGTACTAGATTATATACAGACTCGATTATATACATTTTTGGACTCGATTATATTCAGTTTGGGGATTTTTTTTTTTATATTTCAAATATGGCTTATTTCATGAATAAATGTAACCTTTCAACGTTAAAGTGAAGTTTAAGTGGTTATTACATGTACAGTGGGATAAAAATATTTTTGAAGATTTTGCTTGAATTTCACTAGGAATTGTTTATATCGATATTGCAGCCAAATTAAGAAAGATAAAGGGTGTGTCACATCAAATTGCATCACGGAAAAAAGGCTGTAGAAATTTAATTTTTAGGAATTATATCTTCAGCTTATAATCAGATAATCAGATAAGAGTGTATAGATCACGTTGGCCATGCTTCACTGTCAATTTTTCGTAAATTTGGAAAAATGTCGAACGAAAAAGAGCGTCGTGAATTAATCCTGCGCACTCATTTCGAGAATCCGGAGTTGTCACATCGGGACATCGGTAAGATGCTGGGAATCGTCCAATCCACGGTCAGCAGAGTACTAAAACGATACTTCGAGAACCTAACCATCGACCGGAAGGTGAAGAACGGCAAAAATGGATGCTCCGTCAGTGAAAAAGATCACAAGCGCGTAGTTAAGCAGTTTAGACGTGATCCGAGAAGTTCGGTCCGGTATGTCGCCAATAAGCTGAATTTGTCAAGTTGATTCGTCCAGCGGACCAAGCAGCGGGAGGGTCTGCGTACATACCAGGTTCAGAAGGCTTCTAACCGCGACGAAAGGCAAAACATGGTGGAGAAGACGCGAGCCCGGAAGCTGTACACCGAAATGCTGACGAAGCCGCATTGCCTGGTAATGGACGACGAAACCTACGTCAAAGCGGACTTTCGTCAGCTGCCGGGCCTGTTGTTCTTCTCCGCAGAGGACAAATTCAGCGTTCCGGAGGAGATTCGCAAGCAGAAACTATCCAAGTTTGCCAAAAAGTATATGGTGTGGCAAGCGATCTGCTCTTGCGGAAAGCGGAGCGCCCCCTTCGTGATGACCGGCACGGTAAACGGGCAGGTTTATCTTAAGGAGTGCCTACAGAAGCGCTTACTACCACTATTGAAGCAGCACGAGGGCCCGACCATCTTCTGGCCGGATCTCGCTTCGTGCCACTATTCAAAGGACGTGTTGGAGTGGTACGAAGCCAACGGGGTCACCATCGTGCCAAAGGAAATGAACCCGCCCAACGCGCCGGAGCTTCGCCCAATAGAGAAATATTGGGCGATTATGAAGCAGGCCTTCCGGAAGAACCCAAAAGTTGTCTAATCGGAGGCGGACTTCAAGAGAAAATGGATTTCTGTTCAAAAAAACTACAACCTGACGTTGTACTGAACCTTATGGACGGGGTAAAGAGGAAGGTGCGAGCATACGGGCTTGGGCTCGAAGTATGAATAAAAAGAAAATGCCAAAAGTTGTTCAATAGTTTTTATTTTACTGTCTAAAATTTTCAAAAGGATCGGTCTTCTGGGCGAATTTCTACAGCGTTTTTTCCGTGATGCAATTTGATGTGACACACCCTTTAGAAGTTGTGCGTCAAAGAACAAATTGTGGAGCGGTTAAAGAACTTCATTTTAATTGATCGAAACAATCTAGTTTAATATAAATTTTTAGGATAAAATTAATAATAACACATTAAAAATTATTAACTTTGAAGTGTTTCACTTCCAAAATGTTACTAAAATTCACTATTTTAGTTGTTCCACTACTATATCCTGTACTACATTTTGTCATCTTTCAAATGAAAGCATCAGAATCGTCTTCCGTAGCGTACTTTTTAATTAAGAACCAAAAGTATAACGAGATGTCTTAATTTAAAAGATTCATGTTGTAATTGATACAAACAGTTAATTGGCAGGCCAACTTCGCCGATTGAAACGGAATTCCAGTTGCCAACCATAGTTTTCTGCCTCATACCTAATTCATTGGGAGGAAGAATTTCACGAATTGGTTACAGCATTCCAAACGCTTGGTATGCGTGGGATCTTTCACACATTTGCGGAGTGAGACATTTCGCCAAAGCGCTCGCATGGGTGGCACACATTCCAACGCCCTGTTGCACCGATTGGATCATCAGGTAGTAGTAGGAAAATTGAAGCAAAAAACAAAAACACACAAATAAAACGACTGTGTGGACGACCCGTTTCCAAGCGCGCCTACGTACTGGCTGGCCAATCGAATAACTCAGTCTCAAAATGCAACCGTAGCACAGTATGAAACGGCCCTTCAGTCTGCCCGTTGTAAATTTTGTTTGTGTGTGTGCGTGCGTGTGAATGGTGGCTTTAAGTATTCGATGGCTCTCGAGTCGAGCGATGACTGTGGAGAATAGGTGCAGCGGCCTTCTTGCGCCGTTTGATCATAAGAGGTGTACGCTACTAGCTGAAGCATGTTGCAATGTGCATGCATCAAAGTAGTTTTCCTGGTTTAGTTGTAATACGGGTTCAGTTTCCGCATTAGAGATTATCACGGAGAATTGGCAGATGATGATGATGATGATGATGATGATGATGATGCGGTACCGCTCAGCTAACCACTTGAAGCCATAAAAAAGGAATAAAAGCCGAATTAAAATGAGAAGCGAGAGGAGAAGGAGAAGGAGGTGAATTAACATAATATATTGCTGCTACGATGAATTTTTAATGACACGTCTACACACAATTGAAGATGCGATGGAAACCGATAGGGGTGTAGCTGAGGGAGAGAGGAAATACATATGTTCTGATGGAAGCAGCAGCAGTGGAAGCGGGTCAATTCGAAGAAAATGCTCGCTGAGGTCGGTCTCATCTTCGTTTGGGAATCAATCATACACACGCGAAGTGCGTTTCCTCCTGTTAACCAACCTTTCTCTCTCACACACATCTACGGGAGGTCGTCGCGGCTCCCACGGCTGGTTGAAGTTGTTTGTGGTGCGAGTGTCGGTAAGGCTTCCTTCCACGTATTTCTTCATCTTGTGCGCTCCTCGTTGTGTGTGATGTTGATTGGGAAAACCTACACAGCCAATCGTGGAACTTGTTTTGAGCTATAGTGGCCATTATTTATTTTATGCGGTTCAGTTGTTTGTGTATATCGTTGCAGGGTGCTATGAACTGTCAAATCACTCAGGATGGGGTTAATGTATGGGCAATTCGTTGTTTTCGTTCGACTCCACTGCCGTGTGGTGTGGTGCAACGGCTGTCAAAATTACCACCACGGCGAAAACCTGAAGAAGGCCTTCAAGTGATTTCCTGTCGATAGAACAAGCGGTTGTTTCTTTAATTTTGCCAAACACTTGGGCTTCATTCTGCCCCAAAACCAAGACCCTTCCGGCCTAGGTTGTGACCTTACGAACAAACGCAATCAGCTGAGTTAATTGCATTTGTCAATGCCCTCAATCGCACCGACGGGGAACCAAGTTTGCGTGACCAAAGCCTATTTGTTGTTCCACTTGCTTCAATTTCGTCAATTTCGCTGGAAAACAAACTCACCGGCGGCGGCCCAGTTAATGACAATGGTACACTTTTTTTCGCAGCCGTTGTTCACACTCCATGTCAATTAGGTGTGGAGTGCTGTTTTCAGTGGCAATAAACGCAAAATCGCAACCGAAAACTGACACACAGCCAGGTGACCGGTACCACGGGAATTGGAATAATTAGAGGTGGCTCAACTCTTCGGCGAAGTCAATCCGACGGAAAGGTTCCAACCTCAAAATAGTATAAGTCAATTTCAAAGTTTGCTGCTGCTGTGTTGCGATCGTGTTAAAATTAAGTGACTAAGCGTTATGCTAATTCGAATAAATAGGGGGACCATTTCGGATCAGTCTAAAGGACAAACAGCCGACGGAATATTTCCCGGCCCCCAGTCAAGCACAGAGCCAAGCGGATTGATCAATGTCTGTGTGCTACGTGTGGTTTCACGGGTACCATTTCGTAGCTCGATTTCGCAGAAGATGCACAATCTGGTAATCAATTAGTGAGCGACGGATACGAATGGTCGGCTCATTTTAGCACCGACAACTGGAAACCGGTGTGGGCAGGTTTGTTATTTTTGGGGTTTGGGTGTGCTACATTTGATTCGGTATTAATTTTCAAATCGAAATAGAAGCTACCATAAATAGATTATTTATGCCACTAAATAAGGAACGAAACAACACGCCGACAGATAAATCTTCGAACGGGTGTAGAAAAAATTATTTTCGCTGTTTTTTTTTTTGCTATTTATTTTTGGCGAGTTCCTTCAGCTTTTGGTGAAATATATTTGTTTCATTATAGACCCTGTGAATAATTCAACGAAATTCAGTGAAACTGTTGATTATGTCGTCTGTTATATTTATTTTTACGATGACTTTCAACTCCATTGACTATTTCGAGCTTCGTTATTTTCTGTACCAAGTTGAAGACAAATACTTCCGTGTTTCACATGAACCGTCTTTTTATGAACGCGTTTTAATTTCGATCTTATTCTGTTGATTAAGAAACATCAATAGTCTCTCCTAATGCTGATATCAATCACATATCAAGAATGGATGAGAACGAGCAAAGCAGAACATTGCATCGCAAGCCTCGCCTCTGTTCAATTCTCCTGCTAGCCGTTATGTATAAGTAATAGTTGCCTCGCAGCGAAGCGACCAGTACACAAGAGTTAACCTTATCAACCAAGTGGGAGAAAATAACAAGAGTAATCAAATCAAGCACCAGCAACAACTTCATCATCAGCAGCAGTAGTCTTCTCCAAGTCTAGATGTAAAAGAACGTCATTCGGGGTAATTTGCACCGCAAAACAGTCACATCGCGAAAGTTGTCCTATTTCGAGCGCTTATTGATCAGTTGTTTCCTGCTAGATTTACGAGACATTTGTATCAAATGGTTTGAAAACTCCAAATTATAATGAAGAAAATTATATACTTTATGAAAATAACTATCGAATGATTGAAAAATGTCAAGACTTATTTAAACGAAAATCCCAAGTTCTGATTGGTCGATTGGCATAAGCAATCTATGCTCTCCTAGTTGCTTATCCAATACGCATATGAGATTGTACAATGAAATATGTGTTTGTTTTGATTTTCAATTGCGCTAAATCCCACGTTTTGATTGGTTTAATTTACGCCCCACATCTTCACCGTATAGAAACCGCTTTCCGCGATTGTGTTACTCTAGATAGCGAGCAATGTATGTTAATGTTGAGAGTTAATTTGATAAAGTTGCCTGCTAGTTGCCCGTGGCCGAGTATCGAATCGGTTTCGTGAGCTGTTTTTGACGTAGGACTACGTCTAACCGGAATATATAGAGGGTGAAATGGAAATCTAGGCACTGAACAAGTAGGAAAAAATGCAAGATTTGGAACGCTTATAACTCGAGCATTTCTCAATAGATCGCAAAGGTTTTTGCATTAATTGATAGGAAATATATCTACGCATCTATCATAACGAATAACATTTCACTTTTCTTGAGATAAATAATTGAATAATTGTGAAATATCAAGCATTGTCAAAATGCACTATGTTGCCATTTTTGATTGGTCCATTTTGTGCTCCTCAAATCGTACCGACCAAAACGGGCAACCAGAGCAGCAGCGAAATAGACTGAAGCACGATTGGAAAGGAAAAAGAAAAAAATGAACGAAACATTGGTCGCAGTCTCACACATGCGTAATTCTCGAGCCAGCCAGTCAGCTTAAAAATCCCCGCTCTGCTGCCGTAACGATCATTCTCATTCAAACCGTACACCACATCGGTTCGCATCACAACACATCAACAAACCAACCCAAGCAGCCATGTCTGGACATGGTAAAGGAGGAAAAGTGGAGGGAAAGGCAAAATCCCGCTCGAACCGTGTTGATCTGGAGTTCCCCGCAAGGGTAGCTAAGCCGAGCGCGTTAGTACCAGGGCACCAGTCCACCTAGCCGGCGTTATATAGTTTCGGCCGCCGAAGTGATCGAGTTAACTGGCAAAGCTGCTCGCGACGATAAGAAAACCCTCATTCGGAACAGAACACATCAAGACGACAACAGGCAGTTGCAGCGTGTGGCGAGTGGCAAACGCAATCGCAAAACGGCATCAGGTAGCAGAAGAAAAAAGTTTGTTCTTTATACAAACTGCTTTGGTGGCAAATCCAGAACAAGGCGGCATCGAGGGCGTTCGAAATGGTTTTTTTCAAAACCATGAGTACAAAGTTTTCTAAATTGGAACCATTCCATAAAACAAAGCGCTTTTCAGGGCCATTAAACCTTCCAAAAAAGAGTTTAGAAAATACAGTTCATTGCTTTCTAAAACATTATCCAAAATAATAATAAAACACAAATTGATTTTTTCATAATTTGTTTGCCAGGATCTGATGAGTATGTGAATTTGGCAGTTGTTCTGAGCTTAATGATAGTTGGGGACTTTCCTGATTATTCAATTTTCACCAATTCTTAAATTGTTTCCAGATTGAAAGTACAGTAATTTAAATAGTAAAATTTGTTTCACATTTAGCTAATTGGACGGACATGTAATGCGACTTATTTAGTTGGACATTTTTGTAAACATAGAGATCCAAATTATGAACCCACATTGAAAGTCGACACTGTACCACTGTCATCGCAAATGTTCAATTACAGGTTAAAATCGCCTCCAATGCAACACTGAGTGGCGCTTCGGCACGTCGCATTGAATGTAATTTACTGTACAAGATGTCACAAAGCTGGATGGGAAGAAATTTTCCAACTGTGAAAGCTGTGGCGAGTGGCAACAAATCGCTAAACAGGAAGGTATAGCCGAACAAGATGGGGATATCGAGTGATAACAAAACAATAAACTCTTTAGATTGAAGATAATTTTGTGATCTTGAAAAGGACCCTTTTTAGTCTTCATGTGAATCCAACGAGCGAACAAATCGTAATTAATGTATTTTTTTGCCATCGCTCCCTTTTAACGCTCATTCGTTCGTCTCGTTGGACTCGCCCCTCTGGCTGAGTCGGCCGATTTGTCTCTATCCTGTGAGTGTGTACCGCTAGAGTATAAAACACGCGGACCCCAAAAAAATATCTTATTTTCTTTCAAACCGTAAACCCGTGTGGTTGTACGGCATCGGCATCGTGGACGTAACAAAGGAGGACAAGTTAAGGAAAAGGCAAAGTCTCACTCGAACCGTGCAGGTCTCCAGTTCCCTGTTGGTCGCATTCACTGATTGCTCCGCAAGGGTAACTAGGCCGAACGGATTGGTGCCGGAGCACCAGTATACCTAACAGCGATTATAGAGTTTCGGCCGTCGGAGTGCTCGAGTTGGCTTGCAAAGCTGCTCACGACAATCAGAAAACCCGCATCAAGAACAGAGCAGCTTCGGTACGGCGCTCATCAAGGCAACAATTAGTTTCAGTAAGTGTTTCTCCGGCACGTCGCATTAAATGTAATTTACTGAACAACATGTCACAAGCTGGATGGGAAGAAATTTTCCAACTGTGAAAGCTGTGGCGAGTGGCAAACGCAATAGCTAAACAGGAAGGTTTAACCGAACAAGATGGGAATATCGAGTGATAACAAAAACACAACACCAAAGGTTCTTTTCAGTTTCAGGTTCCATCAACATATTCATAAAGAGTAAACTGTAAACTAATCCATTTTTCAGGTAGATAGGTAGGTATTCACGTAGGAGAAGAAAATAAAACAATATATTTAAAATATATATTTAACAAAAGCTGTCCCCTTTGTATAGTTCTACGTCACTCCGGTTATGTCCCCGACATTACCCACCCGTCTTTTTTTTAACATTACCACTGCGAAGCCTGCTGTTTAATCGCTCACTCGTAATTCAGTAATTCAGGAATTGCGGTAAACCTTACTTTAAAGCTGATTTTTTTTCGTGAATTTCACAAAAAAAAATATAGCTATCTAACCACGAATCGATAATGTAAGTCTCTTTGAATAATAAAAAAATTTGGTGAGCCAAAAAAATCGCAAAATCAATGTATCCGGCATCTTTCAAAAAATAAGAAAGGGAAAGATGGGCACTAACTGAAACTTGTATTTTGAAATTTTTCATGCCTAAAATAGCTTCTGGTATCCGGAATGACAGATTCGGATTACGTTTCAAAAACCACTAAGTCAGATTTTTCCAGTCATCTGAGTTCATTGAAAGAATGCTTCAGTCCGCTTTTTTGCCTGTTCGAAATCCAATTTTCTGACTTCCGTCATGGACTTCCTATAGAATCCCTTCTCTGGTTCGAAGAGATGTCGCACAAGCTCTTGTTCCTACTGCTGACTAGAAACTGTCGGAAGTGGTACGAGCTGTGATGAAAGATTGGATTGTTTGGTATCATAGATACTTTATTATGTTTTTTATTATGAGGCTAGTTTTTAGCATATCTCATTCCATTTCGGTATCTTTTATCGTAATATCTTATCACCATTCTTGCTGTTGCTGTGTTGCGATCGTGTTAAAATTAAGTGACTACGCGTTATGCTAATTCGAATACATAGGGGCCATTTCGGATCAGTCTCAGAGCTAAAGGACAAACATCTTGCGATGATGGCAGAAATCTACGTCTACGTCAACTATGTGATCTTGCGGCGGACACGATCTTCTGTAACTTTTTAGCTTCAGAGTGCATTCTCAGGAATATGCATAAAACAAGCATAGCACAAAAGCAAAGCAGCTGAGATAATTTTGAATTGCATTTGCGGAAAATACATTTATTCTTCAGACAGCGAGCAGAGCGAGGGAGAGTTTCGAATGAAAGAAGTCGAACTGCATTGCAATTCTGATCTTTCTTCTTTGATTTTGGTCTGGAATTCGAGGCGAACACTCGATGGAAAGATACTTTGGCTTTCATACCGTTAAGTGGAGAGTGTTTGTGTATGATTGAATCACACGTAATCATTTTTTATTTTATGCGTTATCAACAGTGGTAGTTGGGGCTCTTCGTAGCCACATTAGTTGCGCGTTCGCTTGCTAAGCGATCGATCGTGTGTTCAAAAATTAGCGCCCTCAATTGACCTTGTGTTGTTATGGAATAACTGCGTCCACGCAATAATCATGAGCGATGGAGATCGATTCACGGTCGGAGTCCTGGCCTGTTTCCATCTATATGCAAACTTTGCTTGCAACAAGAAAACATCGGGCTGTTGTGCTATTAATATCACAACAGTAATCATATCAACTGTCTCCGCTGTCCGATCTTCTGAACAATGGAAGAACAGAAGGAATACTCATGTGGCCAAATGGCAACCGTGTAATTTTAAATTTATATAAATCATAGACATATAACGCGGTTAACCCTTTCTCTACGGCAGTTTGCTCCGTCGAAGTGCTACCACTGAACGTAGCTTTGCGCCGAAAAATATGCACATTGCGTGATCGATGTGCAGTATCACTCTCGTAGCGAAAGGGCTGAATTCGGCGCTGCTATAGTTAAAATGCTGAATAAATAAATAAATGGGATAAAAAATGGTGGTAGCTTTAATGATGAGTAATTTCAAAAAGCTCGATAAAATTCAATATAATATTCTGTATAATAATTACCGAATTCATTTTTATTGAATTTTTTTTTCCGGGATGGAATTCGTGTGAATTCAAGAGTGTTTTCGAGCTTATTGGTCCGATCGACCTTTTTTTTTGCGAATTTGTGCATTATATCCGGGCTGAAAGGACGTCGATGTGTAGCGCATTTTAAACCGAATGTGAAGAAGGTTTTTTCCAGTGGTGCGAGCTTTATTCTTCGGTTGGAATTGAAGGTGCAAATTTGTTCCGTTGTGATTACTATCGCCTTCGCCGCCGCTACCACACAAATGATTCGGTTCGAATTTTCTGTTCTGTTGTTGCGTTATAAGCGTTGGAGATGTAATTTTGCCGAGAGATACTGTAAAAAATATTTGATACTGTCAAACATTTGCATTGAGAGTGGATACTTGACTTTTTATAATGTTTGCTCTTACCGACAATAATTTAGTAGTCCTACGTTAACAATGCAGTGAAGTGTTGGACACCAATGTTCAGATTATTTCAACACTAGATTGCCCAAGCAAGTTTATACTTTTATTAATAAGTTGTACAAAAAGTCACAACTTTTTAAGTAATTGTGTCGTAATGTGTCATAATGATTTTTCTAACTTAAATTGAAAACAGTCAAAATGACTTGCTTGGCCAGTCTAGTGCTAAGCGGGTAAGCAACTAAAATGTAGCCACACAACAAGGAAGAAAGGGTGCGTCAGTTGGATGCTCCATCCATCAATAATTTTTCACTCTTTGTCTCACTCCCACTAAATGTTGTCTTTCTTACTTCACCAGTACGATTATTATATACACTCACAGTTAGCTTCTATGAATGAATTTACTCTTTGTGGTACATTTCTAATATCCGTACAATGTTATTTACCTACCGAAATATAACCACCGGTAAATCAAATTAAATTTTTTCTCAATGAATAATTGAACACTTACACTACGGTGGCAATGGATGTATGGGAAAAAAATCATCATCGAATTTCAAAAACCAACCATGTAAACTTTGTTTATTGACCCAAAAAAATGATCTGTGCAAAGTTTCAGTTCAATCGGACATGATTTAGGGATGCCTCAAAGCGTTCAAAGTTTTGATTTTTTGATCCTCGGAAATCTTCCAAGGGGTGAGTAAAGGAAATTTGGAAAATCGAATTTTTTTTCGATGCCAAATGATTTATAAATGTATGAAACGTCGAGTTCTGGTGTCATCTCGAAAAAAAATTTGGCCGAAAATCGACCTTTTGGGACTTAGCCTGAGAGGCAATGAAGGTTTGGAAAAAAATAATTACTTTATTAAAAATAAAGAATCGACCATATACATTTTGTTATTGGTCCAAAAAATGACCTGTGCAAAATTTCAGCTCATTCGAACATGATTTAGGGGTGCCTCAAAGCACTCAAAGTTTTAATTAATAATTTGTCCCAAAAGGTCGATTTTCGGCCAAATTTTTTTTTCGAGATGACACCAGATCTCGACGTTTCATGCATTTTCAAGCTGTTTGGCATCGAAAAAAAATTCGATTTTCCTAATTTCCTTTACTTCCCCCTTGGAAGATTTTCGTGGATCAAAAATCAAAACTTTGGGTGCTTTGAGGCACCCCTAAATCATGTCCGATTAAGCTGAAACTTTGCACGGATCATTTTTTTGGGTCAATAAACAAAATGTACATGGTCGGTTTTTGAAATTTGACATGACCATTTTCGCTGCCACCCTCACTTACACTTACAACGCAGAGAATACATGGACAACCTGAGAAGGCAGCCGAGAAAATTCCTCTACAGTGAAGTCTACCGACGATATATATTTGTTATTGATTTCTGTTTTCTGATTTCTGATTTCTGACTTCTGATTTCTGATTTTTGATTTCTGATTTCTGATTTCTGATTTCTGATTTCTAATCTCTGATTCTTTATTGGTGATTTCTGATTTCTGATTTGAGATTAAATACAACTCTTCCGGCTTAAACCTACTGGAATGAAGTGGGAATATCATCAATATTAAAATCTGAAATATATATGGTATATGAAACCAAGTGTGAATCAACTGCAAGAAAGACGGCCGTGATAGCACTCGCGAGGAATATTAACTGCAAACAAACTGCGACCTATGGCCAGCTAGTGTATTGTTCTTGCGAGGTCAAGAATGAATCATTGATTAACCATCTTCAGCTGTTTCTATAAAATCATAAAAACTATCGCTTCTTTTCGTGGTCCCCAAAACTTTTTACTTCAAAGTTATTCATAAAAATTTGATGCATTCTAAAATAATATCTGAATAAACAAATCAATTGAATGAAAATAATTTCGTTAACAATGTGGCCCTTTTATTGGGCATGAGCCTCTTTGAATTAAAATAAACAGGAAAATTTTGAAAATTCAATGAGGCTCAGCGTTGAGGGTGAGAGGTTCAAGATCGGATTATGACCGAAGAACAAAATATTATATTTCAAGAGCCATCCTTCTTTAACATAAGAGCAAGAACTAATCGCGAAAATAGATTTTCAACTTTTAACGAATTTTGCACGTTATTTTCACATAGGAAGTTGCGGACACAGATACAAATACGTGTGATTCACACTAAAATTCCTAGAAATTGAGATACATTTGGATACACCATTTTTTTACGCGTAAAAAAGCCGCGTGAAATAAAACTGGGTGTATTATATTAGCCTAGGTAGAAACAGAGAGCGTAAATCCGAAGCTATAAATTCGTGGACTCCAAAAAGTTAAATTCCCCGCAATAAATCAAATTTCGATCCGTTAAATTTAACTTCCTCTTCCAACCGAAGCTCTTACGTAATTCTTCCTTCTACTGTTATCAATCCGTAATTTTTTTTTGCGCCAGATAAAACGTTACATTGCGTTGGAATGAGCATCATCACATCCGCGTGAGTTTATTTATAACAAAGCCCACTTTCATTCGACTTCCCTCTCCTGATCGCCCGAAACATTGAGGAAACCCCGTAATTACTATCGGCAGCTCCGGCCGACGAATGCGAAAACCGGTGCGCTTTAATTGCTTCCTGCATATTAAACATTGCCATACAACTAACCTCCCAGAGACCTCCCCCCAAGTTTGCAGCGCCAGACTTCACCTATTTTTAGTTTCAACTTTGTAATTACTCAATTTCACCATTTCTCCCCGTATTGGCAACAACATGTTTTTGCAGAGAGCTGCAGATGTGGAGGAAATAAAAACTTCCACGAGCAAATATTGAAGCCCACGCTTCTTTGTGAATATCAATTCTTGGTAAACCGATTCCAGTTAAACACTCACAACTTGTCTTGATTTGTCTGAAATCGTTTGTCGAGGGAAACGTCGGCGCAGTGGGGGAGAAGAGAGTCTATAGTTTTGTTTGCACTTCTGCCTTTGTATGCCACCCAAAGGCAGCCGCTGGAGTTGGACTGCAGACGAGCTGCTTTTTTCCACTCCATAGGACTCCACACCATTGAAACTGATTGAATATGCAAGCTGGAATTCGTTGCAGCTCCTCTAGCTACATTGCACCGTGATACATGACCAGGTAATAACTATCGCAGAAGTAGTAATTAATTTTTCATTTTATAAATGCTATCCAAACAAAAACAAATTCAGGAGAAATAATTCTACTGAGAGAGCTCATGGTTTGTTTTCCCAGGAAATAAATCCAATTCCGCGCGCACAGTTCGTTCGCTGGAAGTGCCGAGTCCTGTGTGTTTGCTGTTGCCATGCATAAATGTGTTTGTGTGTAGGATTTGTTCCAGCAAAACGAACAAAATTCTCCTCCGCCCCGAATGAAGATTTCCAACGAATTGGTATTACGTGTTCAAAACGAGGCTTTTACGGGGAACCAGCCGAGCCGACCAACGGAACACTCCCGCACGATGCAATCAGGGCAGCAGCTCGGTTTCAGGTAAAAACGGTTTAAAATTTAGCGATCATTTATGGCAGGGGTTAAACGGGAACCGTTTTTTTTTTCAACCATGTTCATTACACGTGAACCTATTTCCTCCGAATGCTGGTGGTGGCAGCTTTCGAAGAACCGATTGCACATTCCCCGATACTGCTTTCCTCTTCGTTTGATCGCCCAAGTGGCGAAACCCCCTTCCGAAAATGAAGAAATCACACATGCGATTATGTTTCACCGTTTTAGGAATCGAAATGTATTTTTGCACGAAGTCCATTAAATTTTTATTGGTAATCGGCAAACAAAATAGCGAACGGAGAAAAGAGACGATGGATCATCGCTGGCCTGGTTCAATATACATATTCGGAGGGGGTATGGGAGTGAGTGGGGGCAGAAATTATTCGTCATCCCAGGAGTGTTCCAGGAATTCCCAGCGACACGGAGGCGTTTCAAGTTGATTATCAAACGATGGAATACGCGTAAATATTTAATTGGCTGCTCATTTACAAATAATGCTGGTGACATCATAAATCTTTCCCTCATGTGGGCGCTTTTGGTCCACATGGCGAGCGTGCGTCATTATTTATACGCTTGTTTGTTTTTCGGTGAGTGCATGCGTGCCCGGAGTTGGAAGTTATAATATTTCGGTTTGAAGAAAGTCAAAGCAAGACATGAATCTACAACTGAATTCACTGCCGTTAAAAATGAAATGGTCAATATTCCAATTTATCTACGTCTGGATTGACCATTTTGCCTACAAACGATCCAAAAATCATGGCAACAAAATTATATATTAACTATACCTGGTACAATCAAGTAGATATTAAAATTAATTCTAGAATTGCGCGATTTAGCATAAAAAGTTAACAGTTAACCATTTTTAAAAATACTTTAAAAGTATCGTTGTTTTCTCTCAGATTAATTTTGGGGAACTTTGGGGACTTGGGAACACTGCCTTATGTGTACAAGTTAAATTTTCCTGTCGTGATTATCACCGTCGATTATTGTGTTTTTTTACGTCCTTTAATCTTGTTTTCGAGTTATCACTGTCTGTCAGTACTTCATCGTTGATTCTGCTCGTTTGTATATTGATTATTTTTACCGTTGTGATAAAATTTTACGTCGCGAGTTTGTGCATTCGTTGGTGTCTAAAAACAACAAAGTCGTACTATTCTCCACGTCGATTTTTTCTTTTGAAGCGACATCTGCTGGAATAAAACAGAAACCATAAAAAGCTCGTTCGATTGCACGCTCCCCTTGCATCCAACTGATTTGCACGCGTACTATATAGCCTACCTAAAGGCGCGTCATCATGGTTAAAAACTGCGCTAAGTGCTCTAATGCAATCACGGGCATCGATTTCGTTATCTGCCGCGGCTACTGTGGTGCAGTTTTTCACATGAATGCCTGTTCTGGTGTAACTCGTGCGCTGCAGTCATACTTCGCATCCAACAGAAACAACCTTTTTTGGATGTGTGACCAATGCGCTGAGCTTTTCGAAAATTCGCATTTTCGTGCTATCACGCGCCAGGCAGACGAACAATCTCCTCTATGCACGCTCACGACTGCGATTACTGAGTTGCGCTGCGAAATAAAACATCTGCACTCTAAGCCCGTTGCTGAGTTCTCACCCGCTACAAGCATAGGCTGGCCAGCACTTGAACAGCGCAGAGCTTTGAAACGTCCCCGCGAGACCGATTACACTACGCGAGCTCCCGAGAATTGCCAAATAGGAAGCAAAAAGCCGATGGAAAATGTTGTTTCAGTGCCTATTTGTAACAATAATGCTGATCGGAAAATCTGGTTATATTTATCCAAAATTCGTCCCGACGTCTCTGTGGAAGCGGTATCGGCTATGGTCAAAGCCAATCTCGGGATTGAAGATAATATTTCCGTGGCGAAGCTCATCCCGAAGGGTAGAGAGTTAGAATCTCTTACTTTCCTATCCTTTAAAATTGGCCTCGACCATTCGACCAGAGAAAAAGCACTGGATCCATCAACATGGCCCGAAGGTTTGCTGTTTCGGGAGTTCGAAGATTACGGCTCCCAAAAATTTCCATTTCCACCGAAGCACAAGAAGCCAACAACACTGTTGCTGCCACCAGAAACTACACAACCTCCGATCACGCCTATAACGAGTTTGATTCCTCCAGCCCGGGACGCAACAATATAAGCCATTTGGAAGGCCCTTATCCCTCCATCACAGTCGTGTCCTTCCCGTCAACGGTCAACAGTCGTCCCGGACCTGTGTTTTGGCATGGAAAAGGGGTCTTCCAGCCCTTTAGTGCAGGCGAGTACAATTCCTTATACTTCAATTTCGTACCTGATACTCGTTACGATTCCAGTCACATCTGGTTACCAAGTATGACAACGTCGCATAATTACCATTCATCCGGTCGCCCATGGCTACTCCCAACGGAATGCACACAAAACAGCATGATGGAAGCTCCCAAGTCGCCCGACACAGTCGAGTGCCGGTGTCGTCTCTCCGCCGACTGTTCCTGCCATCCAAGACATTCCGTTCCTGTGTCTGGAGCTGGCGAGGGAGTCTTCCAACTTGCTACCTCAGGCAAGTACGTCTGTAATTTCGCTTCTTCGCTTCCTGAAATTGGTCCCATTAACAGTGACACGAACCCTGAAGCATCCGTCGATTCTGCTGCTTGTCGGTCACCAATCATCGAAACAGAACATCTTTCATCACCGTCTCCGCTGATTGTTTCTGGGGAATTAACGGTTTATTACCAGAATGTTCGGGGAATGCGGACAAAAATTGACGACGTTTTCTTGGCCATCTCATCCTGCCATTATGATGTAATTGTGCTGACGGAAACTTGGCTCGACGATAAAATTTTTTCATCACAAGTTTTTGGAGATTCGTACACAGTTCTTAGAACAGATCGCAGCAAAGTCAACAGTCGTAAATCAACTGGCGGTGGAGTGTTGATTGCTATTTCAAGTAACCTCAACGGATACATCGATCCCACATCTGTAAATGTTACACTCGAACAGGTTTGGGTCAAGGTGAAGCTGCAATATTGCTCAATGAGTATCGGTGTTATTTATCTACCACCTGACCGCAAAAATGATTTAGCAAGCGTTAGTGATCATATTGAGTCAATTGCAGCGGTCTATTCCCGCCTTGGGGATAATGATCTTGCCATTTTGCTTGGTGACTACAATCAGTCGGGACTTGTCTGGAACACTCCAAGAAACGATCGTCCTTCCGTTGATGCCTTGCAATCTAGCATTTCTGTCGCTTGTGCTTCGTTACTAGACGGTTTCAGTTTGCACGGTTTATCTCAAATCAATCATATTACCAATCAGAATGCACGAATTTTGGATTTTGCCCTGGTAAATGAAGCTACGCTCTCACGATGCCTTCTCGAAGAAGCAGCCGAACCGCTCTCCGTTCTTGACTTCAACCATCCTGCTTTGGAGTTGACAGTTAGTCTATCACAGTCCATCGTACTTGAAAACATTCCGGATGAACCTGGACTTGACTTTCATCGAATCAATACTGAAGGCTTACTAGAAGCCCTTCGCCAAACTGATTGGCATTTCTTAGAATCCGCTGACGATATAAACGTTGCAGTCGATTGCTTTACAAGCTTGCTTAAAAGTCATTTGGTTGATTTCATCCCACTGCGCAGACCGTCTCCTAAGCCACCCTGGGGAAATGCACACCTAAGACATCTAAAATGTCTAAGATCGAAGGCGCTTCGAGTTTATTGCCGATACCGGTGCTTATATACCAAGCAACATTTCGCGCGGGCTAGTGACAGTTACCGAATATATAACCGCTATTTATACAAACGCTACAGCATACGGACTCAAGAAGATTTACGTAGACACCCTGCACATTTTTGGAAATTCGTGAAGTCAAAACGGAAGGATAACAATGGGTTGCCCGCGGAAATGTTTCTGGGCAACGAGGTTGTTCATTCAACTGCAGAAAAATGTAGATTGTTTGCAACTCACTTCAAAAGCGCATTCAACGACACGATTTCGTCAAGAATCTTGGACGCTTGTAGAGATACTCCAAGAGACGTGTGCCATCTGGGAAACCTCGACATCACACCGAATCAAGTGAAATTCGCCATAAACAAATTGAGATGTTCAATATCCAGTCCTGATGGAATACCCACCTACATCCTTAAAAAATGTTGTGACGAGTTGGTTTCTCCACTCACGTCCATCTTTAATCTGTCATTAAGGCAACGCTGTTTTCCCACAAGCTGGAAGACGTCTATCATGTTTCCTGTGTTTAAAAAAGGGAATCGGCAGAATGTTGAGAACTACAGAGGAATAACTTCGCTTTGCGCCTGTTCCAAGGTTTTCGAAATTCTTATGAACGACCTACTTTTCGACTCTTGCAAGAATTACATTGCCATGGATCAGCACGGGTTTTATCCGAAAAGGTCAACTACCACGAACCTAGTTCAGTTCGCCTCTTTTTGTATAAAAAACATTGATGCTGGTGCCCAAGTCGACACCGTCTACACAGACTTGAAATCTGCCTTCGATAGAGTTGATCATGGAATACTGTTGGAACGATTAGGGAGAATCGGTATCTCCGCGGATATTATCAGCTGGTTCAAATCATACCTCTTAAATCGTAGGCTCACTGTTAGCATTGGGTCGGTAACTTCGGAACATTTCTCGAATTTATCTGGCGTGCCACAAGGGAGCAATCTGGGCCCCTTGCTATTTTCAATATTTATTAATGAGCTATCTGTCATACTACCACCCGGCTATCGACTGCTTTACGCTGACGACGTCAAAATCTACATGGTCATGAGGAGTATTGAGGACTGTTACGCTTTACAACGGCTGCTGAATCGTTTCACTGAATGGTGTACACGGAACATGCTTACGCTAAGCATTCATAAATGCAACGTTATCACGTTCCACCGCAAGCTCAATCCGACAGAGTACGATTACGCAATTGACGGACAGTCTCTCGATCGTGTATATCAAGTTCATGATCTCGGGATCATCCTAGACTCAGCATTCACCTTCCGATCACACTACAACGACATTATTTCTAGAGCTAACCGCCAGCTGGGATTCATGTTTAAAATATCCCAAGAGTTTAACGACCCACTTTGCCTCCGGTCTCTATACTGCACTCTGGTGCGATCGATTCTGGAATTTAACTCTGTAGTTTGGTGCCCATACCAGTCAACATGGACCGCAAGAGTCGAAGCAATACAGAGGAAATTCGTTAGATATGCCCTCCGACGTCTTCCGTGGCGAGATGCATTGAACCTTCCCCGATACGAAGATCGATGCAGATTGCTGGGACTGCAGACATTGGAACAGAGAAGGAGTATTGACCAAGCTGTGTTTGTTGCAAAAATTTTCAACGGAGAAGCTGACGCACCGGAATTATTAGGACAGCTTAACATCTACGCTCCTGAACGACTGCTTCGCCAACGAAACTTTCTGCTTCTTGAGCCCCGAAATACTTTGTATGGCCTCCATGACCCTGTGCGATTCATGTCGGCAAGTTTCAATGAAGTTTTCGCTCACTTTGATTTTGGCTCTACTGCGTCCGCATTCAAACACAGACTCACAGAACTGAATAGGATGAACCACTGACAACGACATTAACTATGGACAAGGGCCCAGTTCCCAATTAGTTTTTTGTTATTTTTTTTTATGATTTGACCACAGTTGACGCCTATTATTATTTACTTTTTTATATTTGTTGTGTTCAAAATGTGCTACTTTTTTTTTTATACTTATATATGTTTTGCATGTGAATGAAAAGATATGGGGTTTTGGCCTCCTCTATTTGGTTTTTCCCCATCTTAGTTCATTAAGACTACAAAAAGTCAGATGAATAAATAATAAATAATAATAAAGGTTAATAATTTAGTATATTCCAATCACAGTCCTACGTCAAGCTCCCACCTATGTCTCTAGACACAGGTCTTCCTACTTTTAAGGCTCTTCAGTTAGCTATCCGGGAAATCTGGTACAATCATGGTAATTGTAAATTTTCGAAATTAATTCTCGGATCGCGCGATTTAGTTAACATTTTACGGTTTTTGAAGATAACTGAAGAGTATCCTTATTTTTACATTGGTTAATTTTATTCAGTATATTCCAATTCGGATGAATGACGTCCGATTTCGCTCCTTCGAAGAAGTTCACGTTGAATTTTTTTATTCAATTCAATGCTTATTCATGAGAAATCCTACAACTCTCTTCATTAGTTTCTGAATAACTTTTATCGTAGCTTTCTGTACCGTTTTACGCCACATTTTTTTATTGAAACTATAAATGAAAGTAGCTTCTCTTCCACCCTTTTGATATTCCTATTGCTAAGTACCTAGTGCTTTTAGATTGGTCGCAGATCACCGCAATTTGGCGGATTTGACTTTGTCACTTCTGAGCAGGTTTATATTGGTGGCAATAACCAGAACAATGGTAGAAAGTTATCGGTGGATGTGTTCTGGAGGTTGATCTTGTAATTCCATCGTTGATCGTGCACGTTGTTGAATACGAAGTACTCTTTGAACCACACGGGTAAATTGATTGTTACATCAACACTTTCTTTTAGAACTTTTCTTTCTTAATGTATCTGCACTATTTTGAAAACCGTAGATTCGGAAAACTTTGGGAACTTTCAGTTCTGTCAAGTCAACGAACTTTTAGTTTTGTCAAGTGAAAATTGATTTTTTTTTGCAAAACTCAATTTTATTATTCAACAAAATTGCCTTCTTGGACGAAAGCTTGGTTTAAGGGATTGAATGTCGGTCGTGATTTCATTCGCGTGATATCTCGGCTTATGTCCAATCACTACAACCTAAACGCGCATCTCTATCGAATTGGGCTCGCAGCAAACAATCTTTGTGATTGTGGCGATGGCTACCACGACATCGAGCATATTGTCTGGTCGTGTATCCGGTTCCATGCTGCTCGCTCTCAGCTCTCTAGAGCACTGAGAGCAAAAGGCAGACAATCGGATATCCCCGTCCGGGATATCTTAGGTAGCCGTGATCCTGATCTTCTGCTTCATCTATACCTGGAACGCCGATGTCAACGTTTAATGATTTTTCCTTCGTTGTGTCCCTGTTTCGTATCCCTCCTATCCGATCTATAAACTTTTACTTAGTCGCGGCAATACATACACACACTCTTTACAGATACACGGGCCAAAGGTTGTGCAGTCCACTGATGATTCAACAAAAGCCAAAGGTTGTACCGCTCATGACAACTCTACACGAGCTGATGATTGCACCGGCTAGTGACCATTCTATCCTGGATTCCTCGAAAAGACGCACCACGCTAGATATGGGGTACAGACTAGGGGGGCGTTGCTGATTAATGGTCAGCTGCATCCCAATAGGAAGTATCCCGTGTCGGGCACAGGTACAGATCATTGAAGACAGCAACATCACAATTACGAAAACACTTGTAATACTAATATTACTAACATAGTTATAAGGCAAACATTGTCGAAATATTGAACTCCCGGCCCCGTCAGGTTGACGCCATATGAGCCTTAATAAAATATATATTTTGGATAAAATAAAAAAAAAATTGCCTTCGAGAACGATACAGCGATTATAGCGATTTTGCAGCTTGATACTATTTTAATAGTAATTCGGTAATCAGTTCATCGTCAGTCTTAAATTTCTTGCTAGCGAGCATTCTTTTCAGGTATGCGAACAGAAAATAGTCGCTGGGGTCAGATCTGGAGAATACGGTGGATGCGGAAGTAATTTTAAGCAATTTGCAATTTTGCCATCGTTTCCATTGATTTGTGATTTTTCAATTTTTTCTCACAATAACAAAAGTTTCTTCACCCTTAATGCTGTAACTCACGAACTAATCGACCGATTGCTGTCAAACTTTGACACGTATCCATTGAAAGATGGTGCTTTGTGATAGTCAAGTAGATTTTAGCAAGAGGCGCCACCTAGACGTCAATCTTATGAACTTTTCAGCCGAACTGTTAGTGTTGACAGGCAGTAAAGTGGATAATTCACGCAGATCGTTGTTTTCGGTTGAATGCTCGTAACTTTGATTTGACTCCTTCCATTAAATACAGCACAGTGGCTTTCACGTTGCTGACCAATTCTTTTTGAAGTCTGACATGTTCCAAGACATTGCACTACCCTTCTTGAATATGTCCTTGATAATTGCTCAGTAACGTTCGATTGGTCGCAGTTTCGGACAATTTGGTGGTTTGATGCTCTTTTCGACGTAGAGGAGGTGGGGGGTAAAATGGACATGTTAAGAAGAACTTCAAATATATCTGTGGAAACTCATGTTTCTCAAAACTTTGATGCAGTTTCTTGCAATTCTGTTTTTCTACCTAATTGGCCAAATATATTACAAAAAAGTGTTTTTGTAATAAGGGCAGGTTTGTAATATATGAAGCGTAGAGGTTCATCAATCGCGAGAGGAATAGTTTTATTCAACCAAGGTCTGAACTCATAACGAATGTCCGTTAAATGATGAAAAAATCGAATTAATCCACCTAGAAGTGACATCGTGCTTTTCAGCAGTATAAACGGACAGACACGCAACTATTTTACTTTTGGTTCCAGTCAGCTTCTAACCAGTCCACAGTTGGCGAATTGATCTCCATTTATAGACGCAATACATTCCTTAGGAACAGATTAAACAGTTCATCTCTCTTCCACTGGCAACTGTCCGTTTTACCCCACCAACTATTTCAATAATTAAAATTTTTCACTCAAAAATTGATTTACTTTTCCGTACATACCTAATATGGCTTCTCTGTTAACCCACAAACCGAAATATAACCATCAGCGAATTGAATTTTGATATAAACCACTCAAAACGCTTAATATCGAAACCGCAATAATTACATCCACATGCGGAATCATGTATGATTTTCGGTTTTGTTTTCTTTTTTCACTTTTGATCAGTATTCATTGCCATAGGATGGTTTAAATATTATAGAATAACATGTAGAATGTGTTCTCATTAACAGAAATCTGAAATTCAAAATAACTATACAAATTTTCCGTATTACCCGCGGTTCCCCTACATGATGTTGTTTACCGTAGGTTCTCAAATCATGTCTCTTCTTAATCCCTGGATCATTTCGACGCTGGTACCAAATTTCTTAGCTAAGTCACAAATATATGCAGATCGATGCCTACGAATATAATTCACGATTTTCTGGTCCAATTTTGTCCTTTTCGCGATTTGATTGTATGTTACACATTTCCCGGTGCACCAAATGCGCAAAAAAAAATTGTTTCAGTTTCCAATTCGATTCTTGCATCTTGAAAACAATTTTGCAAACGTAAACAAGTGACCTGCTGTAACATTTTTGACAAGTGAACAAAATTCATTCTGCTTGCTGGAATAAAACACGTTGTGACAGGAGCGTAGCAGATGATAATGATGATGTTCTGAACTATAATAGGCTTTAAACTTCCTCAGTTTAACACCTCTAGCCGTACAGAGAAACTCGTTTGCTACTTCTGACGATATATTTCAGCTGCTGAGGTTATTACTGCCGATGTTGTTCATGCTTTTCATGCTGCTGCTTTGCTACAGCTCCTGTTGTTGTGGTTGGATTTGATAATTCTGATCCTCTTCTGGCTCTTCTTCTTGATAAACTACTTTTGGTAGAAGAATCACACAGGGGTGGTGAGGCTTGCGATGCAATTATATGCTTCTCTTCTTGCGATGCAATGTTTCTCTCTGCTTCTTATAGTTCTTTCTCTCTTCGTATCGAGTAAAATCATTTTGTGCGATATAAACATTAGGAAGGTCTGTTGACTGCTGAATTCGTGAATGTATTATCTATACTCATCACGTTGGAAACGGACGAAGCATAAATTGCTATATTTCCTATCTCCACATTGTGCCAATGAAAATCGTCATCTCGAATTTCAAAAACAAATGTCTTAAAATTGCGTGAAACATTGAGCTATACTGTCATCTAAAATGTTATTTTTTTGCCAAAAATCGACAATCTTGGACTTGGTCTTTTTCGGAATACATAAAAAGAATAATAATTGAGATTTACGAGTTTCACTGTTATTTCATTTTTTTTGACATTCGGTCGTTTTTCCGTCTGAAAAGTCGATTTTCGAGTAAATTTTTTTTAGATAACTGTAAATCTCGACGTTTCATGCAATTTTAGAACAACAGCGTCCAACTTTTTGAACTACGATATAATTGCGTCTACGCCTGCGTTTCGCCTGACACTACGCACTTCGCGCTCGCATTAGAAAAACTCGTGCCACGCTATGAAAAATGCATTGAAAGTTACGGCGATTATGTAGAAAAATAGAAAATAAAAAAGACGGGCGGGTAATGTCGGGGACATAACCGGAGTGACATAGGACTATACAAAGGGGACAGCTTTTGTTAAATATATATTTTAAATATATTGTTTTATTTTCTTCTACTACGTGAATACCTACCTATCTACCTGAAAAATGGATTAGTTTACTGTTTACTCTTTATGAATATGTTGATGGTTCTGAAAAGAACCTTTGGTGTTGTGTTTTTGTTATCACTCGATATTCCCATCTTGTTCGGTTAAACCTTCCTGTTTAGCTATTGCGTTTGCCACTCGCCACAGCTTTCACAGTTGGAAAATTTCTTCCCATCCAGCTTGTGACATGTTGTTCAGTAAATTACATTTAATGCGACGTGCCGGAGAAACACTTTGCCACTCACTGAAACTAATTGTTGCCTTGATGAGCGCCGAACCGAAGCTGCTCTGTTCTTGATGCGGGTTTTCTGATTGTCGTGAGCAGCTTTGCAAGCCAACTCGAGCACTCCGACGGCCGAAGCTCTATAATCGCTGTTAGGTATACTGGTGCTCCGGGACCAACCCGTTCGGGCCTAGTTACCCTTGCGGAGCAATCAGTGAATGCGACCAACAGGGAACTGGAGACCTGCACGGTTCGAGTGAGACTTTGGCTTTCCCTTAACTTGTCCTCCTTTGTTACGTCCACGATGCCGATGTCGTACAACCACACGGGTTTACGGTTTGAAAGAAAATAAGATATTTTTTTGGGGTTCGCATGTTTTATACTCAAGCGGTACACACTCACAGGATAGAGACAAATCGGCAGACTCAGCCAGAGGGGCGAGTCCAACGAGACGAACGAATGAGCGTTAAAAGGGAGCGATGGCAAAAAAATACATTCATTACGATTTGTTCGCTCGTTGGATTCACATGCAGGCTAAAAAGGGTCCTTTTCAGGATCACAAAATTATTTTCAATCTAAAGAGTTTATTGTTTTGTTATCACTCGATACCCCCTTCTTGTTCGGCTAAACCTTTCTGTTTAGCGATTGCATTTGCCACTCGCCACAGCTTTCACAGTTGGAAAATTTCTTCCCATCCAGCTTGTGACATATTTTACAGCAAATAACATTCAATGGCATGTCGCATTACCACCACTCAGTATCGGATTGGAGGTAATTTTAACCTGTAATTGAACATTTGCGATGACAGTGGTACAGTGTCGACTTTCAATGTGGGGTCATAATTTGGACCCCGAACTCTATGTTTACAAAAATGTCCAACTAAATATGTCGCATTACAGGTCCGTCCAATTAGCTAAATGTCGAGATAAGTTTTTTTTTTTTTCTGTATTATAGTGACTTTCAACGCTTCTGGCTGGTTCGTCACTTTTACCTTCCATTTTGGAAGAATGTCGGGAATGAGAATTGAACTCGTGATCTTGAGCGTGAGAAGTATGGATGTTGCCTCCACGCCAGATCGGCTCCGCGTCGAGATAAGTGTAAATTACTGTACTTTCAATCTAGAAGCAATTTAAGAATTGGTGAAAATCAATAAGCTCAGAACAACTGCCAAATTCACATACTCATCATATCCTGGCAAACAAATTATGAAAAAATCAATTTGTGTTTTATTATTATTTTGGATATTGTTTTAAAAAGCATTGAACTGTATTTCCTAAACTCTTTTTTGGGAGGTTTAATGGCCCTGAAAAGCGCCTTGTTTTATGGAATGGTTCCAATTTAGAAAACTTAGTACTCGTGGTTTTGAAAAAAACCTTTTCGAACGCCCTCGATGCCGCCTTGTTCTGGATTTGCCATCAAAGCAGTTTGTATAAAGAACAAACTTTTTTCTTCTGCTACCTGAAGCCGTTTTGCGATTGCGTTTGCCACTCGCCACTCGCTGCAACAGCCTGTTGTCTTGATGTCCACCGAACCGAATGTGTTCTGTTCCGAATGCGGGTTTTCTTATCGTCGCGAGCAGCTTTGTCAGCTAACTCGATCACTTCGGCGGCCGAAACTATATAACGCCGGCTAGGTGGACTGGTGCACTGGTACTAACGTGCTCGGCCTAGCTACCCTTGCGGGGAACTCAAGATCAACACGGTTCGAGCGGGATTTTGCCTTTCCCTTCATTTTCCTCCTTTACCATGTCCAGACATGGCTGCTTGGGTTGGTTTGTTGATGTGTTCTGATGCGAAACGATGTGGTGTACGGCTTGAATGAGAATGATCGTTACGGCAGCGGAGCGGGGATTTTTAAGCTGACTGGCTGGTAGAGAATTACGCATGTGTGAGACTGCGACCAATGTTTCGTTCATTTTTTTCTTTTTCCTTTCCAATCGTGCTTCATTCTATTTCGCTGCTGCTCTGGTTGCCCGTTTTGGCCGGTACGATTTGAGGAGCACAAAATGGACCAATCAAAAATGGGCACATAGTGCATTTTGACAATGCTTGATATTTCACAATTATTCAATTATTTATCTCAAGAAAAATGAAATGTTATTCGTTATGATAGATGCGTAGATATATTTCCTATCAATTGATGCAAAAACCTATGCGATCTATTGAGAAATGCTCGAGTTATAAGCGTTCCAAATCTTGCATTTTTTCCTACTTTTTCAGTGCCTAGATTTCCATTTCACCCCCTATATCTTCCGGTTAGACGTAGTCCTACGTCAAAACGAAGATTACGAAAATCACCTTGTTTTTTGTCCTAACTTTATTTCTCCGCGATATCTGAGGCACTGAAACTTATTTTTTGAACGACCCTCCTAGTATCAAAAAACATTTCGAAAACATCATTTCTTGGGTGAATTTTCGATTTTCAAAGAACTCAAATTTTAACCGCTTTGCGTCACCTTCCCTTAAGTCTGAAATTTTGTATGAAGTGTCTCTTCGAGGTGGTAAAAATTTTGTATGAGGTAACGACGGGCACTCAATCTTTGAAGCCACTCTCTCTCTGAAAGATAGAATCGCACAGCTGAAAGCGAGCAAGCAAAAAGGGAAGCTGATTAGCTACGATCTCGACCATGCGTTCGATCGGGTATCCCTTTCTTACCTTCACCAAACTATGCGGCAGCTAGGAATAAACCCAGCTTTCGTAAGCTTATTAGTTCGAATTGCCGAGCGATCTTTCTCTCGGTTACTAGTGAACGGACACCTCTCGGAGCGCATCCGCATCGAACGCTCGGTTCGGCAAGGAGATCCGATGTCGATGCTGCTCTTCGTCCTATACCTCCACCCGTTTCTGAAACAACTAGAGCGACAACTCGGTTCCGATCTTGTTGTGGCCTATGCAGATGATATATCTGTGATTGTAACCAATACAAATACAATAGAGAGTATCAATGATCTATTTAATGATTTCGAGCACGCTGCGGGAGCAAAACTCAACAGGCTAAAAACTGTTGCAATAAACGTCGGGCTCATAGATGAGAATCCATTGAATGTTCCGTGGCTGGTCACAGCAGAAAAGGTGAAGATCCTGGGTGTGATTTTTACCAACTCGATCCGGGAAATGGTAAACATAAATTGGAACGCACTTGTATCGAAATTTGCTCAGCAGGTGTGGTTACACTCGTTGAGAAATCTAAATTTACAACAAAAAATTATTTTACTGAACACCTTCATTACCGCAAAGATATGGTATGTGGCATCAATCCTGCCAACGTATTGTATCCACACAGCGAAACTAGCGGCGATCATGGGCTCCTTCCTGTGGCGCGGAATACCGGCGCGAGTTCCAATGGAGCAACTGGCGCGTGACAAAGAAGCTGGTGGATTGAAACTGCATCTACCAGGCATAAAATGCAAAGCGCTATTGGTAAATCGTCACATGCAAGCAAGTGGTTCCCTTCCCTATTATCAATCCCTTCTGAACCAAGCTACCCCTCCTCCCGCAGACCTTCCCTGCCTCAAAATCCTTTCCCAACAAATCCCCCTTCTCCCCCCACTTGTTAGAGTACATCCCACGAGCGATCTAATACACCGCTTTTTCTTGGAGCGAACTGAAACGCCTCGTATTGAAAGGAGAAATCCGGAAGCGAATTGGAAACGAATATGGAAGAACATTGCGACGAAACAGCTATCATCATGCCAGCGGAGCAACTTATATTTGTTTATAAACGAAAAGATAGAGCACAGAAAACTGATGAGAACCATTCAACGAGCAGACGGTGAAGGCTGCTTACATTGTAATGCTGCAGTAGAAACACTACAACATAAATTCAGTAGCTGCCCCCGCGTAGTAGGTGCATGGGCTTACGTACAACGGAAGATAACTGACATACTAGAAGGATGGCAACTCCTGTCTTTCGAAGAATTGATTAAACCAGCGCTGCCAAACATCGGACCTACCAAACGAAGTCAAATACTGAAAATATTTATATTATACATCTCCTATGTAAATTCAATGAACGATAGAATCGATGTAGGCGAACTTGCATTCTTTTTAAGACGCGAAAATTAATTTAAATGTAAATAATATTTTAAAATAGAATGGAATAAACGATATATTAAATTTGAAAAAAAAAAAAAAAAAAAAAAAAAAAAAAATGTCAAAGTCGTTGTTTTTCCGTACAGTCATTGTCACCTTAATTAATATTGTACTTCCTTGATACACGATTGCTCGTCATTGACAGCACGGATGAAGAAGCATAGAAATGAACGGGAACTTTACTCTGCAAGGTCTGAAAATTGCGGATATTCGTGATTTTTTTTCCGGATTTTCGGTGTTGAGGCATTTTGATAATTGGTTAAGGTATATTTGATGACTTTTATGCTGATGGCAGCTGGGCGCGTGTATGCTGAGATATCAGAAAACGGCAACTTAGATAATTCATTTTTATACTCTGAAAAAAAAAATTCAGCCAAATCGGTCTTCTAGATCCTGAAATAATCGTACTGTCAGCTGAAAAAAACATGATTTCTAAAAACGCGTTTAAAGATTCGATCAGCAATGCAATTTTCTTTGGAGTGACATCATTTTTTTGTTGTTGTAACTTTCCACGATATGAAATATGGAAAAATCCATCTTGCACAATATTTCCGAAAATGTGAAAAAAATCTTGATTTTTTCGACAATCCAGATTAGGTTCCCCACTCGAAGGAAAATGCTAATGTATAGCATACCAAACAAATATCAGAGAATTTTAGATTGGATTGGTATATGAATAATCAAAATCCGTTTGTATAAAAAAAAGTATTTAGAAAATAATCTATTTCTTAAAAACGTGTTTTGATTCGGCAACCTTACTGAAAGACCTATTTCAAAAAATTGTCGTAGTAGATCTTTTATCACTTATTTTTGTCGTAGGATTATGTCTTTCTTTAAGGGTGCCAATTCAGAAAACAGGTCACGTTTTTATGAAATAAATTTAATAGGTATTTGTGCTGCGAACGGATTTAGACAATTTGCATATAAATTGAATCGGAAATTCTCTAAGATTTGTATTATTCATTACAATTCCATAGTCTGTAAATAGTTGAAATTGATTAAAATGAACATTCTCATTTTCCTATACATTTTGTCCATTTATGTGCTTCCCTAATGGTGCTGTCAATAAGGGCCAGCTGAGGCAGCCGCGAGAAAAGAAACAACGAAGGGGGATAACGAAAAAAAAGTATATGTTACTCAAACCCTTGCGCAGTATGTACGCTGTCGTTAGCGTATAAATATTGCATCTCCTCTGAGGAACGTTTTCAATCTGTTTATCTACCCAAAACATCGAAAATCGCTTATTCTGCTCGTTTTATGTCATCTTCGCTTCCCGAATATTTCACTCGCTGTGCACCTGGCATTGGCATCAACACATCGAGCCGAGCCACGGCAAAGCAAAATGATTGTAGGTGTTTGTAGACTAAGTAGCTTCAAGCCACCAGTGTTTAGCTTTGTGTTCGTTGTTTGTTTCTCTTGCATACCGGTCCTGTTCCGATGCTCCGAAAATCTCCTAGCATTGTCGACGGTTTTTACTGGGGCACGATTTTTCATAAACTAGTAAGTGCATCGTTGTCACAAAGGTTAGAAAGAATCGCTGCTTCTTTGAAGTCACGGAAACTCATTTCGGGCTCACTGATATTTTCTATAAAAGAGGTAATTTTAAAATTTGGTTGCATTTATAAATAAAATCCGAAATGATAAATAAGCGAATTGAATAAAACGAACGCGTAGTCCTACGTCCTACATGGTCCTGTGATAAAATCCCTTATAATTTTTTTATTAATTTGTGGTTATGAAAATAAAGTGAGCGAAAAGGAATCAATCTTGTCATTGATCGAAGACAAAATAAAAATAAAAAAGAATTGAATATGTCACTCGTCGCTATTCGCAAACTATTACGCACAAATGATCTGAAATGGCGTGGTACATTGAAAGAAAAGCAATGGTACTTGGTACAGTGGTACTATGGTACTGGGAAGCACATCTCTGAAAGACTTGCCTAGGCCCAGTAAAACGTTGATCGCAACTGGAATCGTTAGTTTTTTTTATTCCAATGATCCAGAATCCAGATTACATAATCAAGGTTCCGGATATTAGATCTAGATTTCAGTTTCCAAATTCGAATCCCAAATTTCGGTCCTCGATTGCACAGATTTATTTCACCGATAACACAATTTGCCAGAAGAATTAATGCTCAAAATATCTAAACAGAAGCTCAAAAATCTACTTACTAATTTACTTTTATACTTTCGATTTGATGAAGTGTAATGAAATCTGATATTCCAAGTAATTTCATCTCATCCCAATGTTGGTTTCGTTACACCTAGTCAGCATATCTTTGGAAATATCAATAAACTTCGAACGGGGGTTTGACAATTTATTATATCATTTGAGATTTAGTTAAGTGTTTGAATCTCTTGAGGCATGTTTAGGGTATGGTTGAAAATGTATTTAAAATGGTTTGGAACTAAAGTATATTTAAGGCACTCGCAATGTGCGTAGGTACTCTCTAAAAGACAATAACTCTCTGGCGGAACATTCATCTCGGGAACTGTAGGCCGATTCAGCTGAAATTTGGCTGCAATGCTTTCCCGAATTGCCTCTAACGCCTACCGTAGACGTTTTTCAAAAAAATTGCCAAAACGGCGGCTTCATGATTTTTTTTTTTCAATTTATGTCACATAAATGGTAATTTTTTAAATACTTATACAAAACCAGAAAACCAAAATATCTAAAAACCATGCAATTTTTTACAAATAAGCTAGATTTTGTTTCTAGGGTCGTTAACATTTTTGAGGTTTTGAGGGGGGCAAATAGTGTTACTATTTCATCGTTGCAAACCGAAGCTACACGAAAATGTAAAAATGAAAATATCGATTTTTTCGGTCGGAGGTCGGAGTCCCCTTTCGAGTAAATAGGCTTTTGGATTTGCTAAGAGTTGCTTTTTGCGTGAACCTGCTCAATGTTTCGCACTGTTGTTGATTTTGATATGAACATTGATTCATTATTAGTTACAAGCGTTTCATTGTGACAATAAAAGGAAATAACGGTGCGGAAATGTCGGCCCCTCACCACTCCCCGTTGTTTGTAGTTCTTATTATACACACAAAGCCGCTCAAATGACTCTTCAGCATAACTGAACACCATCAGCCAGCAAGGCAACAAATAGTCTCTTGTTTTGCCATTTGTATTCACCTTTGTTCGCAAAAACATGTCTCTCATCCAAGAAACACGCAAATCCTGGCTCATGTTCACTACCCATTATTGAGGAGAAGAACGGAACGGCAATTTACCGTCATATTGCAGCAAAAACAAACGCTTCCCAGCACTACCCTCAGCACCCCACCATGCGGTGAATGTTCGGGTCACCCGATTACTCACAATCAAATGAAACGACCACGCGATTCCAGACGCGAAGGTGGTGAATGGGATCACACACATTCGCTCGGTTCTATTTGCAGACGCGATAGTATCGGAATACCGTATTGTTTTTTTTTTGTTTTTTCTTCACAACTCGTTGTTTGTTCGTTGTTTCCCGAGTTCCCGAGTTCGACGAAGTGCAATCATCAAAAGTGAGCGGGTGAGCTGAGCGAATGCATGGCCGCGGCCCCCGGCATTCCGGGTATTCTCATCCATCAGTCTCACAGTTTGCGCACAAATCTAGCGTAATCAACTGTTGTATGGAATCTGTTATAATACTGCGCCACACAATACTTCGAAACATGATTGCGTGTATTCGCCGCCGCTGCTGACGACTTTATCTTTTTTTCCGCCGTGAGCGTAACAAATGTTCATCAAATAAACAAGCTCTGGGAAATGGGGTGGACCGAAGGGGTGCGGAAATCGAGGGGCTCTCGGAGTGTTTCTGCGAAGCGCACTTTTGTTAACAAACTTTCGTGGACGCTAATTGAATTCAAAGAATTTGACGTAAATACTCGATTTGATGCGGTCAGCTTCGGGGGCAGGAAAAAGGATAGAAAAAAATGGTGCGCTGAAAAGTAGACGAAATTGATAGCCAGTGGAAGAAATTTTGACAGCGGGTTGTGTATAACCAGTTGAGCGTGCAAGAGAGAGAGAAAGATCGTCGTGGCTAGAACCATCGATTTTCCAAGAAATCAGGTAAACGAAAACGAGGGAAAAAAGTTAATATATTCATTTTGTGGTCAGGTTCAAGGTGGCTGCTGAAGGTCAAATCATCATTTTTTTAAATTATTTCATCGTTGTGATACGAATCTGACTAGAACGAGGGTTCTATGCGAGTATAAACAATTACAACAACCGAAAAAAACGTAAACTAATTGATTTATTGTTAAAATCATACATTGGGAACCGAAATCGGCGCAGGGCTACATTATTGAGACTTTCTGTCATTGTTTGGTTGGGAATTTTCGAATTTTCGAGAAAATAACAATTAGAGGCGAAGGCCTTTAATAGATGGTTCTCAATGATGTTGTATACGATTTGATCTTAGACCCTATAGAATCGGACTTAAAAACTTAAAAAAAACGTTGAAAATATAAAATTGTAGATTTAAAAAAATATATTTTCAAATAAACGGTGTTTGTATCGGCGTCTGTATCTTGCGTTATACACGAGGGACATCCAGAAAGTAGCAGACATTTTTATTAGCGCGACAGTGAATAGATCTGGTTATTGTTTTTGTTTCGTTTGTTGATATCGTTGTGTGAAACTTTAATTTTTTCCATGACCCGTACGATAAGTCGGACATAATTGGAAGAACATATGCGACGGTTCTTGCATATCCGACTGAAACATGGAGCAGACTAAGACTACATACATTCTATCAAGAGGAGCTAATCATCGCAGAATCCCTTTTGGCAGTACCGTTGTAATCGAAGGCGGCGAGTTTGAGGTGGTTGACGAGTTTATCTGCCTTGACTCGTTGATAATAACTTATAACAACAGTCGTGAAATTGAATTCGAAAACGGAAGTCGTGCCTACTATGGGCCCCACAAATATCTAATGTCAAACTCCTACCCCATACGAAGTGTATCATGCACAAATCTCTCATACGACCGGTAGTCCTCTATGAACACGAAGCATGGTTCATGCTTGAAGAGCACGCGCAAGCACTTGGTATTTTCAAACGCCGAGTCCTCAGAACAATCGGTGATGTACTGGAAAACGAAATTTGGAGAAGAAGGATGAACCACGAACTGCCTCAACTCTATGGCGAACCCAACATTCAGAAAGTCGCTTAAACTGGACGAGGGCCATGGACGAAATATATTGCTAGAATGCCGAATGTGGAGCAAAGCTTGGAAGGATATGGGTTGTCTGGGGTTGGAGGACTGCAGTCATGGACCGGGTTTATTGGCGAAACGTTGTGTAGAAGATCTAATTTCAATGGAATGTAGTAGCATAGTAAACAATACGTCCTAATAGCGCATCATTCGTATCTGCTCCCATGCGCATCGGACTCCTAATTTTGTTGATGGCTTTGAGCTAGATTTGATGAACGATAAAACGTAAACTGTTAGTTTATAGCCAACAAAAAGAATTGAATGGAATGAAACGTAAACGGTTATTCTTGCGATTTTTAATGTTTGTTTGTTTTAATGCTGATCCTGTTGATAGCTCTGTGTGCTTATTCTGTTAGACGCTTGTTTGGTGCTAGTTGGTTTGCGTCGTACGAACGATTTCTAGAGATGTGATTTTACATTTCACCGAGGCAATTTTACTATTGTTAATACTTGCAAGCAGTGTTGCCACACGTACAGATTTATCTGGAAAGGCACGGATTTTTTTTCGTTATTTTTGGTACAGATTCTGTACGGTATAGAGTACAGATTTTCGTCAAAAAGTACAGATTGGTACAGATTTTTTTCCGTGTGTGAAATATCTTACATTCCAACAAAGCAACATTAAGGTACATGACGACTTTTACGCCGCAATATCGCTTGGAGCGTTTTTTGAAATTTTAATTTATGATAGTACGCAATCTAGATCCAAAAAAAAACTGTATAAGTATTATAAAACACACGAAGAACTTAGGATGTAAATGTTGTATTTGTATTAATTAAATGAGTAGTTTTTCATGCCAAATTCTACAACGAATATTTTCGATGGTACAGATTTTGGACGAAAAAGTATAGATGAGAAAGATTTTTAACCCCTCAGAATGGTACAGATTTAAATGTGGCAACACTGCTTGCAAGTATTGCCATTGTTATTGTTTTCATTCGTTGCCGAAGACAGATTGAGATACATAGTTTAGAGAAGTGCAATAATTGTGCTGATGGATATAATCGTATATAATCGTCTTCGAGTGTATGTCCAATTAGATAAAGTTCGCTGAGCGCTTGTGTATTGTTCTCGTGAGGGCCGGAAAGAATCATCAATTAACATATTGAGGACCGCTCACGAGTTTTCTCGTGTTTCGCGTTCCGTTTGTTACGGATGGATCATGAAATAATCCGTGTTTTCTACACACTGTCTTTAGATGTCACATACTTTGATACATTGTATCCTACTTTGTGTATTCAAGTATTTACATCAACAGTCAATGTATTAAACTTGATGGTTAAATCCTTGTTCTGCCAAGAATCTAACAAGGTTATCTATGGAATCTAATGAAGCTATGAAAAACTGTATAAAAGCATGAACGCAAAATAAAAAGCGGTCCCAGGCGTATGTCATTAATGTGTTAACCATGTTCAGCTGTTTTGACAATATGAAGCAAACTAACGGCCCTCAAATTTGATTTCAAATTTTTGATATCGTGAGACTACGTCTTTCATTTCTATGTTGGGATGTAAGTTTAAAGTTTCGATAAAGGGAATCGTTACATTGGAGGGACCAGATTCTGAGCATCATATCTCTTTGCCGGCTGAATGAAATGGTGTGATAATCACCTCATTCGAAAGATGAAATGTCTACGAATTATGCTTGTTACTTATTGATCTAGAAACTTGTTTCAATAGTCTACAGATCATAAAACTTGTTTCAATAGTTGAAATTGCTTTAAAAGCAAGCAATTGAAATCACATAAATCTGGATATAAGCGAAAATCCAATTACTCATAATTACGCTGTTGATGGAGCATATACCCGCAGCCAGCGAAACACTGTGCTCCCTCTAATCATTCCCTTTTCTTTTTTGCTACCGATTTGAATCAATCCTAAACTGGCGAAAAACGTTGTTTGGAAAATACAGTAGAACCCCGATTTTTCGCGGAATAGTCTGGCAACGGAAATCGTGGATAAGGCAATAACGTACTGAAATGGGTTGCAAACGCGAAAAAAAGATGCTTCAGCAGAAAACTATGTTTTATCAATATACAAATCATTAGACTACCCACCTATAAAGTCGTGTATATTAGTGGTCAGATAATGTGGCTAAAACAAAAGATCAAAGGCCTACCAAACGTTTGATCATGGGACATGAGGAATGGGATAGAGTTTGTTTTTATCCCATTTGTTTATTTATTCAGGCTCTTTAGCAGTTTAGCTGTAATAGAGCCGATTTTAATAAACTGTACATTACACAGTAGCCATTTTCAAGCGTAAGAGCATTTCTTTCTGTTCTTCCATTGTTCAGTTAGGCCTCCGGACAGCGGAAACAGTTGATATGATCATTGTTATGTTATTAATAGCACAACAGCCCGATGTTTTTTGCAGAGCAGAGCAGTTGTATGGATGAATCGATTGTCATTCGACTGTGGATCGATCTCCATCGCTGATGGTTGTTGCGTAGACCTGGTTATTCTATAACAACACAAAGATTGTCAATTGAGGGCCCCGAGTTTTGAACTCACGATCGATCGCTTAGTAAGCGAATTCGCAGCCAGTAATATTTGTGAAATCAACACAGTGAGGTGAGATCTCATCGAGAGACTATTTTGAGTGTTAATATATCTTTGCCACTTGAGCGAAGTGCGAATGAGCGGTATGACAGAAATAGAAACGGGAGTGGTGAGCGGACCTCATTGCTTTGCCTAGCAGCACAAAAGAGGAAGAGACCAATTACTGTACAGATTGAACCAATCAGAACGTGGAATTTTCGTTGAGGTAATGCTTAACATTTTTCAATTGTTTTCAATCGTTTGATTCAAAATCAATTTATGTGAATTTATTGTGATATATGCGTAGCAATATTCTCAATTGGCTGATGCCATCGTCTCTGTGATTTATCGAGAATGGTGAAATTAGTGTTCGAAATTATTCATTTCCATATCCTTATCGAAATGAATAATATTTTATGACTCCGAATCCTAAGCGTTTGACACTAAACCTACCGATGTCTCATGTATACCTATTCCTACCACAGCGGGTTAAGTGACCCTTTATAAATAGTTAGTGAACAATGACTCGATTTATATAGTTTTGTTGAGAAATGTGGCATACCATATTTCTTCTGTATATTTCGACGTTGTGGGATAATTATTAGCAAAATATTGAAATAACAATTTTTGACACGCAGCACTGTAGCTTGAAATAGTTACTGTTAGCTCGCTCGATAGTCAGTAATACAATTAATTCTGATCATTCACTAATCATTCATAAATACAACAAAATATAGAAAGCAACAGCAAAAAATGTGTGATGCAATGGTTTTGTATCACAACCACACACACACACACACACACGAACCGTTCTGATATCATATAAATGTTTGCAAGAGTCAAATGACCCGTTGCGGTAGGTAGGGCAGATTGCATATATTTCTCAGTAAAAAAATAACAAGAGAAGAGTAAACACTGAAAAATACCTTCGATGTATGTTTTAGGAAGAGTAGTGTAGGCTAATGATGTTGTGACAATGTAATTTGCAAGAAAATTTTGACTGGAAATTTAAACTGGGTCATTTTATCTCTAGTGGTAGGTTTAGTGTGAAGGCTTCATTATCCGTTGTTTTGAAAAAAACCGAGGGGTTGTATCTGAGACACGACCCCTTTAGGACGTAGGACTACGTGGTTTTGCCGAATCATTTCTAGAAACAACGATACTTTCTTGCCTTTGCGAGAACAATACACTAATTGGTCATATGTCGCAATCTGTTTCTTTATATCAATTCACGCATTGCACTGAGTATTTAACGAGAGGCATCTTCCGTGCATCACCATTCCACAAGTATCAAACACGCGTCTAACAGATATACACAGTTGCAGCGATAAAAATGAAACATCGCGAGAATGACCGTTTATGAAAAATCGTTTCTCGACTCTCGGTCAAAACTGGACAAAACAGTTCACTTTGATGAACGGTTCACTCACTAACCGTTCATCTAAGTGAATCAGTTCTTTTGAACCGTTCTTTCGCTCTTTTGTTCAACAGTATTAAGAACAACATAGAATGTTAGCAGGAACCCAACATCAATAGACAGCTATTAATTGATATCGTTGGATTGGATAGTGTACGTATGGGATTTATATTTTTGAAATTTAGTGGGGAAAGATAAGCTGCTTCTTTAAAAGTCGCGAACTGTATGTGAAAATATGTTTATCGGTCGACAAAAGTTTATGTAATAATTTGATGCGCATAACATATGTGCAATTTTTCATATTCTCTTTTTGGACAACACACAGGTTCCATGTAAGATCATATTTTATAATTTTCATTCAGGCAAAAAAATCACCAGCGATTTTCACTAACAATCAATCATACAAACAATCACGATAACACGTACACGCAATAGGCCAAACAATGAATTGAAAGCAACGAAAAAACTTTTTTCTCAACATGCCCTCACTATAATATTTTATGTTTACCTAATCCATGAATCGCCCCAGCTTCCCCCAGATTTTTTCTGATAATCAGAAAGTATATGATTGTTACGCGGAATTTAAAAAATACATGAAATTGAAAATATATAGTTTTGCTTTTAAAACTACGAAAATCTAATTTTATTTTTAACACAAAATTGTGTATACATTAACAAAATAAACCATGAGTTCATGCATTTTGCTCATAAATGACAAATCGTTTTATTTTCCTTACAAGCGTTCTCGTTATATTTATCCATTTCGTCCAGCGCAAATCAGTTCAGCTGCACTAGTTTGTTCGCAAACAGTTCGGCCGCAAACACTTCGTTCTCAAACAGTTCGTTCACTCTAAATCAGTTCTTTGCCATACAGTTCACTCGCAAACCGTTCTTACAGAATCAGTTCGTTCACAAACAGTTCACTCGCAAACCGTTCTTACGGAATCAGTTCGTTCCGTTCGTTCACAAACCGTTCGCTCGCAATCAGTTCGTGGGGAGAACTACCGTTCTTTGAAAAAGAACGACCGATCGTTCACTCTTTTCGGCGAACTAGTTCTTTCGTACCGTTCGTGAACGGTTTGCCCATCACTAGTCAAAACCATCAACAAAGCTGGGGGCTTGCTGCATCAGAACAGAGCCGATGCGCCTATAAATATTTGCACTCTTCTCTTTTTTCGCCTGCTTTGCCATGGCTCGGATAGTTGTGTTAATTGCAATGCCAGATGCACTTCAAGTGAAATATTCGCTAGCGTTCACAGCTCGAGGTGAAACATAAAACACAAAACGAGCAGAATAAGCGACCTTTGTTGTTTCGGGCACAGAAATATTCTGAGAATTCTCCTCAGAGGAGATGCAATACTTATACGCTAGCGACAGCTTACTTCCTATGCAAGGGTGGGATTTACTTCACAAATATTCTCTTTTCGCTATTCCTTTTCGTTGTTTCTATTCTAGCGGTTGCAAAGTTGCCCGTTATCGACAGCTCTGTTCGGGAAATATATAGCATATCAAACAAATCTTAGGAAATTTCCGATTCTATTGGTTTGTAAATCGTTAAAATCCGTTCGCAGCAAAAATAGTTATTAACGTTAGCTTTATTTCATAAAAACGTGACCTGTTTTCTGATTTGGCACCCTTAAAGTAAGACGTAGTCCTACGCCAAAACACAAGACTTACTACATCCATTCATTATTTCAACAAATGCTCCGTTGTGCTCCTGATAAAAATTCAAGCAAAAGTGAATCAGTTCTTTACGTTTTATACGAAGTTTTTCCGGTTTCCTTATCGCAGTAGTCGTGCGCGGAATAACGTTTTTTCTCACAATTCAGCCCATAATACGTTGCTTCAATCATATTTTATAAGTGAACTGAAACCGTGATGTAACAAAATGCGAGTATCTGTACCCTGGATTCTTTTTGATCGCGATTTTCTTGAAATTATACGAATGTTTGTTACGCTATTTGCTCGAAATTACGCCATCGCATCAATCGTGTAAAAAAATAATTCAGTGTACTCACGAAACATTCGGTAAATCAAGTTCGTTAGTCTCAAGCACTATATCGAATGACCAACTTGAACAAATAATTCCATTATCGCCCCAGAGAAGATATCGTCATCTAACCTATTAGTGGAGGGGTAATTAATTTACGGCTCATCATCATCCACTCAATCCACCATTCTCAAGATCTCCGCTTCAGCGCAATATTGGGCCCTGACCGAAGCAATAAACAAACTGTCATAATCACGAAGCAGTAACAAATGACACCAACAACAACAACACAAAAAAGAACACACTCCGCTCGCAGCATGAATGAAATTCATCAGAAATCTAATAAATTTTAATCTCTTTCTAGGAAATTTTTCGCCTGCTCACAACCCCACGTTTGACGACGGCCAAGGCAAAAATAAGCGCATCACGCACTACGGCGGCGCACACGCACACAGCACACGTTTTGAATTCGCTTCCAAGCAGAGAGAGAGAGAGAGAGAGGGAGACCGTGCCGGTGAGTGTGAGCTCAAAGGATAGTCAGTCCAAGAAATCATCACCTGACGGGCAGATGTCTGAAGGTTTTCGCCGTAACAAACCAAATAATCGCCTGTGCTCCGTTGCTGTCGGGCAGTTTGTGGGAAACGGAAAGTGCACGCGGGCAGGAGAAGTGTGTGAGAGAGAGAGGGACGCGTTACGAAAATAAACCTCTCGGGCGCGAGTGGAGATAAAAACTCTCATGGGGGCCAGGCATAGTCGCCGGCAGCAGCAAGGAAACCGAACACAGACAGAGCAGAGCCAAGCGCAGCATCCATCATCGCTGTCCGTTGTTGGTGGCGGTTCGTCGCGCCAAGGAGAAGAGCTCGTAGGAGCTAACACAGACTCGGCAGACGATCAAAGTTCTACGAATAGTAGTTTAGTTATAACGATTAGTATGTTGAAGATGGAACCGGGCCAGGAGGAGTCAGTCGAGGCTGAGGAGATGCAACAGTCTGCATCGTCTCAGCAGGAGCCGAATGATGGGTTGGAGTTGTCGCCGTCAGCAGTGCCACCCGCAGTAGTGGAACCCAAATGTGGATGTTTCGAAAACAATAACTGTCCAATTAGTTTTGTGTCTACGAGTGTTTCTGGCAATTGCACCGACAGTAAGAGCAACATCAGAAGAAGTTCCTATTCAACAAATGCAGTGCACAATAACATTTGTGGCAATAACAGTAACAATCAAAACCAAACTTCCACATCCAACCAGGGCTGTAATTGTAACAAAACTGATAGTGTCAACAATAATGAACCGAGTAATGCCAACCCGCTTCCAGCAACCATGGCAAATGATTGTACCAATAACAATAATAACGATCCGGCAGTAATCAGTAATATCTTCAACAATCATCATCATCTGCTGCATCATCACCATCATCATCATCATCACCACCACCACCATCACATGCCGTGGACGTCTTCCTTCCTAGCGGTGACTGCTGCTTCCTCCGTTCCAACCACTTCCTGTCCAGTGAGCATGATCTGTGATAGCAATCCGAGCGCTTCCGTGAGCGGAACCATGAGCAACAATGCCAGCGTATTGAGCCGCACCATGCAGCAGCACCAACAGCAATTGCGGCAACAACAGCTGCTAACGACAGCAGCAGCCACCAGTACTGCCGCTGCCATCTCCTCTCCGGATCCAGTGAATCCCAGTTTAATGGTGACGGCCAGTTCCGTTTGTGAGATGAGTGATAAGTTGAGTGATTTGAAGCTGGATCAGGCTGCTGATAGTGGCGGTGGCGGTGGTGGCAGCGGAATCGCTGATGGTGGAACAAGTAACAACGACGAACATCAGGAACATCCCTTCATCGTTGGGGAGTGTCCTCGATGTGCGGTTGCCTCGCAACCTCACGGCCTGTCGGTGGAGAAGGAGGAGAAGATATTGAACACGACACTGGGAAGCGAGAAAGGTTAGTGGTTTTGGTTTGTTATATCACGCGGGGGAAAAGCCTTCAGGCGGGATGAGCTATGGTCGTTTTGTGGTCTCCTAACCGGATTGTGTTGCCACAAGTAACGATGAATGGATTAGATCTATTGATGACATCTGTTGTTGGATAAACCGCAAAATTTGTTGTGCAACCGTGCAACGGAATATTCATTAGTCGGTTGGTTTTAGGTATAAATATTTTTCCTTCGATTGTTTTTTATTTAAATTATACTTTGTCTTGATTAAAATTAATCATACATAGTTATGTAGAGTTCTATTTTTTCACATTTAGGTTTTCTATTCGTGTTTCACTAACAAAATTTTTTATATCAGTGGAAAATGTTTCTTCTACTGAACAGCTTGAAATAGTTCCCACCTTTAAAGAAAAATGTCCACTGAATCGGAAAACTACAAGTAAGGATGCATCTTGGTGGAACACAATCTGAAATGAAAAGCTTAGCAAATTGTCTGGAAAACTCATCGACAAAGCAAAAATGACTTCTGATTGGACAGATTACAAAAACTGTCTAACAGAATATAACAAAGAAATCCGTAAATCTAAGAGAAAGGATTGGAAGTTCACTTGTGAGCAGGTAGAAAGTTTACCTGTTGTAGCAAAACTTCATAAAGCACTTCCTAAGGATAATTCCAAGCAACTTGGTAGTCTGAAAAAAGAAAACGGTCAATATACAACCAATTCCTAGGAGATACTTAGTATCAAGATGGATACGTACTTCTCAGGCTAAATCCAATTGACTTCCGGACACGCACAGGTCTTCAATACAGCTCAATCTTGTCCAATCAGAGGCGAAATCAGAGCTAAAGGAAAGGCTAGGCCGGTCTTTACGAAGTCAAGAACGACCATCTGGAGTATACAATATCCGTGAAGCCCAGATCGCGCTCTGAACTTGTAAAAGTACACCCAAAGTTAATTTTTAGCAAATGTTCTGGCATCCCGATTTATTACATTAAATGAGCTGAAAGATACCATAAAATGTTCTACTCCCCAATACATGTATATCATTTGTATAATATATATGCTAGAGCCAATATGAGAGAGCGAAACAGGAGACACATTGAAATGAAAGCATATGAAAGCTTTTCGTATAGTTTGCCAAATACACAGCCCAGACAGAGAAAGATATATTCTCGTTCATGTTCTTCTTTATCGTCTTAGAAAACACCTTCCAACACCATACACACCTTCCAATTTTATGATGAGGTGTATTATTATCACGCTCCTTTATAATAGCGCTGACAACTATATGGATAGCGTGGTCGTGTAAAGTAACTTTGCATTCTAGCCGGCCTTTGTTCGATCCCCATTGACGTCGTATGGACTTTTTTTTGCACAATCCCAAATGAAAAGAGAAAAGAAAACAGAAAGAGATGTCTGCTCGCATTCATACAAACCATTTTTAAGAAAATAGTTCATTATTTGCGTATTTGACTCTCATGCACAGGAAATGGCATCTTTTTTGCCAAAGATGGCATGTTTTCTGCCAACGCTAGTTTGGGTTTATATTCGCGTGTGAATGTAAAAGTGTGAATTTAAACCGAGAATGATTCAATGGATTTACTCGGCAATAGTGAGACTCAGACTAACATGTGCTTTGCAAGTATGGTGGGCTACTAGTGGCCTCAGAAAAAGCTCGATAGACTACGTCAGGCATGTTATAACTGGAGCAATGGGCAGCGCACCCTCCGTGACCCTAGATGCTCTTTTCTATTTTGTATCCTTGCAACAATATGTGCAAATTGAAGCGGATAAGGGTGCTCTTAGGCTGAAAAGTGTAAAACATTTTCTAGTAGGCGATCTTACAGGCCATTTACAAATCCTGAAAGATTTCCAACTGAACACTATAGTAAGCATGAATGAAAACTGGATGGAAACAAAGACTAATTTCAGTGTTCCCTTCAAACTGATTGAATTCAATCGCAGCGAATGGGTAAACTCGTCCAGGATCAGTCGTGTTTTATACCGATGGGTCTAAAATTGGTAAATCTACTGGAGCTGGGATTCTTGGACCAGGGACATGTCAATTCCAATGAGACAGTGGCCTGCAGTTTTTCAAGCAGAAATACAAGCTATTCTAACATGTACACCCAAACTAGCGTTGGCAGAAAACATTTCATCTTCGGCAGAAATAATGCTTTTTCGTGTGCCGAAGGGTCAAATGAGTAAATAATGAGCTGTTTCAAAGACTGGCTACTGGTGCTGTTGTATAAATGTGTGATAATATTACACCTCTTTCTACAATTAAGTCTGAAATTGTTTTCTAAGAGTAAAAAGAAGAGCATTAACGAGAATCTACACCTTTCTCGATCTGAACCGTGTACTTGGTAAACTATACAAAGAGCTTTCATATGTGCTTATTTGCAATGTGCCTCCTGTTTTGCTCGCTTATATTGACCTTATATTGTTCTAGCATATTTATTATACAAATGATATACAAGTATTGGAGAGTAGCGCATTTTTTGTTATTTTTAGGTTCATTTAATGAAATCGGGATGCCAAAACAATTGCTTAAAATTAATTTTGGGTGCACAAATATTTGTTTGTCTAGAAAATGGCAATATCTATATCTCCTCAGGCAGCCAAGCTGCTCTCAATGCATTAAAAACATACAAATGTCAGTCAAAGCAAGTTTGTGAATGTATACTATCCATGAAGCAACTAGCTGCTACTAACGAATGTAATCAATACTGGGTCCCTGGTCACTGCAATATAGAAAGTAATGAAAAAGCCGATCTCTTAGATAGAAATTGGATTTTTAACTAAATTCGTCGGAGGTTCTTGTTTGGGTTTTGATTTGGTAAGCAAGCAGACCAGTCCAGAATCTGTAGACCCTATTCATCAAAGCATGCCATGACCTTCCGGATTTTACGAATTTATGCCAAATTACCCAATTGTCACATTGTTTTTTATGCAACAATTTATTACCTCTCAGTCGTCCTTCAACTCAAACAATATTCACAAACAACTAATTTTTTGAAAGATATTGATAAACGTTCATAAAGTTCATTGTTCTAAATGTAAAATGTTTTAGAAGTTACAATTACAGAACTAGTAGAAGTAGAAATTTGATTATTAGTCTACATCTGGAGTTTTTTTTTCTGAAAAATTGCGGGAAAATCAGGGAATACAGGTAAACTTCGATATAACGTACATTTCACTTTCAAAATTGTGCGTTGTATCGAATTGTACGTTATATCGAAGCATAATAAAGTACTCTAAAACGTAGTCCATAATACGTTATTGTGTTGCTGTTTTAGTAAAGTTAATGAATAACTTCAATCAGAAGACGAAGCCAGCCTTTCTCATGATGTTTCCCTTCGTACTGTTGATTAAAGCTTGATTCATTTAGAATCCGGAATCACAAAACCAGCTGTATTTCGGAATTGATTGAAGGCACAAAACTTGTTTTAGCATCACAATACGGATAATTCATTGTTCTATCAGAAAAAAAGTATTGAAAAAAATTTTCCTTCACACTTTTGAAATGTGTACGTTATATCGAGGTAAAATGTACGTTATATCGAGTGACGTTATATCGAGGGAACGTTATAACGAGGGTACGTTATATCGAAGTTTCCCTGTATCAGGGATTTTGTTCGGATTTTGAGTAGACACCCTGTATTTGTACGCAATGCGTATCACATTTTCATCGATACTTCATTTTTCGCTAGAATCTCCGTTCAGACCGGTAGCAGAAAAACGCTCGCTTGATGAACGAGCAAGAACATTCTTTAGCCACATTCACAGTCACAACTAAGTGAATTTCCGAGCGAGCACCTGCTTATATACAGATTAGAGTGATTTCAATAGCCTGTTTTCTGAGCTATTTAGACTATTAAAATAAGTTTATGGATCAATAGTTAACAAACATATGACGCGAAGACATTTTATCTTTCGAATGAAGTGGTTATCATACCATTTCGTTCAGTCGGCAAAAAGATATTAAGTCTCAATATCTTGTTTCACCAATGTAACGCTCTCGTTATCGAAACTTTCAACTTATAGTATAGTATAGAAATAGAAGACGTAGTCCTATGTTGTAGTCCTATGTCGTAAATATAAATACTAAATCATTCAATGTTTGTTAAGGTGGAAACAGAATGCCGCGTTGTGCGTTGCTTCTCATCAGCTGTCATTGATTGCGTTTTGTGCTAACACATTTGCCCGACGCAGTCTGCTGATTTATAATCAAATTCTAGCGTTCGCGTCGCCTCTTTTCATGTAAACAAACACAAAGTAAAATTCAATCAGTCCACTTCAACCAACTTGTGAATCTGTAATCAACTTGTGAAAAATAATCAAGCATCAATTTCCGTTTATTCACCATTACCTTAAATATAATGAATTCAGCCGATGTTCAGTTTGCATCGGTTGCCTAAAGGTGGAAACAGAATGCCGCGTTGTGCGTTGCTTCTCATCAGCTGTCATTGCTTGCGTTTTGTACTAAAACATTTGCCCGACGCAGTCTATTGATTTGCAGTCACAATCTAGCATTCGCGTCTCCACTTTTCATGTAAACAAAAACAGAATAAAATTCGTATGAAAATAATGTTCTTGTTGTGTCCACGGATCAGTTGTATGTTTTCAAAAACAACACATTGACATATCCGTGCTGGCGGCATTGAGCGTCGTTTACTAGTTTAGAGGAGTGTGAAAAACAGCTGATTTTCAGTCAGAATGAACAAGTTTTCAAAATTAAAATTATGAATGCAAATTAGCTTTTCCATATCAAACTAGTATTCTATTTAAATGAAAAACATTTTTTGTTTGCAGGTGGTGAAAAAGTCTCATACGAAAATTGTTTATGAAGACAACTTTATATTATGTTGAAAAAAATTCAGCAACAATGTTGAAATTGTTTAGCCATATGGTTGAATGAATGTCAGAAACACGTGATTCAAGTAATCATATAACATGATGTGAAAAATTTCAATCAAATTTTAGAATTTAAAAACCGGCTTCGTGTCTTCTAATCTGATAGAGATTACACTAACGAGTTTGGGACCCAAACTATGGCCCTGATTTGAAGTTTCCACCAGACGTCGACACCATGCCACTGTCATCGCAAATTCGGCGCAAGCATTTTAGAACAAATGTTAGCGTTTAGTACAACGATGCTAATGACGCAACGCATTATTGTGTTCGACTAAATGGAAACACACATATTTAAAATGAAGCGTCAAAGCACAATTGTCACAACGCGACGCATAGCGCGGTATTCTGGTCCCACCTTAACTTTGCATAAGTATGAATACATAATAACTTTTTTATACTCCTTTTCAATGAATTTCAGTTGGTATGAAAATCTTGTTCTTGTTCTGTCCACGAATCAGTAGAATGTTTTTAAAAACAACACATTGACATATTTGGCGCAAGCAGTTTAGAACAAATGTTAGCGTTTAGTACAACGATGCTAAAGACGCAACGCATTATTGTGGGCGGCTAAATGGAAACACACATGTTTCAAATGAAGTGTCAAAGCACAATTGTCGCGACGCAACGCATAGCGCGGCATTCTGGTCCCACCTTTAGTGCCGTATTCAATGTTTCTGAACTTAGCATGATTGTCATTTGAGATTTTTTCTCGGTCGACGGTAAAAAGTTCTTATTTTTTTTTTTTTTTTTTTTTATCTGTATTATAGTGATTTTCAACTCATTTGGCTGGTTCGTCACTTTTACTTCCATTTTTGGAAGAATGTCGGGAGTGAGAATTGAACTCGTGACCTTCAGCGTGAGAGGCATGGATGTTACCACTACGCCAGATCGCCTCCACAAAAAAAGTTCTTATCCACCTATTTTCAGAGAATCAGATTTCATTTCTGCAATGGAGCGAAGCGCGGTTATCTTTAAATAAAACGTAAATAATAAATTTTGTTTGTAGTTTATTCTAGGTTAGAAACTTAGAAACACAATTTGGCGATTCATTTTCATTTTCCACCTGAAAATCCATTATTATTTACAAAATGGCAAAACATGAATATCATTGTCGTCAAAATTAATTCCATCTGAAGAAATTAACTCCAATCGGAAAAAAAATCAGATGTAGATTGCGTAATCATTTTTTTCGATTCCACTTTCCACTGCAATAAATATCCGTAACCCATTTTTATTCGAATTTTCCTTTTTTAGTAATCTTCATAGTGTTCTATAATTCTAATTTGAGTGAAGACAGACACAACGATACATAAACTACTTAAATCTGATCAGCCGGTCTCTTGTGATGATGAGTTATACGTACGTGGGAAAGACCTTATTTAATATATAAGATTTTGAAGCATAATCTTAGCTTTAGTATCATAGGTTGGTATGAGGTACACTCTAGCATTTTTTCGCTTCAGATTGAACATAAGAAAGCAGTATTACTGATTCGAATGCTATATGAAAAAAAAATTGATGAGTTGGGAAAAAATATTATTGAGATCAAGCCATAACGAATACTGAATCGTTATTTTGAACAATCTGTAAATCTGTATGAAAATCTGAAAAATCTGTAATCTGTATCCATAGATTCTTGGTATCAAAAATCCCGGAAAATCTGTATAAATACAAATTATTCTGTAGATAATGTAGCCTATTTTTTCCAGTTATGGTTAACTAGTTTTATCAGTTTCGATTCCGGCAAGGTTTTTTTTGACGTGGGACTACGTCTAACCTAAACATAGAAAATGCAGGGAAAATGAAAGATTCCGAATGCTTATAATTCGAACATTTTTCACTGGATCGGAAAGATGTTTGCATCAATTGATAGGGAATATTTCTACGCTTCTATCGCAATTAATAAAATGTTTTTTCATTAGATAATCAATTGAATAACTGTAAAATGTTAAGCGTTATCTGAACGCCCTAACTGCTTCGTTTTTATTGGCCTGATTTACGGTTTCTCCAACATAGCCATCAAATCCAAGCAGCCTTGGAGAAATCGGCATTGCAAATACATGGAAGTATGGGGACTTTTGTTCTCACCGAAATGTGTTCTCTAACACAGACTGCAAATCCATGGAGCGTGGGGAATTGCAAATTCATGCAAGTCGGAGGCATTTTGTTCCGACTGAAATGTGTTTCCCCAACACAGACTTCAGAACCAAGGTGTCTGGGGAATTGGCATTGCAAATTCACGCAGGTCGGGTTTTTTTTTGTTCTGAATGAAATGTGTTTGTCTAACACAGACTTCAATACTAAGATGTCATAATACCAAACGTAAAAGGACTGTCATTAAATTTAGTTGTAACGAATAACATAATCACAATGCATGAATTGATCTTACATGACATTATACAATCTTTTTACTCACAAAGCAAGTATATTGGATTCAATTGAATTCGGAAATTGTTTCATTCAATCAAAAATTTATTCAATACAAACAAACGATTGCTAAGCAAAGGTAGTCCCACGTCAACCTTGCGGTTATATCACCCATTTTTTTCTTCCGAATGAGTTGGTGTAATGTTTTGATGTTGTGAAATTAAACCAGATTCATCGCAATTATATACATTGTAAAGTGATCACTTCATGAGCTTTACGAATGCCGATTTTTTTCTAATGAAGCACTGATATTTGATGACGCGTGAACTCCACACTTACTTGCAAAGAAATTCTATTGTTGAGTTCTCGTTGTTTGAGAAACCGGCTGTATTTTCCTTTGGAGTAAAATATAGATTTATTATTATCGATTATTTCAAATACACATAACAATAAAAAACAGTTACAGAACAATCAGATCCACATTATGTTACGATATGAGCTTTGAACAAGTCACTGTATTTTATTTTCTCTAAAATATCCAGCTTTTTCCAGTTCAACAAATTATAATTTCTTATTATCATAATTTTTTTGTCCAACTTTATTATGTCATTATTTTTTTCTACGATTATTTAAGCGAAACTCATTTAATATTGACTTGATTTCAAAAACCAATTTGCAAAGTTTTCAATCCATTCTGGCGCTATTAGTGTGCCCCGAAACGAACTCGGTGAAGGCAGATTGTTTCTGAAAATTCAGTTTTCGTCTCCTTAAGCCGTGACTCAATTGCATAGGCAAGAGTTTCACCCTTCAAGCGAACCGGTGGTGATGAAAAGTTTCCGTTCCTGGTAGCTCCCGCCGCACATACACACACAAACACACACAGGGAGCAAGAGTCTATCAACTATACCTTCCGAGAAGATTGAAATGGGATAGAATCCACCCCCGCGAGCGAACGAGCAAGAGGGATACGTATTTTACATCGACTATTCTCTTTCGCTTCTTGACTTTGACATTCCGGGAAACTGACGCTTTTCTCGTTCCGTACTCCTGAAAAAATGATGATAAAAACATCATCTCAATCCATTATGATGTCGCATGTTGTAAAATTTGCTCCTTCTGGTGCTAGTTTTCATGTTTGATGTCGGAAAATTATTCATTCCCGGAAGTAAGTTTCCCTCTTGATCTTTCTACCAAGAGTACACAGTGACCATCGGGCGGTGAATAAATGCTAAGTGAGATTTATCCCGCTTTCATCCAAGATAAACTAGTTTCCGCAGCAAATCCTAATCATCTCGGTTCGGTTCCTTTGGTGCGACAGAATAGCGATGGGGCGAAATTCGCGTGAAATTTTGATTACAAAATCGTTTTTGGCATTGTTGTCTCTTCTTGGAATTTCCACGTTCCGTTCTGGAGGGGAATGTAAAATGAGGTTTATCTTTCGACTTTGTTGGCGGGGACCAACGCCCATGTGTTTGAGTAGGGTAATTTGCATTCGATTGCTGTTTCTTAGTGCCGTTCAGTTGTTTTTACTGAAATAATCAAGCGATAAAGGTCATACCACGATCGACAACAAAAAAAAAGATTAAAATTTTCTTAGAATAAAGTTCAAAACAATATTATTGCCACTTTTTTGCGCTCCAGTTTCGAACGATTCCGAAAATAAATGATTAATTCGAACTTCTCGACTATCAATGGCGGCGGTGCCTTTGGTGCTCGTGCTCGCACAAGAAGCTATTTTCCATACAGTCCTGTTATCACCATGCGGATTGCAAAAAAGAGTCCAAACACGGCGGCGGTACATCAAACCGAGGCGAATTCGAGCTGCGTCGTGTTTTCTTTTTTTTTTTAAAGTACACAAACGCCCAAAGTGACGAAACAAATTGGAAAGTAATTACCAGGAATTGTTGTCTATCACCGCGATGAGCGGAAAATAGAGCGTAACATTCGAACGCCGCCACCAGCAGTCCATGTGTCGTATGCATTGAATATTACATAGCCAACGATTGTTGGAACAGTAACCTTCTAACGGTGCCCGAGTTGGTTCGAAAATTGCTGACTCTAATTGGTGGATTTTTTTTCGCTGGGTACCGTTGCTGTCGCCATTCGGTTCCGTCTGACCCGTAAAGGAAGAGTCGGGTGACAGACGAAGGTGGTAATGGGACACTAAAAGTGAGAACGTATGAATAATTGTTGCAATTAACGGCGATTGCTGTTCTAACGGTGAAAAAAGCGGCCGGAAAACGTTGACATTGAAAGTGAGATTTTGGGGAATTGTTGGCGAGACGACGAAGGGTGTTGCATTTCGTCCTAGAGTTCCAGAGTGTAACAAGTGCATTTGTTCGTTAGTCAGCACTGCCCCAACCCTACCAGTGTATCATTTTGCACAATCAAATTGCATTTTTTCGTGTTGGAAACGCGAACACTACTCCCTGTTTACAAACGCTATGTAATTATATTTAGCAAAAGATGGTGTTTTACAGTGTACAGTTGGTAATAACTGTTTTGGGTGTTCGCCCGTTTGTTTGGCACGCGCTTAGCGTGGAGTCAACAATTACTGTGTTGGTCGAGAAATATGTTTTGTTATGTCATAGAACAACGAGTGATACAACAGCTTTTTCGATAGTTTTATCGCTGAATATAAGCACCGGGTCTTCTATGATGATCCAAAACGCAGAAGACTAAGTATCGATACGAAATAATTACTGCTTAGCAGGTTCACATCCTGAATAGGCTCATGTGTCTGGTTGGAATGATTCATTCATGTTGACACGTTGACTTCGAACAATTCTCAACAGTTAACAATTAGATCGAGTAAATCAATATTTAATTGAAACAAACCGATACGATAATAATTTACGCCACACTCTGTAAATTGGATTAGAGTCCCTTCTCCCTTCTTACCCAAAGTATCTATCTAATCATCTAAATTTCTGTTTAATCTGCTCTACGCACCACTTTTTTTTAAGTAATTTGGCATCGAAAACAAAATTTCGATTTTCCAAATTTTCTTTACTCCCCCTTGGAAGATTTTCGAGGATCAAATAATCAAAACTTTAAGAACTTTAAGGCACTCCTAAATCATGTCCGATTGAGCTGAAATTTTGCACATGTCATTTTTTTGGGCAAATAAACAAATTATACATGTTCGGTTTTTGAAATTTGACATGACTCTATGTCAAAGTTTCCATGGTTTCCATGGAAACTTTGACTCGTTTCGCTGCTGTTTTGTTTCGTTTCGAAACCATGGACTCGTTTCGCTGCCACCCTAGTAGAGAATATTGGATGGAATTTATGGATCGGTTGTTTGATAGTGCATCATAATACAAAATTATATATGAAAATACTATCCCTTTAGATACAGCAAAACATTCCTGGTCATCAATCTTGGTTTGGCCACCGTTTGTGACGGTTCACTACGTGCCGATCACGACCATTTTCGGTTCGAAAATCGTGTCGTTTTTGTTGCGTTCCAACAGCGATTCGTACATGGGATTCCGGTGGATGATTTTTTCCGCTAGTTCGTATGACAATCATGCATCATAATGTTTGATTATTAAAGCGGATCTAAACAGTTTTACGTACAATGTTTAGCTCCAGTTCATGGTTGTTCACAACAATTTTTCATTAACTTTGTCGGCAACTGGACGACAAGATCGTGATGAATACTTGACATCGATTATTGGAACGGAATAAAGAAACCGTATTCAGCCGTCAGGCTTGCATTCTCGTTTTTATCAAAGTAAAACTGTAAGTAACTGCATATCGCTGGTTTCCTTGATCTTTAACGCGCCTCCAACAATACTGAGTCAAAAAATTATTAAACTGTCTGAGAGCTGTGCTTAGTTCGAAATCTATTTTTTCTAGATTTACTCGAGTTGCATTCATACAGTGTTTTGAGGTTCGTTTTCTAAATTGTTGTTTCTGATGGCTCCCTCTCGATTCTGGCCATATTTTAAAGTGAAAAATGTTCGATTTTTATTGCTATTGCATTATGGAAAGATTAACATCAGAGCAACGTTAACAAATCATTGATTTTATATACATTATCACTTGTGCTCTGTGAAAAATGTGCTTCCTAAAATTAAACCATTTTATGGTCGTCATAATTGGCTTAGTGAGCGACCCATTCAAGCCATAGTGGGCAAACTTTTCACCAGATTTATCTCCATTGGCCATCAAACCCTAGTGATTTGCAATTACTGTTGAAGATCACCCAACATACTTTAAATCATATAACTTGCACATTTTAAGTGGTATATAAGGTGGGATCGAATCACATTCGTATATAATATTGATAAAAGTATACGTGTATACCTAGAATCGTATAAAATGCAAGACCCCGATTTTATATATCATGACAGATTCAGTATAACGAGCATCGGTTTTATGATATACACTACTGTAAAATCGAACTATCATATATGAATATCAGGTAGATGCAGTTCGTGAATCGTATGCATTACAAAATAATTTGAATCAATTTATTACTGTGGAAAATCGTATTACATGCTGTGTCAACGTTCGGTGGATCCGTGGCAGGCCCGAACAGTTTTACAATGTTAAAATTTCAATGAAAGTTTTTATTTCATGTTATTTAATTACTTGAAACACATAATACTGAACCTTACTCAACCATTTCTATATATTTTTTCTGATATTTCTACTAAAACACAATCGACAACCAGGGATGATATATCTGATCGCGTCTCTTCCGTATCATATGGTTCAAATTTATTAGAGATTTAGGCGCATCATAAGAAAATAAGGATATATGATGCTGTATATACGATAGTTATAGGATTTAATGTTTGCTAGGCGTTTTCATAAATTAGGATAGTGTTGCTCGACCCTATGGAAGATTCAACGATTCTCGGCCTTAAACCGTATAAAATATTGCTCGTTCAAGAATCGAAGCCGAATGACCTACATCAGCGCTGAAAACAAGGTTCACTTGAGAGGAGGCGATTCATCAACATCATGTAATTCGCATTTTTTTTTGTGGAAACACGTAAGATACCTTATCCATACTGGTTAACCAGCAACGATTGATAATATTAGCAGAATCATTGCTGAGATACCAGTAAAAGTGGTACATGATTAGAACTTTCGCATGGACCACCTTTAGTGTAATCGCGACACGAATTTTCGTGAAATGATCTGCAAAAAGGAAAATTTTTAAAACTTAAAAAAAATAGCTTTACCACAACGAGGTCCAGATTGAATTTCAATGAAAAATAATAAAATTATAAAATGATGACGAACATATTATTTAATTTTTGACGTAGGACTACTTCTAACCGGAAGATATAGGGGGTGAAATGGAAATCTAGGAACTGAACAAGTAGGAAAAAGTGCAAGATTTGGAACGCTTATAACTCGAACATTTCTCAATAGATCGCAAAGGTTTTTGCATCAATTGATAGGAAATATATCTACGCATCTATCATAACGAAACACATTTCATTTTTCTTGAGATAAATAATTGAATAATTGTGAAATATCAAGCATTGTCAAAATGCACTATGTGCCCATTTTTGATTGGTCCATTTTGTGCTCCTCAAATCGTACCGACCAAAACGGGCAACCAGAGCAGCAGCGAAATAGAATGAAGCACGATTGGAAAGGAAAAAGAAAAAAATGAACGAAACATTGGTCGCAGTCTCACACATGCGTAATTCTCGAGCCAGCCAGTCAGCTTAAAAATCCCCGCTCCGCTGCCGTAACGATCATTCTCATTCAAACCGTACACCACATCGGTTCGCATCACAACACATCAATAAACCAACCCAAGCAGCCATGTCTGGACATGGTAAAGGAGGAAAAGTGAAGGGAAATGCAAAATCCCGCTCGAACCGTGTTGATCTGGAGTTCCCCGCAAGGGTAGCTAGGCCGAACGCGTTAGTACCAGTGCACCAGTCCACCTAGCCGGCGTTATATAGTTTCGGCCGCCGAAGTGATCGAGTTAGCTGGCAAAGCTGCTCGTGACGATAAGAAAACCCGCATTCGGAACCGAACACATTCGGTTCGGTGGACATCAAGACAACAGGCATTTGCAGCGAGTGGCAAACGCAATCGCAAAACGGCATCAGGTAGCAGAAGAAAAAAGTTTGTTCTTTATACAAACTGCTTTGGTGGCAAATCCAGAACAAGGCGGCATCGAGGGCGTTCGAAATGGTTTTTTTCAAAACCACGAGTACTAAGTTTTCTAAATTGGAACCATTCCATAAAACAAGGCGCTTTTCAGGGCCATTAAACCTTCCAAAAAAGAGTTTAGGAAATACAGTTCAATGCTTTCTAAAACATTATCCAAAATAATAATAAAACACAAATTGATTTTTTCATAATTTGTTTGCCAGGATCTGATGAGTATGTGAATTTGGCAGTTGTTCTGAGCTTATTGATAGTTGGGGACTTTCCTGATTATTCAATTTTCACCAATTCTTAAATTGTTTCCAGATTGAAAGTACAGTAATTAAAATTAGTTAGACATTTAGCTAATTGGACGGACATGTAATGCGACTTATTTAGTTGGACATTTTTGTAAACATAGAGATCCAAATTATGACCCCACATTGAAAGTCGACACTGTACCACTGTCATCGCAAATGTTCAATTACAGGTTAAAATCGCCTCCAATGCGACACTGAGTGGCGCTTCGGCACGTCGTATTGAATGTAATTTACTGTAAAACATGTCACAAAGCTGGATGGGAAGAAATTTTCCAACTGTGAAAGCTGTGGCGAGTGGCAACAAATCGCTAAACAGGAAGGTTTAGCCGAACAAGATGGGGATATCAAGTGATAACAAAACAATAAACACTTTAGATTGAAGATAATTTTGTGATCCTGAAAAGGACCCTTTTTAGCCTGCATGTGAATCCAACGAGCGAACAAATCGTAATGAATGTATTTTTTTGCCATCGCTCCCTTTTAACGCTCATTCGTTCGTCTCGTTGGACTCGCCCCTCTGGCTGAGTCTGCCGATTTGTCTCTATCCTGTGAGTGTGTACCGCTAGAGTATAAAACAAACGGACCCCAAAAATATATCTTATTTTCTTTCAAACCGTAAACCCGTGTGGTTGTACGGCATCGGCATCGTGGACGTAACAAAGGAGGACAAGTTAAGGGAAAGGCAAAGTCTCACTCGAACCTTGCAGGTCTCCAGTTCCCTGTTGGTCGCATTCACTGATTGCTCCGCAAGGGTAACTAGGCCGAACGGATTGGTGCCGGAGCACTAGTATACCTAACAGCGATTATAGAGTTTCGACCGTCGGAGTGCTCAAGTTGGCTTGCAAAGCTGCTCACGACAATCAGAAAACCCGCATCAAGAACAGAGCAGCTTCGGTTCGGCGCTCATCAAGGCAACAATTAGTTTCAGTGAGTGGCAAAGTGTTTCTCCGGCACGTCGCATTAAATGTAATTTACTGAACAACATGTCACAAGCTGGATGGGAAGAAATTTTCCAACTGTGAAAGCTGTGGCGAGTGGCAAACGCAATAGCTAAACAGGAAGGTTTAACCGAACAAGATGGGAATATCGAGTGATAACAAAAACACAACACCAAAGGTTCTTTGCAGAACCATCAACATATTCATAAAGAGTAAACAGTAAACTAATCCATTTTTCAGGTAGATAGGTAGGTATTCACGTACGAGAAGCAAATAAAACAATATATTTAAAATATATATTTAACAAAAGCTGTCCCCTTTGTATAGTCCTACGTCACTCCGGTTATGTCCCCGACATTACCCACCCGTCTTTTTTCTATTCCAAAACAACAAAGAAATAAAAATAATTTGTTCGTTCTGGATTTGTGTTCCGGACAGGTTTTTTTTTCTTTTTTAAGTAAACGACGCTTATACACAATATTCAGATCGTAAGATCACTCTTCGTAAGTTTTGGTTTTCGATCTGGTAATTAACCTGGCTAGTCCAGAATCTGAAGTCTCGAAAACCATGTTATGAACGCTCGGCTTCTATGAAATGAGGAGCTATCCTGTTGGAATATCCAATCTGCACGGTGGTTTTGTTACGAAAGCGGCAGTAAACAATTCTGAAGTATTCCGTTGTACTCCTGACTGTTTATTCGTGTTGATGAAAAAAACTATCTGAACCAACCCTCTTTAAGAAAAATCTCTCCAAATCATCAATATCCCATCTCCAAAGTTATGGATAGAAAAATGATGTTGCTCACTTTGTCAGATGCTCCGGTCTGATTAGAAAGTAATCAAACCTGGACAGTATTGTATCACACCGGAAGCGCTTACGGAACGAATCAATTCATTTTTTGACTTTCAACTTTGGGGACGGAAGTTTGATGGTTTATGAAAAATTTTCTCAGGAAAACATGACTCAGGTAACAGATAATGAACACGAATGAACAATCAGGAGTTCAACGAGGTACATTACAATCATTCACGATTCAAGATATCACGCATGTTATCAACTGGTATCTCTTTCATTGAGAATAATTCTTTAGAGGCAAATTTCGCAACATTTTATTCAGCAGTATTTGAATGCGAAGTTTTTTTGTCCATCAATTTTCCTTGTATCGCTGTAGTTCCCTCTAAATTTAGAATGCAGAAACCTCCAAACTGTTCGAATGAGCTATAAACATTATCATCATCAAGGTGTTTCATTTCGCATGCGAGAATCGACGCTCGTGGCCGTTTAATTTCACCAAAAATGGATTGTTTCGGACCGCATTCCAAAAAAGGGGTATTGCAGGGCATAGCAGTTACGCTTATCATTACACCGCCGGAGTACGTTTCGAACACATCAACGAAATTCTCGTTTGGATAAAAACTACTCGAATAAATGAAAGTTTCGATTCGCCCCGAAATAATGATTTGAAACTTCGCTTTCATGTGAAGAATGGAACAGATGAATTTGAATCGAAAGAAACGTGCCCAGAGGTAAAGAGATACCTTCTGTGTTGAGCGTAGAAAGAGAGTAGCAATATAATGAGCCAGGGTGAATAAGGTGCACATTGAAATGCAGTAGGTTTATTATTATATAGCAATATGTCAACGAAGGTGACTTTGTTTGGCCATGAATAGAATTCTAATGAATAGAATTATGTGAAAGTTGGAAGAGGGCTCGAATCTCTTATATCTATTTTTTTTTCAAAACTGGTCACCCAAATTTATTTTTTTTATTTAACGCTTCCTGAATCAGCGTGGTCTTATTCGCCGATTTTGCTGAATATAGTCATTTTACAAAATTTGTTAATTTGAAAACGCTTAGCCAATAATCAAACTTTTACTTGCAGATGGAAATAACTTTTCAAGAAAAATACTAAACAACACTTCAAACTTCTACGTTTAGGTGGAACATAAATTTTTTTATGGTTTTAGAGATGTCGAGACCAGGAAAACTCCAGCTTGTTTCACGTAGACTATGTCTTCCATTTCTGTAGTGAGGTGAATGTTTAACATTTCGAAAACGAGAGCGTTACGTTTAGGATGCAAGATTTAATATATCTTTGCCGGCCGTACAAAGGGATATGACCAATCACTTTATTCCAAGGATAAAAGATCTACGAGTGGAATTTGTTACTTATTGGTCCAAAAACTTCTTTCGATAGCTTAAACAATCGTTCATTTCATGTTAAGTGGCATAGAAGGGCATCGCTGTCGGGACTGTAATTTGCTGATTTCTGTAATGTTTATACATGGTTAAATCCCATCTTAATTTAGGAGAATTGAGAAACAGCACATTTTAAGTAAGAATTGGGAACTAAGTTATTGAATGATTGTAATAGTTGCGGCAACACATTTCAAGGCGGAAGAAATGTTCATTTTTGTATACTTCTGGCATCGCAATCTAAACCATATCCCAAGTTGAATGACGCAAGATGTAACGTTGCTGTGAATCTCCTCACCACCGAATGGCACTTGGGAGAAGCATTCATTTCTGAGTGTGATATTATTCAACTCCAGTGACTAATCGTCTCGAAATCGGGTTGGCAAGTGTTTCGATTGCATGATTTGAAATATACAGGTAAACTTTGATATAACGTACATTTCACTTTCAAAATTGTACGTTGTATCGAATTGTACGTTATATCGAAGCATAATAAAGTACTCACAAACGTAGTCTATAATACATTATTGTGTTGCTGTTTTAGTAAAGTTAACGAATAACTTCTATCAGAAGACAAAGCCAGCCTTTCTCATGATGTTTCCCTTCTTAGTGTTGATTAAAGCTTGCTTCATTTAGAATCCGGAATCACAAAATCAGCTGTATTTCGGGATTGATTGAAGGTACAAAACTTGTTTTAGCATCACAATACATATAATTCATTCATGATTTTTTTCCCTTTACACTTTGGAAATGTCGAAGTAAAATGTACGTTATATCGAGTGACGTTATATCGAGGGTACGTTATAACGAGGGTACGTTATATCGAAGTTTCCCTGTACTGCTTCTTGACTGAATGTGTTTTTCTCCTAGTAATAAATTTCATCGTACATCCCTCATCACTGTTCGAATGTTAAACAGTGTCCTTTTTCCAGCAAATGAAAATAATTGTTATCGGTTCTATGTAAAATATTTTAGTGCACGTTCCGCAAATATTATGCATTATTTAACAGTTAATAGTTCTCACTCATTGGGATCATAATAATCATTATTCATGAGTTCATTGAAAAACATTCCAATATCAATTGACAATAATAACATTGCAAATTAAATTAAAATTCACGTTTCCGATATTATTATTCGAGTGGTCCTTTTCATGTCGGTTGAAAATGATAATTTATTAATGTAAAATGATAGATCCAACGCTATATTTATAACCCCACGACACAAAACATTTACCACGCACGTCACATACGACGACCAGCAATGGGAAAAAAGACTCCAACCAGGGTAAATTCATTCCCGGAAAACACAATTTCAAAGTGCAACCCCGGTGGATGGTTAGTGATCCCTTTGTCACCACTCGCGGCGGCCACATTCACCCCAACCCAATCAGGCATATGAGCAATTCCAAGAAATTCTGATACCACCCATGACATGAATTTGCCACACCGAAGTCGCCTCTACGCGATAAGTGAATTCTCAGAAGTGGCGTTTTCCTTTCACCGTGTGGATATTACACACCTGATGCGCAATCGAAAGCTGACTCCCCCCAATGTTTGGAAAAGCGACACAATTGATAATATGGAAGAACGATTAGCAGCGTTTATTTCCGTTGCCACGCAATAATTCTATTTTCAATATGTCAAACTTAAGCCTTGTGGACATCGGTTCCTCAAAAAAGCACTCAGTTTTCAATAAATGACTGTCACCAAGTTTAAAGGGGAAGTCGCTGGATCCGGACCTGCTCGAGCGATCGATTAGCGATGTAATAAATTTATGAATGGATCTTTTGCGTCCAAATATATTCAGCTCATTTTTTATCGCCCTCGGACGGAAATAAACAAAACTTATCAAATTATCTCCGCTGTGGAGTTTTCCCATGCGTATTTTTTCTCTCTCTCGTATTGCTTTCCGTTGTTTGTTTGCCGGAATGACCAACGGCGGCAGCTCGTCTTTGGACAACCTTGGCGAACGAAAATCGTATTAATTCACTCGCTGAAAACGAGAGTGTGAAGAAGAGCACAACAAAAATATCTCCATTCATGAAAGCGAGTGGTCTCCTAAATCTTCCTCATAATCTAGGTTGCGTCCGGGTCGGGCCAACTGGCGCTGTGGTTGTGGTGGTTGGTAGATTGGGTAAACCCCTGTTCCCACTGTGCTCTTCATTTGTCATTCAGTTTGACAAGACAAGCCTTTTATCCGGAGCAACAATTCAGCCACCGCGCGTATTAAAATAATAACTCCTAGCTGTTGGCTCTGACTCTGACGGGTTGCACTTTAATGTGGCTTGTCGAAGTGAGTAAATATGCGGTTCACGGAAAGAAGCCATTCGAAAGGCAACGAACGAATGACGCATTAGGCAGTGGCGGGTGGTGGCATCACGCTGTGACCTCTTTGCTTGCTGTGTGCTGCAGGGTCTTGCTTCTGATGGGTCTGATTGGGATAAAGATGTGATGGTGAATGAGAGACGTTTTACTCTAGCGACTTGGTGATGCGATGATCTTGGAACAATCGCCATTCCCCAATATAGTTATTATTTGATTACGGTTTGTTGTGCATCGCCTCATACCTCGCTCACACCCAGCATGTGATGGTCAATTGAAATCAATCTACGAGAGGAGGAGATGTCTCCGGACGTGTGCGTTGTATTCATTGTCGTAAACAAGATGTTCAGAAGAGACTTCTTATGTTATTGACAAAAGTTAATAATGAAATGATATTTCATTATAACGCGAAATCGAATTGAAAATCATCCATTGCAGGGGTTCTCAAAGTGGTCTCGATTTGGGGTCGACTTCGTTTCCCCAGAGGTTGACATAAAGAAAAACTGATTTTTGGTGTCAACGCACTCTAAAAATCGACCCCTTTTAATTAACACAAATTCTTATTTCAAGCTTTCAAGATACTGTATAACGTGTTACGTGAACCAAATTGTTATTAGAATGACTAATATTTTAGTGGAATGTATTATTGTTTTAACTTGTATTAATAATTGTTGTTGTAATTACAACAATAATACATTCTACAAAAATAATAATACTATATTTTTTGTCTATTTATTGATGATAAAATGATGTCAAGTTTACTCACAGCACTAACCGTAACTCATCCTTTGGAGTGTTTTATATGAATAAAATAAAGATAAAATTTTTAAAGAAATTTGGCTATGAGGGTCGATGGTATCATTTCTTTCTGGAAATGGGGTCTCATGTTCCAAATAGTTTGGGAATCCCTGATATATGGCATGAAACATTATAGAGACATTCAATTATCATTCATTATCGGGAATGATCAACGCAATCCAAAAAACTGTTCAAACGTACCTAATTTGGTACAAGATTTGTCGCTATAGACTCTGGGACGCCTTGGCGTGGTGATGGTGTATATGGTGGATCCGATACTTGAGTTACCTGACAATTATTCAGGTTGCTGAGAACGAGATAGTTCATCAAGAAAAGCACGATTTTATGACTTCAAATACATTCCACACCTGTTACAGAGGGATCTACTAGCTTACGGGTTTCATCCCTGAATTAAGAATCTGCAAGACTGACTGAACACGCTGTCAAGGCCAGCTTCTATCAAATCGTGTTTCAACTCATAATTTTTTGAGATGCGAGTACAACCAAAAGTCAAAGAAGACTAAATGTGGCGGATAGGGTGATGTTGCAACAATTCATACGTTGTACTAATAATTTTTGCTTCTTTTGTTAAACGGGACTTTTTTCACGAATTTTAACATTTACTTTTTCCAAAAGGGTACAATTATAAATTATTTTTTTTTGTTTCTTCAATTACTTGCTTCGAAAGTTCACAGCACTCCCTAGTTTCTTATTTTGGGATCAAGATGGTAAACCCATGTCTCATCGATGGATATGAAAAGGCAAAAAAAAATACTTTTTATCTCTAAAATGTCCTTAATAAATACCGTACTCGAAACAAATGCAACATACAAAAATGATCTCCGATTTTTTTTATGTCGGATATTTTTGAAACTATCAGGGAATAAGTAAATACATAGTAGGTATGGTTTTGCAACGTTGTTTTATTCAACCCTCTCTTCTAGGCTGAATGCAGCCTCGGACTTTACGCTACCAATCAAATCCTCTGCAACACTTGCGCTCTCTCTCTAACACATTTCCATTCACTCTTTCTTCAAATCCTGGTCGTTTTTGGAGATCGTCCCTGTTTTCCAGAGCTTGCCCTTCATAATAGCCCAAAATTTTGGGAGAAGTTCTGGCGAGTTTGGCCGATGTGTTTCCTTCGACGCTAAAACAACATCGTTGACTTTGTACCACTCCATCACCGGTTTCGGAGTTTAAAAAAAATATATACATTGTGATTCCAAATGTCTTCAAATTTCGACATGCAATTTGAAGACATTTGATGTTATCGAGAAACGAAAATTTTTGGCCGAAAATCGACCTTCTGGGACCTAGTCTGAGTGGCAATGAATGCATGAAAGAAAAAAATTTATCATCGAATTTAGAGAACCGACCATGTACATTTTGTTTATTGGCCCAAAAATATGACCTGTGCAAAATTTCAGCTCAATCGGGCATGATTTAGGGGTGTTTCAAAACGCTCAAATTTCAATTTTTTTACCCTCGAAAATCTCCCAAGAGGGGGAGTACATGAAATCGGGGTTTAAAAAAAAGTTGATGCGAAATGTCTTCAAATTGCATAAAAAGGTGATATAGATCTGGTGTTATTTCTAAAAAAAATTTGGGTGCTTCGAGGCACCCCTAAAATGTCCGATTGAACTGAATTTTTGCTGAAAATGTACATGGTCGGTTTTTTAAATTCGATGATTAAATTTTCTCCATACATCCATTGCCACCCTAGTGTTGGTATGAGAGATAACAATTAACAACAATTAACGACTAGCTTTCACCATCTAAAACACAAGTGACAAATATACCTGTTTTCTCCGTAACATGACAGTATCGTGGTATTCATAATAACACCGAGTTCATCAACGTTGTCACGACGGATGAACTCTTCCGGATTCTACACACGCGGTGGCAGCCGTAATAAAGTTGTATACAATTCACTTCGTTTTTTTCGTGAAGTGACGTTCGTGATCAGGCCCATTGATTCTGACTAATCGTTTGACCACTATGGTTAGCAGATGCTGATTCTGGTGGCGATCAACCTTCTTGTCGGCTGTATCAAAAAACTCCCAATAGATGAGACATAAACTTGAAGGATCGGCAAATCCGCAATTAATTTTTTGACGTAGGACTACGTCCGAAGGATAGGAGTGATAAAATGAAAATCTACAAACTGAAAATGTGAGCAATAATGAAATATTTCGAACGCTACTAACTCGACCAGTTCTTGATAGATCGCAATAATGCTTGCATCATTTGATTGGAAATATTTCTAAGTATCTATCACAATAAAACCAAAAAATATTGAATAATTGTAAATTGTGAAAATCATCATCCAAACATGCTAAATACCACGTTTTGATTGGCCCATTTTGGGTTATTCAAATTGCTCCGACCAAAAGGAGCGCCTAGAATAGCAGCGCAATACAGTTTGTATGGATCAATGCCGTTACGAAAACAATTCTATCAAAATATAATAGCTGAGATGAAGAGTGAATCAACCATCTTCAGTTACTGACATAAAACCAAGACCCTTTTAGATTGAGGGACTTTCACTAATGAGTTATTTATTTGATTTACATATTTTCATTTCCGATGAAGTTCTTGTGTGAATTGAGGCGCATTTTTGGCGAAATCGTGCGTTGTTTCCGCGTTGAAAGTGATGTCAGAGTGCATAGATCTCTGAGTCGGATGAGAATAAGGTATTTTCCAGAGGCGTGACATTTTTTTTATAGGTTGGAAACTGAAGGTGAAAATTTGTCCCATAACGGTTGGTATTACCTCCACTGTCACCACGGTTCGGATATTCTGTTGCGATTCTGCGAAGATGCTGCATAGTAAAGGGTGTGTCACATCAAATTGCATCACGGAAAAAAACGCTGTAGAAATTTAATTTTTAGGAATTATATCTTCAGCTTTCGCTTATAATCAGATAATCAGATAAGAGTGTATAGATCACGTTGGCCATGCTTCACTGTCAATTTTACGTAAATTTGGAAAAATGTCGTCGAACGAAAAAGAGCGTCGTGAATTAATCCTGCGCACTCATTTCGAGAATCCGGAGTTGTCACATCGGGGCATCGGTAAGATGCTGGGAATCGTCCAATCCACGGTCAGCAGAGTACTAAAACGATACTTCGAGAACCTAACCATCGACCGGAAGGTGAAGAACGGCAAAAATGGATGCTCCGTCAGTGAAAAAGATCACAAGCGCGTAGTTAAGTAGTTTTGACGTGATCCGAGAAGTTCGGTCCGGGATGTCGCCAATAAGCTGAATTTGTCAAGTTCATTCGTCCAGCAGACCAAGCAGCGGGAGGGCCTGCGTACATACAAGGTTCAGAAGGCTCCTAACCGCGACGAAAGGCAAAACATGGTGGGGAAGACGCGAGCCCGGAAGCTGTACACCGAAATGCTGACGAAGCCGCATTGCCTGGTAATGGACGACGAAACCTACGTCAAAGCGCACTTTCGTCAGCTGCCGGGTCTGTTGTTCTTCTCCGCAGAGGACAAATTCAGCGTTCCGGAGGAGATTCGCAAGCAGAAACTATCCAAGTTTGCCAAAAAGTACATGGTGCGGCAAGCGATCTGCTCTTGCGGAAAGCGGAGCGCCCCCTTCGTGATGACCGGCACGTAAACGGGCAGGTTTACCTTAAGGTGTGCCTACAGAAGCGCTTACTACCACTATTGAAGCAGCACGAGGTCCCGACCATCTTCTGGCCGGATCTCGCTTCGTGCCACTAATCAAAGGACGTGTTGGAGTGGTACGAAGCCAACGGGGTCACCTTCGTGCCAAAGGAAATGAACCCGCCCAACGCGCCGGAGCTTCGCCCAATAGAGAAATATTGGGCGATTATGAAGCAGGCCCTCCGGAAGAACCCAAAAGTTGTCAAATCGGAGGCGGACTTCAAGAGAAAATGGATTTCTGTTAAAAAAAAACTACAGCCTGACGTTGTACAGAACCTTATGGATGGGGTAAAGAGTAAGGTGCGAGCATACGGGCTTGGGCTCGAAGTATGAATAATAAGAAAATGCCAAAAGTTGTTTAATAGTTTTTATTTTACTGTCTAAAATTTTCAAAAGGATCGGTCTACTGGGCGAATTTCTACAGCGTTTTTTCCGTGATGCAATTTGATGTGACACACCCTTTATAATTCGTAGATTATTTTTTGGGAATTTTAATCTTGGGAGCGTTGGTAATATATAACTTTGCTAAGAGATACTGAAAAACTACTTGTATATTCAATAAGTAATGCTACGCATATATTTCAATAAAGAAGAATGTATACATTTTGAAACAAAATATTAAATAATTGTGAAATAAAAGCTGATATTTCGGATTTCGCACATTTTCCGCGCCGTTTATTCATCTTGTTGAAAAAGCTTCAGTTGTAGGTACTGTTATGTACCAACAATCATCAAGCTAGTAACAAGCTAGTTCTCAAAGCCGAGAGTTTAGGCTAAGTTTTCACAATTGACCTTTGTCAAGGCTAGACGCAAATGAACTAAAAAAAAGATTAGAATGTTCTATGTTTATGAATTTTCAAGATGTTTCGACGGATCTACTGTCAAAAAAAAGAGGAACTATTGCACTAATGAAATGGATAACATATAACTGAACTTAGGACCTAAATACATTCATACTTTCACCTTGAGACTTGTTAAAGCGATCTACTTTACCAGATGGTTATGGAAGGCGGTTTTAGATATCTGTAGTGAATATACTAATACACGTTCTAATCTGTTTTTGTGTTCCGAGAATATCTCTTGATCAGCTGCTCGATTCAGTTATCATCGGTGGCGACAGGAACTTTCCGCACATACCGATAGTATATCAAACAATTTTTAAGTTTACCACTAACAATCAAGTCCGAAAATATTTTTTCCATTGCATTGTTTCTATAATTGTGAACATTTTACATCAATTAAATTATGACGTTCAAATTTCGTGAAAATGTAAAAAATCGTTTGGCACCCCAACTACTTAAACTCAAAACGGGCATTATAGAGTGTAACGTTCTCATATTTCTTGAGAAAACCATCCACCTACAATTGAATAAAATTTCCATAATTTCGAGTCGAATCGTTACAATCCAACAATGTGTGAAGGTGGCTTCATTCAGCATGTAGCAGCAGCTTTTTCCCAAACAACAAAGCGCTTTCATGACTCATCACAAAGTCAAACAAATCGGACACAGTAGTAGCAGAGTCAAATGGCGAATGTCATCTATTCAGCCGAACGATGGTCGTTGTGGAGAGGGCATGTGATTCATCCGTATCCAATCATACAAACCCCGACTATCCCCCAGTACCGAGATAGTGTTGTGACTCACGCGCCTAAATTGTTCCGATGTGAACTCCAGTAGTAGTCGGTGTGTGAACTCAGCAGACACACCCCCATTCAATATCAATGAGAGCAATACCACCAGCATGCAGTGCAATGGGGAATAATTTGTGTGAGCATGACATACCAACCAACCAACTCTGCACTTACTGCAGTTCGCGCTCAGTTCGAGTTGCTGCTGATTTATGGGAACACTCGGGGCGCTGAGGTTAACTCACTGCTGCCGTTCGACTAATTGCTGCTTTATTACGCACTAATTGCTGTGGGTGACATCTTGTACAAAATTCTTGCGATAAGGTCATAGAAGTTCACACTGCATTGCATTCCGTGTGCTGGGCGTGTGAGCCTGGGTTTCGGTCGAAAAACTCGCGAAGGTTATTTATTGCCGCGAAGAGCTATTTATAGGTTTCGTCCGATAAGGGCAAATCACGCAATCGAGACATCACGTGCGACGATCAGTCATTCGATAAGTATTCCCAAACTTCTCGGAACACAGGGTTTCAAGGTGTTTTTCCCTCGCCGTAAGCTCGTTTCGGAGGAAGACTGTCAAGAACTGCGTGAGTATAATTCGCTGGAAGTAACAGTGATTCGCTACAAATTAATGTTCCACGAATTTGCGGTTGTTCCATCACTATACTGCTTAAAGCTAACGAATGGATTTCAACGCAAGGTTATATTTACCACGATTGGGAAACATTCAGAGGTTGGATTACACGAAAGCGTGAAATGATTAGAGACTTTGATAGCGAGAAACAATTAGGAAATAGAGGCATGCGATAGATAGATGGATAGGCAAATGTTTGCCTCTTCTGCAGTAGAACTCTTGCTTTCGTATTCATTGATAGCATATGAAGTGTCATTAGCAAGGAATAAAGCTATAATTCACATTTCGCATGAAAATGACGCCAGCAGCGCGTCGTCGGGCGAATGTGCAGAGTATGGGAGAGAAGAACCGGAGAATTCCAAAGAGCGAATGTGCAGAAATAGGGTAGGTCATCAAATTGACCAGCGGAGCTTTCCGACGAATCGTTATTTTTGAATTTCATATTGTAGATGTTCTTCAACGAATGGTAACATGTAGACTACTCTTCCGAGAAAGATGGTTGAGTTTTTATTAAATTTAATTAGAACAAATTAATTTCAAAACTCCATAATGCCATGGCCATGTCATCAGATACTTAAAGGATATCGCTATAACGATATCTTGAAGAAGGTTTTCTAATGACTGCGTTATCTCAATCGTACCATCGTACTGTGGCTAAATGTAAGAATTTCAAGGAATGTGCATAATTGTGAATACGTAATCTCTGACGCAAATCGGAATTGCTAAGGGTGAAAACCAACGATAATCGCGATTTCTATCTGTTGTATTTGTGTGTGTCACTCAATTGGTTTTTGTTTGTGGATTGGAAAATACCGTGCAGTAGTTTTAAGTAGTAGTTTTTTTTTGTATTCTCGGTGTTTAGAGAATGTATTATATTTACAGTTGAACACAATAAATTATGAAATACGAGCAGCTTCTCTGTATTTCACTCTCACTCTCTACATCAACTTCATCCAAACGAATATGGAGGGGTACCGTCTACAGCAAAATCAGACTCTGATATCCGTGTATTTTATCTTGTAAATCAAATGATGTCTCAGTTTTCATCGATTTATTTTTTTCAAAAATAGTACGAAAGCACATGTTAAGAGAATGTGCAACTGTCAATGGCTCAAATGCACAAATTGAAAACTGATATTTTTGTTGACAATGAGCCGATGCTGCAGAAAAGGGGCTGTCCACATACCACGTGGACAGAAAAAGCGTGATTTTAGACACCCCCTCCCCCTCCGTGGATAAGCGCGGACATTTTCTATACCCCTCCCTCTGTTGTCCACGTGGACATTTCTTCGCTTCTTGGAAACAAAATTTGGGGAAAAAATTGTGTTGCATATAAATTCTATTTTAAATTCGTTTTTATTTTCTATTCTCTGTTTTTACTTTACTTTCCGACTGAAATGGAATATATAGTGTAGGATATAATAACATTTGTAAGACAGGCCATTTTATTGTTTTGTTCAGGCGCTAAAAATTTAAAAAAAAACAAAAAATGCCGGTGATTCATAAATAAAGAACCAGATGGAGACCCCCTTTCCAAAATTTAAATCTATTTTGCATTAATTACAACCAGTTTTTAATCCGTAATTTATTTTTAGTTCAATGTCCGTTCAAATAATGATACTGCTTTTTAGCTACATCTACCCTTCATAAGATTATTCATCACAAGTCCTCGAATGGGTTTTGATCTGGGAAGTCCCTAGTCCCTGAAGACCGTCCAGATTTCGTTAACTGGTGTCCAATTACTCAATAATCGCGGTGGTTTTGACACAAAAACAGCAACAAATTATTCCGAAATACATCGTTCTATCCCTGACTTTTCCATATGGTTCTATAGTTATGAAACACTGGCGGTTTTTCTATGTTTCGCGCCTGAATAGAACAATTAAATTCAAATAGCCAATATTCTAAACGCTCGAAATAATCTGTCCCTAATAGTTGATGCTGTTCACTTAACTTTTCTAAAAAATATCTATCCTCGTCTAATCATCAATCTGCACTTCAAAAAACTACCAATGATCTTTCTGTACAACTTCGTGAGTTTTGGGATATGTAGGGTTATTCGAAATATTTTTGCCAATTTTTAGGGGAAAAACAACAGCATAATTTTTAGGATACACACTTATATGATTCTACACTTCGTTTCATTACTATATAACCACTTTCATTCTTTATCCTTCAGAGATGCGAAAGATATCGGTCCAAATGATAAAATGGTATACAATGACTTTTTTAGTTTATAAAACAAATTCATTGTTTTGTAATCCTTCAAAAAAAAAAAAAACAAAGTATCGGTGTATCATATCTTTAGAACCAGATGTTACTCCCCATTTAACATTATCTCCCTTTATAAAATTAACGAAGATAGTTAATGCTTTCCACTATTTACACTTCATTTCAACCGAGCTTTTTCTGATCGCTGAAAAATTCAAAAACTCGAGTGCTTCTAACTTCTTGAAAGGTACTGTGCAGGATACTTTTTATGCCACCCCGTGAGTCGAAATTCTTGCCTTTTTTTTTTCAAAATATTCATTCAACGTTTCCACGTCGATTTTGTCTGTATCCCCTCCCCCCTCACCGTGGACAAGCGTGGACATTTCCGTTACCCCTACCCCTCCTAAAGCTGTCCACGTGGTACGTGGACAGCCCCAAACAATAATACTTTCTAGGAATGAATATTTCTATTGAGAAAACTAACTTTGGATGTTGTAAGCGTTGGATCGGAGCATTCTAAGGAATGACTTATTTGTCAGAAGTACGTTTTTTACATAAAATGAGAACATTTCGCATATTTTTAGCTATGGCACCAGACTCTTGGTTGTGCAGGAAATTAAACACGATTGGTAGAGATATCAGGCGACTTATGGAAGGCATTACAAAAAAATGTATCTGCAAATATGCTGTTATCACTACCGACAGAATTTTTGTATTGATAAGCGAATTTTTATTTGGACTTGTTTCAAAAATAATACGTTTCAATGACTGAAATGTCGCACCGATAAAATAGATAAAATATTACTAGCATATGAACTAAAATATCCATTCTTTTTAACCCCTTTACGTAATGCAATTCCTATCTTTTTTTTAGACAGAAGTCTCTTTCAAAAAGGTTTAAACGTTCCTACAGCATTTCTAGTAACACATCGTTTGAGAAATTTTTCAACCAGTATCGTAATGCATCGAAAATCAGACACTTCTGCGCTAACGATGATAACTTCAACTACTAAAAAAGTATAGATATATCATAGCATGAAAATTTACCATTCCTATAGAAGAAGAAGGCATTCATGTAAATTATGAATCACAGAATTCCACAAAATCATGTTATATTTGTTCAAAATTTGGAAAAATTTCTTCTTTATGCCGTGATTTCAAATCCGAACACTTTTTTTTCATGATTTGAATTCCAGACACTCTCATGCAACTTGTTCAATAAGAATTTTCATCGTTACTTTGTTGTTCCGTCCGGATTTAAAATCATCTTCTGAGTGTGCTTTTTATGCCGTACATGGGTTTGCGAAACACAAATATTTGTTTTGATTTTTGCCATTTTTTGTCAACAGGCAGTTACAGTGCTTAACACTACATTAAATTGATACAATAGTAGCTATTCACATCACATGAATTTAACATGCAAAATATGTTATGGTTTTGGAACGATATTGAATATACTGAAAAAGTGTCCGGAGTAAAAAACTGTCCGGATTCAAATGCTATACTGTACTTAGCTGAAGTTCCGATGTCGAATAGCACACCCGATATGTATATTGAGTGGAATATCAAAGATCATCATCACAAACACGCAAACAATCGTAGGGATCAAATGCATAGAGCCCGTCTCGTACGCTCGCGCTACGCTGCAGTAAAAAAAAAAGTTATAATGCATTTTTATTGCGTTGAATAGCGCAACAATATGCAGAAAACGGTATAAAATCATTAGAATAGTATTATATCGCATCAAATTGCAGCTTAAAAAAGTTGAGGAGGATATTTCACATTTAAGCGCTAGGGTTTCTGTTTAAGAATACGGACGGAAGCTCTACGTAGGACTGTGTTTGATGGGAACATTTGTTGTTGAATTGAGTTAAAATTTAAATTGAAATTGAAAGTTCAATTTAAAGTTTCTATTGTTCAGAAATCCGTTGTTTCAAATGATGGCCCTGAAAATTGCGGAATATAGCTGATATCCTTGGAGTTAGAGTGGTAGAAAGGATCTTGAACCAATAGTTATTGATGCTCTTCAACTATTCTAAATAATTGAAGAAAATATATTCCAACATAAATATGAGAAACTCGATATTGTCTAGTTTTCTTATACAGTCAACTCTCCCTAACTCGATGTTCTGTATCTCGATATTTTCCCTAACTCGATGGATTTCATGACACCTTCGATTTTACAAGCATTCTTCTCTCCATAACACGATACCTCCCTAACTCGATGCCTCTCTTACTCGATGTGTTTTGATTCATTTTTCCATGGATTTTCACCTCCCTAACTCGATTGATTTTCGCGTACATGTTTTTGTGCGTTATTACCTCAGATTTCAATTGACCTTGAAAGTGAAGACGGAGTTTCGTGTCATCAAACAATTTCTTTTCAAGTATGGAAAACCACGAGAAACCTTTCAAGCGAACAATCAAAACGCTAACCATTGCGCAAGGTTTGAGCATCATCGAGCAGGTCGAAAAATATGGACGGAAGGGGTCTGAAGCTGCAAATAATTTCAGTATTGCACAGAGTGCGGTGTCAACACTACTCAAACTAAAGTAAAAATGGAATCGGAATGGAAAATTGTATCTAGACCAAAAGCATATAAGGTTGGTCAGAATCGAGAAGCTGGAGCGGTCAATGAATTTTTGTCTTGTCAAGCTAGACAGAATAATTTACCCCTCTTCTATTCTTCGGGATATGGCTTGAGAATTTGTCCAGAAACTGGGAATTCCTAACTTCAAAGCACAACCAACATGGACGGGAGTGATATTCCGCTGGCATAATTAATGCGTCGTGAGCTTGCTGATGTCGACGGTACAATACCGTTCGATTGCTCAATGTCTTTTAATAATTAGTGCAAAAAGGACCAAAACGTGATTTGCTGTGATCTGATGCCAGATACCGATATACTGGAAAGTGTTGAAAAACCTGAGAAAAACGCTGAAGATAGTAGTTCTATTGAGATGTTAATTCGAACGTTTAATCAAACCTGAAGAATATGTCCGGAATATTGAAATCAACTGAAAATGTTCCTGTGAAACTATTCGAACATTTCTTTGTGATTGAACAGTTCCTGCGTGATCGTTACAATTCAGTTTGAGTAACAAACTTAATCAATATTTTCTTTGTTAACCTAGTGCCTCATGCAAGTTCGACTCGATTATATACAAACTCGATTATATATGATTCGATTATGTAAAATTTAGGACTCGATTGTATACAGTTTGAAAAAAAAAGTTTTTTTTTATAATTCAAATATGAATAATTTCAAGAAAAAAAAACCTTTCAGCATTAAGGTGAAATTTAAGTGGCTTTTATAAGTACAGTGGGTTAAAAATCGCGATTTTTGAAGATTTTGATTGAATCTTCATCAGGAATTGTTTATATCGATATTGCAGCGAAATTAAGAGAGACAGAAGTTGGGCGTCAAAGAACAAATTGTAGAGAGGTTAGAGAGCTTTAATTTAATTGATAGAAACAATCAAGTTTAGTATGAATTTTTAGGATAAAATTAATAATTACAAATAAAAAAAAACTTTTAAATTTTCCACTTCAAAAATGTTTAATCCACTAATTTAGATGTTCCACTACTATATCCTGTACTGAATTTTCTCATCTTTCAAATGAAAGCAACAAAATCGGATTACGTAGCATACTTTTCAATGTAGAGTCAGTTTGAGCCAACGGAATCCGAAACAAAGAAAAAGTTCTATAAGTCTGTCATCGTTGAAATTCTAACATATGCGTAGAAGGATTTTTTTTCGTGAAATATAACCGTCTATCACCTCCTGAAAGATTCTGGAAAAAAATTTTTTTTATATGAGAAAGGTATTTTTTTACTTTAAGGGAATGAATCAAAAATTCAAATTCATACCATAATTGGGACACTTACCCTAATATATGACAATTTGAGACATAAAAAGAATTAGGAAAAAAATGTTCTGTGTCTCGATACCTCCCTAACTCGATGGTCCCTTTGGATATCGAGTTAGGGAGAGTTGACTGTATCTATGTTCACAAGTGTACACAAAAACATCAATGATTACCTGATCAATATTATCCTCATCAATATCTATCAATCAAGGGGGGGGGGCTCTCCGTAGCCACATTGGTTGCGCGTTCGCTTAGTAAGCAATCGATCGTGAGTTCAAAACTCAGAGCCCTCATTGACCATCTTTGTGTTGTTACAGAATAACAATCATCAGTGATGGAGATCGATCCACGGTCGAAATAAGATCGATTCATCCATACAACTGCTCTGCTCTGCAAGACACATCGGGCTGTTGTTCTATAAATAACTCAACAATGATCAATCACCTGTCTCCGCTCTCCGGTCTAGCTGGATAATGGAAGAACAGAAAGAATGCTCTAAATGGCTACTGTGTAAATGTACCATATGTAATGGTATAGAAGGAATACTGGCGAATGACAACTGTGTAATGTGCTAATTATAGATATGATAACCATGTGACATGTAAACGATTAAAACTCGGCTCTGTTACAGCTAAAATGCTAATGAGCCTTAAAATAAATAAATGGGTTAAAAAAAAAATCTATCAATCAATCTTGAAAGGAGGATATGATGGTAGCGTCGTGATTCATAGGAATGAATGGCTCGTATACTGCTGAGACTATCCAAGAAAGTAAAATAGTAATTAGTGCGTAAGGATTCAGTGGTCTTAATTGCGTGAAATATTGCAGCCAATTCCGCAACACACGCTGAATAGGGATCTTAGAGTCAATAGATGATAATATATAATTGATATGGTTATATTTTGAAGGTGAAGTTGCAAGAATTTCTTACTTTATAGAAAAATCGAATTCAACAGGAGATCTGCAGACGTATCCATGATGAATGATTGATCGATTATAATACGAACGAGAGTCCCTACCTGAACCATCGTGGTAACCACAAACTTGTCCAACATTTTGGTGCGGCAGCTGCAACAAGTATTGCATTCCCTCGTACGTGAATTCTATAAAAAATTCTTGGAACTATTTTCTTATCTCAGGGGTGCCACGGTTTTATAGCGATTGGATGGACATTTTTAAACATATTAGGACCATCGTTTCTTGTCGTAGTTGAAGGTACGTGTTAACAAATAAAAAAATAAATAAATTATTGTCAATTGGACTGTCCCCTGAATAGCCGCAACCGGTTTGTTGAACTCTTGCAGCCAAAACCTTGTGAACTGGTGGGAGTTCTACAAGTTTTTCTAGTAAACCGATTTCAACCAATGATTTTTTTTTACTTGGATATATTTCCTGTCATCGCACGTAGGGTTTTTTCAAAATATTGATTTTTGACGAATTGGCGACATTTTTTGCAGAAAAAATGCGTTTTTGCCTAAAAATCGAAATGAAAACATTCATCAAAATTTTATTTTTCAAAACATCAAAAAAATCCTACGTGCAATGACAGCTGTGGCAAGTTGTCAGTTAACTTAGGAGCACTCACCTTGGGATTCTGTATGATTCCCCGCAAAATAATGTGATGATGACGTTCTGTAAGCTTTGCCTTACATCTTCTTCCGGAAGCTGCTTTTAAAATTTTAGTTTTCTTGAAGTTCTGAAGCCGTGCTGAATAGACGATCGTGGTCCTTTCATCTTTTGCCTTCATTTCTCCTCGATCAGTTTGCGGACAACAACTGGAATTTAATTGATTTTTTTATATGATTCAGTCATAATATAACTGGAAAATACGCAAGATTTTGAATATTTTACCGTTTTAACAGCTGTAAACACTGGAACGCACTCCATAGCGATGCAACAGGTGCTGTAAGTGCTGAGTGATAGATAATCGATTGTTTGCACGCTTTATTTTTGAGTAGGTCGTAACTGTACGGACAATTTTTTGGCATGAATTTTTGACCTTTTTTCGTGTATTACGATTTTATCAAATATAACAATTTTTTGTTTGTTTTGATGGCTGGTCTAAGTAAAGGACATATTTATTCACGAAAAGAAGCAAATCTATTGTCGCTTTGATTTTATTTTAGGCATATTTTTTTGTGCTGTAACGATTGGGCCAGTGCTGTACGGACAACTTTTTGATACAGTGTATGTTTATCAACTTACCGTTTTTTTAGAGGAAGGAAGCGATCTGGCGTAGTGGTAATATCCATAGCTCTCACGCTGTAGGTCACCAGTTCAATTCTCACTATTGACATTCTTTCCAATTGGAAGGTAAAAAGTGACGAACCAGCCAAAAGTGTCGAAAGTCATTAAAATACAGAGAAAAAAAACTTACTGTTGTTTATTTTACCGTAGTGATTATAACGCTTATGAATTAATTGTTCCTGGAACAGGAAATAATCATTGCATGACTATTGGAACTTTTCACGGTTTTGTTAAACAAACGCAGATAAACAGAACAGTGGTAGGAATGTCGAAGTCGTTATACTTAAAATGAATTTCTGTTAGTAAATATCAAAGTGAAGTGTGAAATGTAGCCCTACAAGATAGTTCTTCATCTGAACAAAATTATGTCATGAACATGTTCAATGCAAAAATCATACAATTATCAAAACATAATGAATCTAATACATCTCGAACCATTCTTTGTCCCATCGTGAAATTGAAAGCCAACATCTGTCGTCCTCCCGAAAGCGTTGCCCAACCCTATTTTTCGCTTCGCAATTTGAGCTGCAATTCCCGGTATTTTGGTAATAATACGAAGAGGCATGTTGTGTGTAGATCTTTGATTCGCGCGCTCTCAATCGTTAGCATGTTCTGACATGTCGAGTGCCCGAAACAACGCGCGATTGCAGCCGCAGCTGCAGCAGAGCAGCCTATCAGTCGGAGGCAGTGAGTATTCGCGCTCAGTCGGAGAGCAATCGCTTTTTTTTCGTTCGTTGCGCCTCGTCTGGGTCCTCGTTTCATTCAGTCAGTCGGTCGATCGGTTGGTATCAACAACCAAGCGAGAGATGATAGCGAGAAAGAGAAAGAGAGCGAAATGTTATCCCCGTCGAAAAGGAGAAGCGGTGTGAGAAGGGAAGGAAGTGAGTGCACCACCAGCTGACTGATAGCCGCCGACGCCGTTATTGCTGCCCTGTGTGTGGCGCGCTGTGCCATTACTCATTCAGTCTGCTTTCGATTCTAGAGTAGATGTGACAAACGTCGTCTCAGTTCCGTTCTCGAGTGTTTTACGGTATCGCTGCGATATGGTGTAATATAAACAGAGAGTGACCGTCACTTCAGTTTTCTAGTCGTTCCGGTTCTAGTCCGATGTGTAGACGAGGGTGAGCAACTGCCATAATTTGCATTCATACTCGTCAATAGTGCAATTCTTTGGAGAAGACGGGGCTATTAAACAATCAACTATAATTGCTATTAAGATATTGTGCCGGTTGACAGAGCTACTCGTTGTTGTTGTACAGTGTTGTGTTGCGTTGTGTTGTCATAAGTGACCAGGACTCTTGAACCCTGTTGGGCAGTGGGTGGCGACAAAGTGTTTGTGTGTGCGGACCGGCGAGGAATACAATCGTCCGCGGCAAGATGCGAATTAAGTGGTTAAGTGGACCTACTTTCTCCGGTTCTAAAAAAGGTAAATGGAAAATTGGAAATTAATTGAATTATTGCCCACGTTAATTGGGACTTCATTAGGATGTTATGCTGCTGTTCTATTATTATGTTTTCTTGGAAGCCGCGTGTCTGTGCATGGAACGCGAACGTCAGAATTTCCAGGATGAAAATATCGGAACATTGAAATTGAGTCTATTTTGTTTGGTGACACTTTTTTCTGAAAGTTACGTTCGATTGAAAGTAAGTGAGTCAATTACCCAAATAATTCACACACCCCATTCATCGAACATTTTGTCTACGAGTATTGTGCAATTCCACTAATTATTTCTCTTCTGTACTCGATTCGATGAGAAACCTCAATTGCACAACAGTAGCCAATTGTTGTTTGCATTTGGGTCCAAAAGAAAGTGTTTCGTAAAGTTCAACTTCAATATTTTTGGAGCAATATTGCTGCAATCGGTAGCAGAAATCCATTAGCATGGATTGCCCCACATTGTTGCGCAAATTTATTGGACGCACATTGGATTAGTGGTATTTAATTTCGGGTCAATGTTTGCGAGTGAACACTGGGGGAACCAATTTCGCAGGTATTTTATAGGAAATTATATCTATTTGACTTTAAGTCTACTGTTTACATTTTCAAAGAAACTCTAAGTGATGAAAAATTAGCTTGCAGTATAATTCAATCCGGTAATAATCGGTGTACCCAATCGCATAGGCTTTCTTGCTAGAAATAGTTCCATGCGGTCCTGCATGATATGATGTAGTCATGTATGGCAGATTAATATGCTACGAAGCAGACTCTGAAAAGTTATTATTTATCAAACATTGAAACCAGCAAACAGCATCAAAAATTATGTATAATAAAACGCTCAGAACTGTGAATGTTGCCATAAGTGGAACACATGAGATAATATTTGACATTACTTCACTGTCCCACCCGTTAAACGTCTGGCATTCTTCGTAACAACCCGTTTACGTGGTATTGGGAACCCGTTTCACTTTTCTCTGGCTTTCATTTAACGGAAAATTCGAGCGCTCGAAATTGGAACAATGTTTTTACAACAACGGAGGTTTTTCTGGCGAACTGCGGTGCTGTGGCATATAGCGGCGATGTTCAACAATTCTATGCTCTTAATTTATTTTACAAAATCGAAATTCTCGGAAGAACGGAAAACTCTTCCTAGACAAAACATTTTTCCAGCGTTTGGCATGGATCTTTCCTTCGATGGAAGCTTGATTTGGTACTGGAAACATGTTTTCAATAATTGAGCTACATACAATACAATACTGTTTTTCCAGGCGGTAGATTCTAATGAATTATTTGGAAATTATTAAATAAATATGCAATTTTGATGCTGTTTCTCATAATGCCTTTGAGTAGAAGTTGTTTGTTCGGAGTGGATTTCGGAGAATATTGGTTTTTTGATAGTACCTCGAACTGATATACATCATACATTGATGAAGTTGCTACCGAAGTACGTATACGTTGATATCTTACACAGTGTGTCAAAGTAGTTTTTTTTAGCTTCTCTACACTTTATACATCGATTGATTAGGCTTCGAATGCATCATATAGCTCATCATGAGAAATGTGGTTCAAGCCGTTCGAATGACCCGAAATGTCTTTGGATTTACCTTATTTCTTGGGAAAAAGGAAAAATCACGAGGATGGATGGTTTAGGACACAGAGGAAATTTTACACACTATTAGTGACTTATGACTTGGCGCACGAATTGTTCTTGCTACGCTTTCCATTCACCTCGCATCAAGAGCATTTGCACAATATCAGTGTCGGTCCCCGTTCCCAAATATATGTATTTTATCAAAAGAAAATAGTCAGATACACGACTAGAGAGATGTCATATATCGTAAAACATCCGAAAACATTTTTTTTTATATTTCCTTATTTGAGACAGTCAGCCTCAGTGATCAACGTTTTGTCTACAAAAAGCTTAATGCCAGTATCTGGGGACAGACATGGAACTCAACGTGTTAAGGTCCTGAAATAACTTAAAAAAACAATATCCTACTATACTCGACTGAACTATATTCGTTAACATACTCTTTTGAGAGTGGTAGAATTAGAATTCCATTGAGCTCAACACCTTTTATTCACTTCACATTCACACGAATCTCAATTCATATTTTTCTTCAATATTCTCCTATTTATTCTATCGTTACAATTTTGTTAGAGACGAACACAATGAAAGAAACACTGCTCAAAACTGGCCATTCGTTTTCTTGTGATGATTAATTATAAGTACGAAAAAAATCTTTGTTTTATATAAGAGATATTGATAACTGGTTTGTCCAGTCAAAGAGTGTAAGATTGTTATACTGTACAACACACTTTTTCGGCATAAACATAAACAATGAGAATCTTTTATATTCACATGAAAATTTCGTTACTATCGGAATATATCCTACCGAAACCTTTTTTAACACAGGAATTCCATGAAAAATCTCGTATATTTGAAAGGCATTTGATACATTTAGCTCCGTCCGAGCTGGGGACCGACAGTGGATTTTTTGTCTGGTCCGCGTCAGTCCCTGCGGATCGGACTTCTTGAAAATTGTTTTTTGAATTTTGTTCCCAATTAGTTCTTAATTAGTAAGTAAGTGAGACGCTCTTCAAACGGACACATTGATCTTGAGAAAGACCGTCTGGTACGCTTGTTAGGAGCATGGAGAAACACTTGGTATACAGTGGAATCCGTTTATGAAGACATCGAAGGGAATTGTCAAACGCGCCATAACAAGCGGACGTCATACAAAGCGTTTTGTGAAAAACCGAACCTAATTTATTAAAAATGCCACATTTCATTATATCCGACATTTTAACGAAGAATTTTAACTTAGTTGTGTAATCACGTTACGTAAGCGGTTCATCAATACAAACGGAGTCATAATGAACAGATTCTACTGTACTTCTAAACACTCAATAGATTTATTTGCGACCTTGCACGGGTAGAGTTTGGATATGGAATGTCCGATACTGCATTAGTAGGAATCGATTCGTATGCTGTGTCATCTTCATTGGTATTCGTTATCTTTTATGCTGGACTTCGTAAATTATAAAACCACACATTGCGTTTCGGAAGGAAGGGTGAAGCTTGGATGAGACGAAGGATTGACTGGAAAAGTTACCTTGTTATATACTTGCTTCATTTTTGTGCTATCGGTCACGAACAAATACAGTACTGCACTCCAAATGTCTGCTTTTAGTCAAAATCTTCAAAAATAAGTTTTTGCGGTTTTCGAGGCCTCGAAACCAAAGGGACCCTGCGTGTTTCTATCATTTTTAAAAACTCGCACTCCCTCACATATACAAAAAAAACTAGTTTCGAGAAAAACGCCTTTGAAGTTCATTGTTTCGGCCGTAGCAGGTTAGATACCGCATCACTAAGGTGGCTCTAACTCGGTAAATAATAGGATTTTCGATCTGTCCTTTCTAGGGCATATTCTTGAATGCCTCAACCACATAAATATGAAAGAAAAAAAAATGATTTTTTTAGACTAGAATACTACCCTAATCAGTCAAGCGGCTCGGCATAGAAATACATATTATATACAGACAGGATTGTATATGAATCGATTATATACAATTTCAGACTCGATTATACACAGTTTGAAAAAAAAGTGTTTTTTTTATGTTGCAAATGTGGCTTATTTCAAGAAAAATGTACTATTTCATAGTTGAGTTGAAAATTAGTTGATTATTATGAGTACGGCAGAGTAAATATCGTGATTTTTTTCTAGGATTTCTAGGAATTGTTTAATATGATATTGCAGAGAAATTGATAAAGATAAAAGTTGGGTGTCAAAGAACAAATGGTAGAGCAGTTAGACAGCTTTAATTGTATTTATAGAAACAATCGAGTTTATTATACAATTTTGGGGTAAAATTAGAAATAACACTTTAAAAACCACTAACTTCTAAGTTTTTCACTCCAAAAATGTTATTTAAATTCACTAACTTAGATGTTTCACAACTACATTCTGCACTAAATTTTCTCGTCTTTCAAATGGAAGCAACAGGATCATCCTACGTAGCGTACCTTTTGAAGTAGAGTCAGTTTAAACCATCAGAGCTTAAAACAAAACAAACAAGCTCAATAACACTATCATTGTTGGAATTCAAAGAAGAATTTTATCATCTATGCCCTCTTGAGAAATTTTGAATAAATTATTTTTGTTCACTTTAGACTTTACGTTTTGACTTTAAGGGGATGAATGAAAAATTAAATTCTTCTTTTATGAAAACAAAAAATATATGTGAAAAAAATTGAATTCGAGAGAGGTTTGAGCCTAGAGGCACGGGCGGAAACATGACGAGGACTTTGAGAACAATTGCTTTTGCATTGGGTTTTTGTAACTGTTCTAAAATCCGTGAATTTAACTCATTCAAAATTCCAAATAATTGCCCTAGAAAAACCTTTTGTTAACCTTTTGTTATATTTTGTTTGTTATAATTGAACTGAACTTCAAACGGATTGAAGAGAAATCAGATGAGTATTCCAACATCAACACGAAAAACTAAACATTCTCTGGTTCCACATAAAAATCTTTATCGATAAAATCGTCCGAACAGAAATATTAATCGATCAGTCGCCTTTTTCTGTCTTTCATTTTATTTTGCTGAATACGTTAGGAAGTCATTATTTGCAGTGTATTCCTCATCTTAAATTTAAATAGTCAGTTTGACTTATTTCAAGCGAAAATGAAATGTGACAACGTTAAATGAAAATTAATTTGCTATTACGAGTACAGTAAAGTAAAATCGTGATTTTGATTTGCAAGATTCACCAGATTTGTGATTTGAAGATTCATCAGGAATCGTCTAAAATGATATTGCAGCGAAATAAAAAAAGATAGAAGTTTGGTGTCAAAGAACAAATTGTAGACTGGCTAATGAGCTTTAATTTGGTTGATAGTAACATTCAAGTTTATTATGTGTTTTTTGGATAAAATTAAGAGTAACAGAAGGATTTTTATCATCAAATACAATCCTCTATCACCTTCTGAAAGAATTCGATTTTTTTTTATATGAGAAAAGTATTTAATGGATTTAAGGGGATGAAAGAAAAATAAAATTCTTCTTTTATTTTCATTGTACGACCTTTTTTTTGACTGGATTATATACAGGACTCGATTATATACAGTGAAATCGGAAATCGGAGACTGTTCAAGAAATATATTTTGGAATTTCTGATATGTTAAGTAAAATAGGTTACACTTTCCAAAAATGATATTAACAGGTAGCCTGGTTCGGTCACAAAATCACAAAGAACTGTATTGCTCAAACTAGACGTTTGAAGTACAGTGCAGTATTTTTCTTAGACAGTTCCCTGAAATACCTTCCATTTGCTGTTAATACAAATGAGAGATCAGCAACGATTTTTTCACAGATGGTATATTTGATAAAATTGGTCAAACAGTCGAAATTTTAGTGTTTAAGTGAAATTTTATCTTTCATTTGTAATTTGTAACTTGTAAAAATATCTAAATTACTCTTAAAAATAATATCTAAATTAAATTAAATTAAATTCACAAATATCTTAACGTATTAAATGAAAAAAAATAGTTGGGACCTCCTGGTGTGAAATTGATTTGACGAGGGGTCATAACTCTGTCTTGCGACTTTTAAATTCCTTCACACAATCCCCAAACCCAGCAGTTGTTCAAATTCTGATCTATGACACTTTGAGTAATAATGTAAGCCTTCTTTCGGTTGACCAAACAAAAATGATTTCCAGTGGATTTTCAAGTGATTCAACTCATTCGGTGTTTTAATCAGTCTTTGCAATAAGACCAATTTTGTTATCAACTCAACGCTGCTGTTAACATTTCCGTTCCTCAAATTTACAACTTCCGTAGTAATTGCGAAAAACCCTTTTCATTTAAGTGCATTTTATCAGCAACGTAAAGTGAACCTCGTGAAATCTTATCATCATCTCCAAGTGCAGCGTAACGGCGAATGTTCTTCTGTGTCCAATCCCCCTCCTACTCCCCAACAGCAGCAACCGCCGCCGCTACTGCTTATCACAAAAAGTCTACTAGTCATTCCGAAAATTGATTAAACCACCACCCGACTTCCGATGATTCATCATACCAGTCAGACCGGAGGGCTTTACATTTATCTTATATTGTTTTCTTTTCCCGAGAACCGCCACAATCCCTCGTTCAAAGTTCAGCATGAAAACTTTTGTGTTGTGCTTTGCCAGAAACTCTAACAATCCCTCCATCATTAACCTATTCAGCTGAATTTTGAGCGGTTAATTTACCCCGGCACGTGCCTCCCGAGAACGGAGAGATGACCTGTCTGAAATTCCTTTTTCTGAACTGCGGCGCGCATTCGCTGGACAACAACAGCAGCAGCAGCTGGCGCAATGTGACTTTATTTTCTACCTCGACTGAAAGAAATGCATTGTGGGTTCTGATGTTGTTTTTTCCGTCTCATAAACTGCTGCCTTAATTCGTTAGGTGGGTGAATTGGTTTGTTTATATTTTCACGCCCCAGTTGCAGCTGCCATTCGGTCTCCTCCTTCATTTGATCACCCTCGAGGCCGTACTGCTTCTTTAATTCCTCCATCAGCTGCTGCTGATTCGTACATCTTTGCTCCGTTGATTCAGGATTCCGCTCGTGTGTATGAGAGAGAGTTTCCTGCGAATGCAGAGTGCACCCCGTCTGATTCCGTTTGATATTGAAGTCACTCACCGAAGCGTGCTCCAACTTGTTTCGACGCGTTCGCATCGAATGGAAGCATGTGTCTGTGTGTGCACTTTTTGTTCGCTCATGATTTATTTTTGCCATTTTTGATACGCATATGTTGCTTGCCGCCGCAAGGATTGTCGTTAAATCGGGCGCGTCTCCGCAGCTGATGAGGCTTTCCGCTCGCAATCATACTTGGTACGATGAGAGTTCGTAGGATGAGCGTGATGATCTCATGAAGAGACTAAACCCGTGCGAAGTAAAGGGCCATGAAGTGCGCAAAAAAACCGAGTTATTTTTCGAAGATGATGAAATATTATTTTTTCCCTTCGCCGAAGCAGGTCTTTCTGTTCCTCCACACTCCAGTGGAAAAGTTCATCGCCGGGAACAACACACACACATACATTCCCGGAAGTACTTACAGTTTAATAAGATTTTCTTTTCCTTTTCAATTCCCCAGAATCCATCAAGGCAACTGAGGCTGCTCCATGCGTGGCTGGAGCCACGTCAACGCCCTCCGCCTCCTGCTGTCGACAGCCGACGACGACTCTGACGACAACGACGTCACCAAAGTCACCGATGTCAACGACAGCGTCGACTCTGCTCAGTTCGCTCACATCATCCGGGAAAAAGTCACGCGTCTGTAAATGCTGCCGTAGTTCCAATTGTGCCAATCAGACGAACAGCAGCGGTAACAGTGGCAACAGCAGTGGAAAATCAAGTTCCAGTAGTGCAGGCGCAAACATCGCCCCCACCGGAGCCAAATCCAAGAAAGGCAACTGGGGTCTCAAGTTCAACTGCGCCAAACTGCGAGGAAACAAATCGAGCCAAGCTGCAGCAACGTCTGCTGCTGCTCTATCGGCAACAGTCGCCGAGGCTGCTGGACCTTCATCTTCCCCCGCTGCCACCTCTTCGATAATCGGTGGCGCCTCAAGCCGACTGCTCAAGAGCGAATCGGAAAAGGTACGTTTAATAGTAATTCATAAATTACCGGTTGATAACGTGCGAAAGGTTACGATTCTAATTAGCACATTTTCGCTCTTGCACTCTCGAGCGATACCGATAAGAGATTCGTTCGTCTGTGGGGGACTGTATTTTTCCCTTCTTTGGAGATGTTCTCGGAACGACAGAACGAAGAAGCTTCTCTTCTGTTTTTCTTTCGGAATAACACAAGCGAATAATTTCGAGTGCTTCGGGGAACGGTTAAAACTGTTTTACCGTGATATCTCCGTTATAAATACATCTCGGCCAGACTTGGATGATTTATGGAGTGTGGGAAGTAGTAGTGGAAAAATCATGCTTCGAGGACATGATACTTCTTGCTGTTTGTTCATATGTTGATAGGCTTCACACTTGCTGTGCAAATCTTGTCGTGTGATTGTCAGCTATGTAAGAAACCATAATTTCCCTATCAGGGCACAATAGCGAAGCACCAAAAAAGTACACATTTTAGGTTGGGGGCCATTTGTTCGGAGTCACGCGAAAAAAAAGCCTTGAATTTGACTGTTATACAATGGGTTTTGTGTATAATATGCAAAGCTTCATGCGACAAGGAGTGAAATGACGACGAGGCTTCGATGCGATATTTTCAATTTGGATTATTCGGTGTTTCGCTGGATGATGTTCTCAACCTTCGCACCGTCAACATATCAAATACACGGACAAGCCGGTCGTTGTTTATCCGTTGTTAGCGGTTAAAGTGTCACGAATCTTCGATATTGATATTTTTAATATTTGTGAATTGGAACCATGTGTGATCCTGTCGGAGGACTTTTTTTTCTAAAGTTGCATAGCCTGGGTATAAACCATCGAGACAATGTTTCACTGTTCGAGTGCGAAGGAGAAACAGTTTTTAAATATTAAGTCATATGTGTTTCAATATATCTTTAATAACTCGTATATTCAATATGGCATGAAAAAAAGACAAAGATTTCCAAAGAAAGATTCGGTTTCAAACCCTCAAAAGATTCCAGATTTGGTCTCAAAAAAAAAGACTCAACATTTTTTTTAAATTTTGGCCTGAAAGTAGGCATTTGATATGCAGTTCACAAATGTTCATTTAAATACTATTCATTTGCTGTAAAAAGAGCAAAGAACCGGTCCAAATGATACAATTTTTTGAAAAAGAGTTTATTCGTCTTAATCAGAAAAAAATGATAACAACTTGAATACTTCAGAAATGAAAAAAATACAGAGTAACTTTGATATAACGTACATTTCACTTTCCAAATTGTACGTTGTATCGAAGCATAACAAAGAACTCAGAAACGTAGCTTCTATTACCTTATTGTGTTGCTACGATAACGATGAAATTCAACTAGACGACGAAGCCTACCTTTTTCATGATGTTTCCCTTCGTATTGTTGATTAAACTTGATTTATTTAGAATCCGGAATCACAAACCAGTTGTATTTTAGTATTGGTTGAAGATACAAAACATGTTTTAGTATCAAAATACATATATTTTTTTTTCTTTCAGAAGAAAACTCGAGGGGTTGTATCCGAGACACGACCGCTTAGGACGTAGGACTACGCAACCTTTTTTTGTTGAAATTTGTTGGTTTATCATTTCGAATATTGTTTGCGAATTCGTCGAAATTTCAGAAATAACTCTTTAGTAAAAAGTTCAGGGGACCCTGGTTTTGTGGAATCATTTCGAGAAGCAACGATTCTTCCTTGCCTTTGCGAGAACAATACACTTATTGGTCATATATTCCAATTTGTTCCTTTATAACAATGCACGCATTGCACTGAATATTTAAGCATCGCCATTCAACAAGTATCAAACACTCGTCTAACAGATGCACACAGTTGCAGCGATAAAAATGAAACATTGCGAGAATGGCCGTTTATGAAAAAATGTTTTCTCGACTCTCGGTCAAAACCGTCAACAAAGCTAGGAGCTTGTTACGTCAGAACAAAGCCGATGCGCACGAGAGTAAATACTAATGGTCACTAAAAGTATCGAAGGTGTGCTATTCACATACACAGGAAATGAACAAGTTCTAAGTTTCGCGCAACGAAAACAAGCCACACACATATGGACAAACACTGATGGCTAGGGGCGATCTGTAATAATTTGCACTCTTTTCTTTTTTTTTTTGCCTGCTTTGCCATGGCCCGGATGGTTGTGTTAATTGCTGCCAGATGCACTTCAAGTGAAATATTCGCTAGCGTTCACAGCTCGAGGGGAAACATAAAACACAAAACGAGCTGAATAAGCAACCTTTGTTGTTTCGGACACAGAAAGATTCTGAGAATTTTCGTCAGAGGTGATGCAATACTTGTACGCTAGTGACGGCTTACTTACTATACAAGGGCGGAGTTTACTTCGCAAATATTCTCTGTTCGCTATCCCCCTTCGTTGTTGCTATTCTAGCGACTGCATAAGTTGCCCGTTATTGACAGCTCTGTTTGGGAAAGTAACGTAACGTCAAAGTAACGCCAAAAAACATTTGAAGACATGTGGATTTTAACCCAAATGTTTTTCAACGTAACTCCTACAATTTGAAAAAATTTCAGATTGGGAATTTTCTTCACATGCTTTAGAATATGTAATGGGTTTGAAGTACCTGCTAGAATTATACTTAGGTTTGTTCAGTGGACTTGAAAGCGATTCCTCCATTAGGTTCGTCACAAATTGCTCAATTAAAGATTATTATATACTTTCTCCTCTCTCTTCTCTTCTCTCTCCTCTCTCCTCTCTCCTCTCTCCTCTCTTCCGTCTAAAAAGTCGATTTTTGACAAATTTTCATGGGTTTCATGCAATTTGAAGACATTTGGCATCATTTTTTAAACCCCCGATTTCATGATTGGGTGATTTTTCGGTTTTCTATAAAAACTCAAACTTTGACGTCTCTGCGACACTTGTAAATAAAGTACGATTGAGCTCAAAATTTGCATTCGGTTTTTGCGGGATTTGACATTTTGCAGAATCTTGTATCAACCATCTTCAAGTGCTTCCAAAAAACCTAGTTTGCGTGGTTTGGTTCGACCCCTTTTCAGAGCCACCAAAACTTTCATTGAAGAGTTATCTCAAAAAGTTCAATGCATTCTACAGCAATATTAAAAAAAAACAAATTGATTCTTTTTTTTGCCCAGAGAGGGGTACAGGGAAACTTCGATATAACGTACCCTCGTTCTAACGTACCCTCGATATAACGTCACTCGATATAACGTACAAAGTGTAAAGGAAACATTTTTTCAATATTTTTTTCTGATAGAACAATGAATTATCTGTATTGTGATGCTAAAACAAGTTTTGTACCTTCAATCAATCCCGAAATACAGCTGGTTTTGTGATTCCGGATTCTAAGTCTAAGCTATAATCAACAGTACGAAGGGAAACATCATGAGAAAGGCTGGCTTCGTCTTCTGATTGAAGTTATTCATTAACTATACTAAAACAGCAACACAATAATGTATTATAGACTACGTTTGTGAGTACTTTATTATGCTTCGATATAACGTACAATTCGATACAACGTACAATTTTGAAAGTGACATGTACGTTACATCGAAGTTTACCTGTAGTGTGAAATTAAGTATATTTTTGAGCTTCAAAGTCAAAGTGCAGCATATTTCAAGTCGGATGTGAAGCAACCGCTACGGTTGCTTTAGAAAAGTACTACATATTTGAATTTGTGGATTATTCCTTTGGGAATGATGTTTTTGGGAGTATTGGGGATGTCATTTCGCTAAGAATCTACTGACTACTTCATTTTCCGGGTAAATTATTTCCCACGTATGTTACGTTATTATTTGAAAAAAAAAATCAATTAAATAAATGATGGTATTGATGGCTGTATATCGGGCAACGTTATTCCAATTGTGTCATAAGAACGCACGGCTGAAAGGTTACATTTTTTTGTGAATAGAGTAAAGGAAATTCGCCAATCGTGTCAATACTACATGAGCTGAAAAGTCTCGGGATTTTTCAACAGATGGCGCCACCAAAAGATGAACAAGATTCATTTCGAGAGGTTTATCTGTCACTAGCTTATATGTGAAGATTCATTACATTTCGTTTATTTGTTCACATACTACAGTGTCACTACCTGAGCATTCGTATAGAAAATGGAAAAAGAGGAATATCGTATTTTGATCAAACATTGTTTTTTTTGATGGGAAAAACTCCTGAACAATTAATGTAGTGGTTGACGAAATGTTATTCCACTTTTGTCCCCCGAGAACAACAGTTTATCGGTGGTTTAGTGAATTTAAAGCACCGCAGATGCACCTCGCTCTGGAAGGCCAAAAGAGGCTGCGAATCCAGAAATGGTAAAACAAGTGCATCGACTCGTTTTGAACAATCGTAAAGTGAAGTTACGCAAGTTAGCTGAGGCCGTAGGCATTTCAAAAGAACGAGTAGGATACATTTTGCGCGACATTTTGGACATGAAAAAGCAATCAGCGCGATGGGTGCCGCGTTTGCTAACCGTCGGCCAAAAACAGCGGCGCGTTGATGATTCAACAGCCGGTTAGGCGTTGGTGAAGCGTAATCGAATGGACTTCTTTCGACGTTTTGTGACAACGGATGCAACGTGGATCCATTATCACACTCCTGAGTCCAATAGGCAGCCTGCAGAGTGGTACTGAGACATATTTCGAAGGCTTAGACGTTTCGTACTACAGAAAGGGAATGTTGGAAACACGCTATACCAAGTGTATTGTCATCGAAGGAAACTATGTTGAGGAATAAATACAGCTTTGCCCAAAAACCAATTGTTTTTATTGCAAATTCCGGGACTTTTCAGCCCATAAATATCTAAAGAAATTGTACAGAACAGGCAATTGCGTAGCAGAAACATACAGAAAAATTTGTGAAGCTATAAATGGACACGAGGGTGTGTTGCTCAATTCATTCTGGAAATTTTGATGTCGAGGTTCGACCTCGCTCTGGTTGGCCAGTCACTGAAAACGACGATTACATTTTAGAGGCAAATGAACTGAAAAGTTTAAACCCCCTTAAAGCCAAAAAGAAGAAGAAGAAAACGATTACATTTTACAAGCTGGCAGAAGAAAGCCCAGTGCCCTACGAATCAAACATGTGACCGTTTGAAATCATTAGAAGAAGACAGGCTACGTAAAAAACTCGATGTTTGGATGCCAAAGAAATTTGATTAGCAAAATGTTCATTAACGAAGCACTATCAAGAATGAACAAAATCTACCCATTTCTGATGCAAATCATCACGGGCGATAGGATTTTTTTTTTATCTCATTTATTTATTTATTAGGCTCATTAGCATTTTAGCTGTAACAGAGCCGGGTTTTAATCGTCTACATGTACATATGTTTATGTTTCTATAAATTGTAAATTACACAGTCGTTAGAAATAGCCATTTAGGCGTTAAGTTTTCTGTTCCATTACATTATGGTAAATTACACAGTAAAGGGTGTGTCACATCAAATTGCATCTCGGAAAAAACGCTGTAGAAATTTAATTTTTAGGAATTATATCGTCAGCTTTCGCTTATAATCAGATAAGAGTGTATAGATCACGTTGGCCATGCTTCACTGTCAATTTTTCGTAAATTTGGAAAAATGTCGTCGAACGAAAAAGAGCGTCGTGAATTAATCCTGCGCACTCATTTCGAGAATCCGGAGCTGTCACATCGGGACATCGGTAAGATGCTGGGAATCGTCCAATCCACGGTCAGCAGAGTATTAAAACGATACTTCGAGAACCTAACCATCGACCGGAAGGTGAAGAACGGCAAAAATGGATGCTCCGTCAGTGAAAAAGATCACAAGCGCGTAGTTAAGCAGTTTAGACGTGATCCGAGAAGTTCGGTCCGGGATGTCGCCAATAAGCTGAATTTGTCAAGTTCATTCGTCCAGCGGACCAAGCAGCGGGAGAGCCTGCGTACATACAAGGTTCAGAAGGCTCATAACCGCGACGAAAGGCAAAACATGGTGGGGAAGACGCGAGCCAGGAAGCTGTACACCGAAATGCTGACGAAGCCGCATTGCCTGGTAATGGACGACGAAACCTACGTCAAAGCGGACTTTCGTCAGCTGCCGGGCCTGTTGTTCTTCTCCGCAGAGGACAAATTCAGCGTTCCGGAGGAGATTTGCAAGCAGAAACTATCCAAGTTTGCCAAAAAGTACATGGTGTGGCAAGCGATATGCTCTTGCGGAAAGCGGAGCGCCCCCTTCGTGATGACCGGCACGGTAAACGGGCAGGTTTACCTTAAGGAGTGCCTACAGAAGCGCTTACTACCTCTATTGAAGCAGCACGAGGGCCCGACCATCTTCTGGCCGGATCTCGCTTCGTGCCACTATTCAAAGGACGTGTTGGAGTGGTACGAAGCCAACGGGGTCACTTTCGTGCCAAAGGAAATGAACCCGCCCAACGCGCCGGAGCTTCGCCCAATAGAGAAATATTGGGCGATTATGAAGCAGGCCCTCCGGAAGAACCCAAAAGTTGTCAAATCGGAGGCGGACTTCAAGAGAAAATGGATTTCTGTTCAAAAAAACTACAACCTGTCGTTGTACAGAACCTTATGGACGGGGTAAAGAGGAAGGTGCGAGCATACGGGCTTGGGCTCGAAGTATGAATAAAAAGAAAATGCCAAAAGTTGTTTAATAGTTTTTATTTTACTGTCTAAAATTTTCAAAAGGATCGGTTTACTGGGCGAATTTCTACAGCGTTTTTTCCGTGATGCAATTTGATGTGACACACCCTTTAGTAGCCATTTAGGCCGTAAGGGTATTCTTTCTGTTCATCCATTGTTCAGCAGACCGGACAGCGGACACAGTTGATATTGATCATTGTTGAGTTATTTATTGAACAGCAGCCCGATGTTTCTTGCAGAGCAGAGCAGTTGTATGGATGAATCGATCTTATTTCGACCGTGGATCGATTTCCATCGCTGATGATGGTTGAGTGGACGTAGTTATTCTATAACAACACAAAGATGGTCAATTGAGGGCCCTGAGTTTAAACTCACGATCGATCGCTTGGTAAGCGAACGCGTAACCAAGTGGCTACGAAGACCCCCAGGGCGATAGGAAATGGTGAATGAAAAAACAGGAAGTGGGTTATATCTATGGTATAACCGCAAGGGTGACGTAGGACTATCGTTGATTTAGAGATCATTTGTTTGAAGTTGAATCTAAATCCATTCTGAATGAATGAATAAATGAATATTTGGGGGACTTCGAAAACGAGAGCGTTACGTTGGAGGCACAAGGTTTTATGCATCCAATATAGGATACGAAAAACCTTGTTCTGAAGAATAATCTTCAGAAGCTTTCCTGCTAACTGTACTTGATTGACAAATCACAAACCCAAATGTATTATATGGATATTTTATGGATAGAAAACATTAAAATAAACTCTTTCGCTTGAATGTAATTTTCAATTCCAAGGGGAACTGGCAGATTATTTTCCAGCAACGATTAGATATTTCCACATTTTCCTCGATACTGGAAGCCCACCAGTAGTTAATACTAACTCGATAACCACCTGTTAATAGCACTTGATTGAAAAATATTTGGTCACAGTGTTACATGGTGCTCCCGTGGCCGAGAGGTTAGCGTCATAACAAACATGCCGGGTGTTCGGGTTCGATTCCCGTTCTGGTCGGGGGAATTTTTCGTCAAAGAAATTTCCTCTGACTTGCACTGTGATCACGCGTATTCTAGAGCTTGCCACTCAGAATGCATTGCAAGGCGTGTCATTTGGCATAGAAATCTCAACTAAGTACTTATAAAAATGACGCAAGTAATACTACGTTGAGACGGCGAAGTTCCTCTAGGAACGTTAGTGCCATTGAAGAAGAAGAAGAAGTTACATGGATAGAAAACATTAAAATAAACTCTTTCACATGAATGTATTTTTAAATTCCCAGAGGAACTGGCAGATTATTTTCCAGCAATGATTAAATCTTTCCGGAACTTTCTCGATGCTGAATGGCATCCAAACGGAAAGAATTCCGCGCGTGTGTGTGTGTGTAGCGATGTCTTCCCGGGGAACCGTTTGTGGCATCACTCTCCTCCTGATGGATTCCCTTCTGGCCTAAGGTGCACAAACAGGCTCTTGGTGACACCGTTCATCCGCGCTTTCATGATAAACGAAGAGCTTCACCACAACAGCGACAACATGCTCCAATCGCTGTTCAATTAGAACTGAGTGGATTTCCGAGCGGCGCTCGCTTATATACCGATTGGTGATTTCAATAGCCTGTTTTGAGAACAATTTTAAGACTATTGAAACAAGTTTTTGGATCAAAAAGCAACAAGTATATAACGCGTAGACATTTTATCTTTCGAATGAAGTGTTTATCATACCATTTCGTTCAGTTGTTTAGGAGCTATTAACGCTCAAAATCTCGGTCTACGGCGTAACGCTTTCGGTTTCGAAACTTTGATTTTACACCCCGGTATAGAAATGAAAGACGTAGTCCTACGTCAATATAGGAATATCGTTCGCAAAAATCATGGGAAAGCACGGCAAACCACCCCAAAAAAAAACTTCAAAGCTTGAGTTGAGTTGATCCATATAAAGTGATGCTGTGTGTACGGGAGTCGTCCATTATGGGGTGTTACCACATGACCTAACGATTAATTCAGAGCTCTTGGATAGATTACACGAAGCGATAAAGAAAAAACGACTTTCATCATGACAATGCGAGACCACACACATATTTGATGAACTGCAAAAAATTGAGGGATCTTGGTGGGGATATTTTGATGCATTTATCGTATAGTTCGACCCATGTATCGTCTGGCTCCCACTTGTTCCAATATCTTCAGAACTTTCTTGATGGAGAAGCCATTGGTCGAAGTGGCAGCTGTCGAAGAACAGTTAAAACAGTGTTTCGCCGAGAAACCTGAGATGTTATACACGGATGGAACCAAGAAATTACATGGGAAATGTTGAAAGATTATAGATAGTAATCAATATATACTTGATTAAAGGTGATTCAATAAAGAAGAATTTCATCCAGAAATGAAACAAAAAATCGCGGATACTTTTTAAATTACCCAATTTGTAGATTTCGTTGTATATAATTGATATGCTCAGACTAATTATTCTACATCAGTGGAATGAGTATTCTTCTCTACAAATAGTCTCGATATGCTACCTATGTAAACATGATATATGTTTTTCATTAGATTACTAATTAACGCATCACCTTTCGCTTCAATTTCAGGCCGACTCATGTATATGCACTTCCTACCGCAGAGTGGAGGACCTTCCCTCGGCTGTTTCTCCCAGCTTCCATCAGAGCTCGTTGATGCTTCCACATCACCACACGTACCATCATCATCACCACCCGGCGCAGCAGCAGGGAGTAGCGACAGCCGGTGGTGTTCCCACAGATGGTTCCGGTGGAGGTGCTGTTGCCGGAGCTATCCGATTCGGTGCCCCTAATCAGCAGCAGCAGCAGCAGCAGCAGCAGCAGCAACAGCAGCCGCAGCACGCATTCCTATTTCGCCCAGCGGCGGCGACCACAGCGGCTGGTGGCAGTCATCACGAATATCACGGACATCACCATCCGGGGACCACAACCACCACCATCATTCACCGAATCGATCGAAGTGCGGCACAAGCGCTCTACGGGAGCCTCGGAGCCGGCGGCCATCCCTCCGCTAATTCCGTTATTGTTGTTTCAGCGCCTGGAATGTTCGATATTTCCAGGTAGGTTGAAATCTCCCATCTTTTTAGCGGTTATTGCGCGCAGTTCCGCGAATCACTCCAACCAGTTTCGTGGCAAATTCCTTTCGCCGGTATTTCAAATCGAACGCTAGAAATCAGTCTGAAGTTCAATGTCACCTTGTGTGTTCACTTTTTTTTTGTTCCCTCTTTCGCCACGATTTCCAGGTTCAACAGCAGCGATGATTTTTCCCTGGAAGATTGCGATGAACGGGCTCGGCTCCAGCGGGAGCTGGAGATCCGTGAGGGGGTTGATGCTCCTCCAAATTTCACACCGAGAAGTCTCATTTCCGGTGGATCTTTGACCACTACTGGAGCGGGTAGTGGCGCAGCCGGTGGAGCAGCTCCCCCGAATCATCAAATTGCTTTTGTTTGCACTCCCGATTCTTCGTCGGCACTTAGTTTGCTCCAAAGAGGATTGCTACTGCCGAACAATATTCTTCATGCCGAGGAAATGCCACGTATCCATTCACAGGTAATATTATGATGCTTTTTGAAAATGATTCTCGTGCAATTGTTACAACTTCTTCTGTTTCCACAGGTTGATTTCATCCATTGTTTGGTACCAGATCTGCAGAAGATAACCAGTTGCTGCTTCTACTGGGGCAAAATGGACCGGTACGAGGCGGAGAAGTTGCTCGAGGGTAAACCGGAAGGAACTTTCCTGCTGCGTGATTCAGCCCAGGAAGAGTTCCTGTTTTCGGTTTCCTTCCGGAAGTATTGTCGTTCCTTGCACGCTCGCATCGAGCAGTTTAATCATAAATTTAGGTGAGTTGCAACGGAAAAATAAACTGGACAGTCTGATGAACATTACTTTTTCCTATTCACAGTTTTGATTCACACGATCCCGGAGTATACACTGCGTCGACGGTGACCGGTCTGTTGGAGCACTACAAAGACCCCTCGTGTGTGATGTTCTTCGAGCCAATGCTAACGTGTCCACTGAACAGGAACTTCAGCTTCTCGCTGCAACAGCTGTGTCGGGCGACGATCGTCAGTCACACGACGTACGACGGAATCAATGAGTTGTGTTTGCCGAAATCGCTGAAATCCTTCCTTAAGGAGTATCACTACCGGCAGAGGGTACGATTCCGACCGCTGGATGAACATTTGTACAATGGCATCTAGTACCGAGGAAGGGAAAGAGGAGCGACGAGGGAAGAGAGAAGCCTGCGACGACGTGAAAGAGCAATAAGACAGCGACGAGGCCGAAGCGACAACTATTGGGCCGGCGTCCTTGAAGTGGACGATAATTGGCCTGATTTGGAGCGACGGGGATTTGTTGGCAGGGATCTGGGTCATTTGATTGCCGCAGCTATTGCTCAGGAGCGGGAGGAACGAGAAACTCAGCGGCGCATCCGCACGGAGAAGATTATGAGGAAGTTATTCTGCTGTTTTAACGGTTGAAAAAATTGTTCGTGTACGAACTGCGCCGTTATATGTATACTAAATTAGCCGTATATGTGTGTAAATAGCACTTACCTATCATAACTCGATTATTCATTCTTCATTATTTATACAATTTGTTGTTATTTAAGTAATTGTCTAGAACACAGGTAGGCCAGCTGATTGCTGTAAAAAATTAAAACACACGCTTTTTAAATCCTATGTTAACGTGTTGAACAGTAGCGTTATTTCAGGAGGAAAGCCCAACATGATTTGATGCACAGTAGTAGTGATTAGAGAAAACTATTTCCTTCCTACATTGAGCGTTCCAGAGTAAACAGTTGTTTTTCGAAAAAGTACAATATATTTATTCCATGCAACAAACTCTGTCTGTTTTGGTTTGACAGTAAGAAGTTCTCTAAATTACTAGAATGTACTGTTTTGAAAAATCCTACTTACTCTGGATCGCACTTTGGAAATATTTGTATCGTGACTGATTAGGAGAAGATGTATACAAAGTAGAAATTGAGTAGACAGTAGAACAAGCGTGGTAGCAGAATGTTAGCAAAACACTAGAGAATCTCAATGCAAGGCAAGGAGCTTTTATTGTTGTTTTTTTGTTTATTCATTTTTTGTTTTGAAATAAAACATAGCTAAATTAGTAGAACTTTACAATTACGTTACACACCTTAGCTGCAAATGTCGATCCTCCGATCGATCTATTCCACACACGCACCCTGTTGTCACACCACAATTTCTCCAGTTGACACGGCTCTAGGGTAATATAGCACAAGAAAGACACACGTTCCAAGAGAGCAAAAAATAAAAATCCACGAACAGGAAACTATCCCAGTATTCAAAGCTTTCATTGCCACAAATAAAAAAAAACAATTGGACGGATGAAAGACGTACAACCATAATATTAAATAATGTTTAAATGAAATAACTTATAACTAAAAATTAAATTCAAACGTTCACCAGTGGAAAATCATGTTATGCAAACAAAAAACAAAATAAAAGAATGGCACTAAGCTGTCGCGGATGTAAGAGTAATTATGACATTTTGGATGTTGGGACGCAAATTTCAAAACTCAGAAAGAAAAAAAAACAAACACTACTCTAAACGGAGTAGCATACTCGACTCGACAGCCAACAGCGGCTTGTTACTTGTATTCGACCTCGAAAAGTTTGTCGTTTTATTCTGCGATACACACGGTACATAGTGGCATGGGGAACCGTAAAAAGGCAAAAGATACAAAAGGCAAGAATCAAATGGAAAACAAGCAACAACAAAAAAAAAAAAGATGAAAAAAGACGAAGAAAATCTGGTAGCTTTAATTGAAGTAATAAAAGATCAAAGTATCGGAACATTACGTTTTGGATAGAAAAAAGGTAGAAAGCAAATGTATATCGAAACAATAAATCATATTGCATAGTCTCTAATCTCGGCGATGTGTTCGTGAAGGCTTCGAAACCAGACCCTATAGCATTTGCGTCGTACCCTGATGATCAGGCCTATTTATACGTTGTTAGTAGCTGACTTGACAGCGAACAGCTACTGACTCGGTGAACTCGCATGACATTCGATTAAAGCGCGATTCACATACAACATCAACGTCACGTTCACGTTCCGTCACGTAACGTTGCGTCAATTATTCTTCCATGCAATTCCTATTGAAGCATTCACATACACCAGCAACGGCAAGTCGAAGTTGCCGTCGTATGCTTAGTTCTCGAAAGCAATAACATTTTCGGTGAAATTTTGATTAGTTGGCGATTATTATCTCACAACATACACGCCGACATTGAGAGCCTTCGAGACATCAACTTCATAACGGTAAAATAATGAAACTTCGTTTGTGTCTATGAACGTGGGGGAGTGAAAATGGCACATGGAGATATCACTTTTATCCGTCTTCTTCGATGTGATTTCAAAGATATTCACTCCACGCTATCACATTCGCCTCATATTCAACGGGAGCTCTACAATAATGTACGTTTTTAATTGATGAATTACTTCCTGAAAATAGCATTTTTACATGGATGCGGTGGGCAATCAAAGATAAACACAACGACTGACGTCACTATTTGTGGAATAGTTATGGCAGCGCATGCTATGTCGCTCGAAACTCGACCATCTTCATTACTTTTTGACGTAGGACTACGTCTTTCATTTCTATACCGGGGTGTAAAATCAAAGTTTCGAAAACGAAAGCGTTACGCCGGAGACCGAGATTTTGAGCGTCAATAGCTCCAAAACAACTGAACGAAATTGTATGATAAACACTTCATTCGAAAGATAAAATGTCTACGCATTATATACTTGTTACTTTTTGTTTCAATAGCCTCAAAATTGCTTTCAAAACAGGCTATTAAAATCATCAATCGGTATATAAGCGAGCGCCGCTCGGAGATCCACTCAGTTATAATTGAACAGCGATTGAGGTACCATCGCAGGAATGAATGGATGTTTCCCTAACACAGACTTCAAAACCATGGAGCCTGGGTAAATCGGCATTGCAAAATAGATACAAGCAGCGGGTACTTTTGTACTCGTTTGCGTTTCTGCAAATCGGATTGTTCCCCAACACAGACTACTAAAAGCCTGGGGAAATCGGCATTGCAAAATAGATGCGAGCAGCGGATACTTTTGTACTCGTTTGCACTTTTGCAAATCGGAATGTTTCCTTAACACAGACTTCAAAACCATGGAGCCAAGGGAAATCGGCATTTCAAAATAGATACAAGCAGTGAGTATTTTTGTACTCGTTTGCGTTTTTGCAAAGCGGAATGCTTCCCTAACACAGACTTTAAAACCATCGAGCCTGGGGAAATTGGCATTGCAAATGAGATGCAATCTGCGAGTAAATAAACATATTTTTCCAACACAGATTCAGAAACCAAAAAGTTTGGAAAACCGGCATTCCAAATCTCGGCAGTACTTTTTATATCCCCATGCATTTTTACACTCCGGAATACGTTTTGCTAACACGGTCTACAAAAGCGGGTAGAAATACAACCCTTTGGCTCGGTTATTCAGGACTGTATGCCTCTTCATGTCGCCAGCTCACTGAACTTCTTCGCATACCGTTAGATGATTAGGCAAAATGTTGATAACTATTTGCGGCGATAACCACTACTATAATGCATGAATTGACCTAAATAGGGATTTGTTTGCAATTAAATTCGTAAATTGTTTCATTCATTCACTAGTTTAATCAATAATTCACCCAATGAGGAACATTCGAAGTGCGATTATTACTAATTGAAAAAACAGATAGTGGGTTATATCTATGGTATAACCGCAATGGTGACGTAGGACTATCGTTGATTCAGTGATCCTTTGTTTGAAGTTGAATCTAAATCCATCCTGAATGAATGAATAAATGAATATTTGGGGAACTTCGAAAATGAGAGCGTTACGTTGAAGGTACAAGGTTTTATGCATCCAATATTGGATACGGAAATATCCTACTGATGGGGAAGAATAATCTTCAGAAGCTATCCTGTTAATTGCGATTGATTAAAAAATCACAAAACCAAATGTATTTGGTCACAGTGTTACATGGATAGAAAACATTCAAATAAACTCTTTCACATGAATGTATTTTTAAATTCCCAGAGGAACTGGCAGATTATTTTCCGGATCTTTCTCGATGCTGAATGGCATCCAAACGGAAAGAATTCCGCGCGTGTATGTGTGTGTGTGTAGCGGCTGCTTTGAGATCTTCCCGGGGAACCGTTTGTAGCATCACTCTCCTCCTGATGGATTCCCTTCTGGCCTAAGGTGCACAAACAGGCTCTTGGTGACACCGTTCATCAGCGCTTTCATGATAAACGAAGTTAGCTTCATCACAACAGCGACAACATGCTCCAATCGCTGTTCAATTAGAACTGAGTGTATTTCCGAGCGGCGGTCGCTTATATACCGATTGGTGATTTCAATAGCCTGTTTTGAAAGCAATTTTAAGACTATTGAAACAAGTTTTTGAATCAAAAAGTAACAAGTATAGAACGCGTAGACATTTTATCTTTCGAATGAAGTGTTTATCATACCATTTCGTTCAGTTGTTTAGGAGCTATTAACGCTCAAAATCTCGGTCTCCAGCGTAACGCTTTCGTTTTCGAAACTTTGATTTTACACCCCGGTATAGAAATGAAAGACGTAGTCCTACGTCAAAACACAAATGATTACCAACGACAGTCCTACGTCAACCTTGCGGTTATATTATAGGTATAACCCATCCGCCGTTTTTTTTCAGGACATTGGGTACAAATTGAAATTCGAAAATCGAGCACATCGTGAAAATTGTCCAATTTCAAACGCTTATTGCATAGTCATTTCATGATGGATTGATGAAATTTTTGCGTTAATCGATTTCGGTATTCCTTAAAAATTTTTCATATTGAAGAAAATAATATATGTCAAGAAACTAACTATTGAACAACTGAAAAATCTCAACCCCTATTCTAACGGAAATATCCACTTCTGATTGGTCGAAATTGACGACACATGCGGCGGGTCCCTAACAGAGACATTAAAACCAAGCTAGCTGGGGGGAAATCGACATTGCAAATAGCATGAAAACAGGGGGGACTTTTGTTCCTACCGAAATGTGTTTCCTGGCAGAGACATCAAAACCAAGCTGCCTGGGGAATTCGGCGTTGCAAATATATGCAAGTCGGGGGCATTTTTATATTGAAAGTAACGTGAGTGATATGATTAATTCTAGTAAATAAAGTCTAAATTTGGAATTTGGAATGGAATGTTGGTTGCTTGGTGAAATTTCATATCAATGACCCATCGTGTATTGTGAAAAATTTAGCACAAGTGTAAATGTAAAATTTCATATGGTAGCAGTTGTGTTCAAAATGACTTAATATATGACACGATTTATTACAATTTTCAAAAATAAAAACCAAGGTGTGTTCCCGCTCGAGAACGTGTTTTTTGGTTCAAGCCGTCTGTTTTGTTTTGTTCATTTTCTCCCAAGAAAAGTTTATACGGCGAGAAAAATTGTAAAAGTGAAGAAATATTAGAAAAATTTATTGCTCTACATATAGCATTATGTGCTGTTAGTCCAATTAAAATTTGCATTGGGTTGAATAAAAACTCAGAAAGTAATAATTGTTAAAAAAATACGTTTTCCATTTCAAATATGTTTTCTCATATTAAAGTAACATGTTTTTACTGATGAGAAAAATTGATAATTGTGTTTGGTATTGGTAATTATCTTATATTATATTGGTGAGTTTTTTCTTTATTTCATCCATACATACAGGAGACATCTAGTATAGGGTCACAGAGGGCGGTTTTCATCATATCTCGTTCCACTTCAGTATCTTTTATCTGATATGCACCATCCAACGACTGTTTAACATCCTTCTGTTATCATCACTCGGTAAACACTGGTGGAGTGAACAAACAATACCCAACAACCAAACAAAACGGCCCTTTTCAGGAGACCACCAAATTATTATCAAAGAGTTTAATCATGTAATTCTCCAAACATATCCAAGATCAACAGATAGCTTAACGGAATCCTACTTCAACTATGCGGTCGTGTCTCGGACACAACCCTCCTGTGACTTTTTAATTGAGAATGAACTTTTTCGTAAAGAATATTTATTCTGTTTCATCGAACATTACTTCTTTGCAAGTGATGAAAGAATTTTAATCGAAAATGGTAATAATGGTAATGCTAAATAATATGAGTAATATGAAATGATATTAATAAGAAATATCAGAAAATTTAAAGCAAAATGGTAAGTGTCCACTTATAGGACCACTTGTTGGAATTAGTCAAATAACATTGAAACATACGAGCATACTAATCCGGTAATGCAATTTGTCTTATAAACACTTATCTCCACTTGATATAGACATTCTACCTTCGATGATGCGAATTAGTGATTCAAGGTATCTATTTCATATATCCTCACACGGCATATTGAATTCTCTTCTCATTTCTTAACTCATGGATGACATATATTCTTTTTTTCAAGAAAAAACACCTCAAAAAGAAGGTGTGTCACGCTAGCGTGCAAAACAAAATAACCTCGATTTCGTTCAGAAAATATATGTTGATAATTATGATAAAATATGATGCTTTTATAAGTTCTCCCAATAATTCCAAAAGTCTGTTAATATCTTCGTATATTTTTAAATATCTTCAAAACGGGGACATGTCATTACATGTCGTTGGCATCCTAAATGCGAACGCTAAATGCTGTTTTTGACGTTTTTCGGGGATGCGAGTGCGAGTGAAATAAAAAAAAAATGTGCGGGTTATATCCATGATATAACCGCAAGGTTGACGTGGGACTACCTTAGCTTAGCAATCATTTGTTTGTATTGATTTAATTTTTTTTATAAAATGAAACGATTTCCGAATTCAATTGAATTCAATATTTGCTTCGGGAGTAAAAAGATTGTATAATGCCATGTGAGGTCAATTCATGCATTTGGATAGATTATGTTCTTCGTTACAAGTAAATTTAATGACAGTCATTTTACATTCGGTATGATGACTTCTGGTTTTGAATTCTGTGTTAGACAAACACATTTCAGTCGAAACAAAAATGCCCTCGATTTGCATGTATTTGCAATTCCGAGTTCCCCAGACACCTTTGTTTAGAAGTCTGTAATAGGTAAACGCATTTCAGCCGGAATAGAAATGTCCCCGAATTGCATGTATTTGCAATGCCAATTTCCCCACGCTCCTTGGATTTAAAGTCTGTGTTAGAGAAACATATTTCAGTCGGAAGAAAAATACATCCGACCTGCCAATTTCCCCAGACACTTTGGTTCTGAAGTTTGTGTTGGGGAAACACATTTCAGCCGGAACAAAAATGCCCCCGACTTGCATGTATTTGCAATGCCAATTTCCGCACACCCCATGGATCTGAAGTCAGTGTTAGGGAAACACATTTCAGTCGGAACAAAAATACCCCCGACTTTCATGTATTTGCAAAACGGATTCCCCCAGGCACATTGATTTTGATGTCCGTGTTAGGGAAACACAGCTCGGTTGGAACAAAAATACCCCCTACTTGCATGTATATTTGCTAAGCGGATTCCCACATGTACATTGATTTTGAAGTCTGTGTTCGGGAAACCGTAAATCGGGCCAATCAAAACGAGGCAGTTAGGGCGTTTAGATAACGCTTCACATTTCACAGTTATTCAATTGTTTATCTAATGAAAAATAACATTTTATTAATTGCGATAGAAGCGTAGAAATATTCCGTGTCAATTGATGCAAACATCTTTCCGATCCAATAAGAAATGTTCGAGTTATAAGCATTCGGAATCTTTAATTTTTTCCTGCATGTTCTGTGTTTAGGTTTTCATTTTATCCCCAATATACTCCTGTTAGACGTAGTCCCACGTCAAAAAATTTGAAGTAGCTCGTACACCGGATCACGCATTACATTAACTGGCATGATGTGTTCACACGGTGTGAGTAGCTGCACAGCAGTAACTGACTAGGTCAACTCGTACGCTTACTCGCACCGTATAAACTAGGCTTTATTCTTGTTTACTGCCGTATCTGACTTCCGTTCGGACGACATTCTTGTTTTCGTACAAATCTGTAGCATCACTCAAATTCCATACAAGATTCCATGAAAGCAACGATGACGGGGTGACAAACGTGTTCAGTGAGTGTATTCCGGGTTGCGGCAACATGGGTAATTGTACAGCGAAGAATGGTATAAATACTAGGAGGATTTGGATTTGACAGCCATTAATATGCGAGGACTTACTGAGACCGGCATTACATCGCATCACAAAAATGAAACGAAATGAAATATTAATAATCTTCATGATTTATATTCATAATTCTCAATGACTCAATTCTTTCTATACCAGATTGAGCAGTAGAACCAATACGACCCAAGCTCGAATTATCCGGAAAGCGTGAAATACTGAATAACTGACAACAGCCGTCGCCGAAGACGCGCTAAGGGGGTTATTCCTAGAGTCGTTTGTCGACGACGACGTCAAATTCGCATACGCGTCGGTATTTTGAAAACAGGTGAAATGAACTCTGTTCATTTGTCACTGTACTTCTAAGTCACCTAATTCTTAGAATTGGGCAAGAATTGTCATGTAACTTCGAAGGGGAAAATCTTACTTATACCGACATGACCCTTAAGAATAACCCCCTAATCCTTAAGGTCGAACGAACTTCAATCGACGATCCGGTGGGGACATGATGAGGAGGATTCCAGTTTGTGAGGTGGATAGAATGGGTATAGCTGTTGTAATATTCAAAATACACAACATTGTTTTCTTGAGCGCGTGTTTTGATTCAGTTTCCGCTCTTGATGTTAAAACTGATTCGTTTCTATTTTTTTTAAACTCCCACGACAACAAATTCTTTCATGGGTGCACGGACCGTAGAAGTGTTCCTAGCAGCGATACCATTTTTCGTTGGAGTGGATTATTTTCTGAAATACGCTACTATTGGGCTGCTCGGGAAGTTTGTGCCGCCACTTAATCGCTGACGCTGACGACAAAGGAATAAGCAGTTTCACTACAAACATCCATGTTCATAAGCACCTGCTTACGGTTATGCAAAACGCTACAATGTATGGGTTCTACAGCATTTTTAACTAAAACATTGATGGACCGCACCTACATTTGCGAATCATTAATAAACGCAAAAAACAGAAAGTGGGTTATATCTATGGTATAACCGCAAGGGTGACGTAGGACTATCGTTGATTTAGAGATCATTTGTATGAAGTTGAATCTGAATTCATTCTGAATGAATGAATATTTGGAGAACTTCGAAAACGAGAGCGTTACGTTGGAGGCACAAGGTTTTATGCATCCAATATTGGATACGGAAATATCCTACTGATGGGGAAGAATAATCTTCAGAAGCTATCCTGTTGATTGCGATTGATTGAAAAATCACAAAACCTAATGTATTTGGTCACAGTGTTACATGGATAGAAAACATTAAAATAAACTCTTTCATATGAATGTAATTTTGAATTCCCAGAGGAACTGGCAGATTATTTTCAGTAACGATTAGATATTTCCACATTTTCCTCGATACTGGAAGCCCACCAGTGGTTAATGCTAACTCGATAACCATCTGTTAATAGCACTTGATTGAAACATATTTGGTCACAGTGTTACATGTGATAAATGTTACTTGGTACATTTAACCAATCTATTTATTCATTGCTCAACGTCTATCTGGGCAAAGGGAGATATCTTCGGAGAACAATCGCTTTTATAATTCTAGACCGGAAAAACAAATTCATTTCAAGAAAGCACTATAAACTCAAGCTATAATTAGTTGATCTATTGATCTAGATATCTTTACGAGGGGTGTAACCTATCTATTTAACACCTCCCTGCTTTAATTCAGTTCATTATTTCATAAGGAACCTAAACAAAATCTATCCGGTCGTTTTCCTACTCTTTTACTCCTGCGAATTTCAACTGCTATCTCAGGAGATCTTCTTGGAGAATCAACGCTTACACTTCTAGGAGATCTCGGTTGATCAGGGGTACTCACTCTTCTCTTGTTTACAACTTTTGGGTAAATATAATCCTCTCTCTTTGTCATTCTCAATTTCAACTGATTCCTGCTCGCTAATCTCAAGGCTCCGTTAACGTCCACGTAAGACGTGTTAGTACTATTGACTCCAACAATCTTTGCTTCGAGCCATGATCTGGTACTTCTAATCTCACTTTTATACCACACCAGATCACCTACTTTAAATTTTGATTCAATTTTTGCATGATTTTTCTTACTATTAACATCTTCCTTAAAACTAACTTTCTTCTTTATTGTTTCAACATTCGGTTTCAAATTTGACTCGAGATCCGTTTTTGGAATGAACGAAAAGACCTTACTAGCAGGCGTACAATCTATGGCCTGACTGTAACTGTTACGGTAGCTAAATAGAAATATTTCATCAATTTCCGCTAACTTTTTGTGATTAAATTTCGGATCGACAAGAAGCTTCTTAATCCCATTTTTTGCAGTCTGCACCGCTCTCTCAGCAAGTCCATTGCTTTCAGGTGAATAAGCTGGACTTTTCATGAACTTTATCCTCATTGATTTAGCGTACTCCGAGAAGGCGTTACTAGTCAATGGAGGTCCATTATCACTGACTATGGTACCACAAATTCCGAAAATTCTGAATATTGAATTCAGCACGTTGATCAATGCTTCCGCATCCGTCCTATGCATCATTCTGATGTCCATCCATTTCGAATAGGCATCAATCATAACCAGAAACGTCCTCCCTGCTAAGTGGAAAAAGTCCAAATGTATTCGATCGAAGGGACAAAGAGCTTTTGGCCATTCAGAGAACTTCTTCTTGACGGTTCTGCCCATACTACTGCGTACCTCACATTGTTGAACGAATTCTTCGATTTGCTTATCTAAGCCTTGCCAATATACAAATCTACGAGCTGCCTGTTTCATGCGAATGACACCAAGGTGACATCCATGCAACAACTCTAAGTTACGTTTCCGACAAGACTTTGGAACAATTACTCTCTCAGAATAGATCACACAGTTTTTGTACAGCGATAAACAGCCCTGATTCGAAAAGTAAAATTTCAAATCGGCTGGAATTGCGCTCTCTTTCCATCCGTCTCTCACACACAGAAAAAGCTCTTTCATTCTCGGGTCATCCTGAGTAGCCTGACCTATCAACTCTAGATCGACCACTTCCGCTTCGCCACTTAACCAGCGAAGATCAGCTACATCTGCTATCCCTGTCTCACCCTGAATCGGCAACCTACTTAAGGCATCGGCATTCGAGACTTTCGAACCCGGTCGATACTCAATGTTGAAATCGAAAATCGACAACATGTGGACATATTTTTGCAATCTAGTGACGGTTAACGATGGAATACCTTTCTTGAAATCGAAAATACTCGCCAATGGCTTATTATCTGTTACAACTGTAAAACTTTTTCCGTAAATGTATTTGAAAAACTTCGTTAAACCAAATACTACCGCGAGTGCCTCTCGATGAAGATTCGGATAATTTTTTTCCGACACTGAAAGAGTACTTGACACATAAAATACAGGCTTCTCTATCCCTCCTAATTTGTGGCACAACACTGCTCCAACCCCATTAGAACTCGCATCACAGATGATCACAATGGGTAACTCGGGATTATACAACGCCAACAGCTTGTGGCTAAGCAAAAGCTTCTTACACTCACTGAAAACTTTCTCACATTGGTCATTCCATTCAAAACGAACGTTTTTCTTCAGCAGCGCATAAAGTGGACTGAGCTTCATCGACAGATTCGGAACAAACTTCGAATAATAATTAATCATTCCTAAGAACGATTTCAACTGGGAGACATCCCTTGGACGTGGAGCTTCCTTGATCGCTTTAACTTTCTCATCCGACGGACTGAGACCCCTCTCTGACACCTTGTGCCCTAGATACTGAAATTCTCTCACTAGAAATTCACTCTTGCTCAAGTTGACCTTGACTTTGTGCTTTTTCATTTTTCGATCAAGTACTTCGTATGTTGTAGCAATCAAACCCTCAATAGTATCGCTCCCTATCATAATATCGTCCAGATAACTCTGAACTCCCTCTATTCCGGTTAAGATTTCATCCATAATCCTTTGGAAAGTGGATGCTGCACTCGAGATTCCAAAAGGTAATCTAGTAAACGCATACAGACCTTTGTGAGTGTTCACAACTAAAAATTTTTGCGACTTTTCTGTAACCTTAATCTGCATATACGCACCCTGTAGATCCAACTTAGCGAAATACTTATATCCACTCATATTGGCGAACACATCGTTAATATTCGGTAACGGATAATGCTCATTGCAAATGACTTTGTTCACTGTCACCTTACAATCCATACAGATTCTCACGCTGCCGTCTGCCTTAGGAACCACTACGATTGGTGATGCCCAATCGCTGTGTTGAACAGATCTAAGAACATCTTCTCTCACCAACCTATCTAACTCCTCTGAGACCTTCTCTCTGAGTGAAAACGGCACATCATACGGCTTGTAAAACACTGGAGACGCATGGTCTCTCACAACAATATTAGCTTCAAAACCTTCCATTGGATGCTGCAGATTTTCTGCGAATAACTCACGGTACTTGGTATTTAACGCAAAAAGTATCTTATTTCTTTCACGATCACACATCTGGTCACTCACCGACACATTCATACCTGTACTTTCACACAATTCGTGAACGAAATAACCTCGCCAATCAGGATACAATACGTCCAACCAATCCCGACCCATGAGTGGACAAAATCTATCACTATCAACTATGAGCAACGGTAAAACGAATAATCGATCATCATCGCACCTAACCTCCACTTGGATCGATCCTGCGATCTTAAGTAAACTCCCCGAAATCACTTTCAACTTAACCTCACACTTCCGAAGACGCAAATCGGGAAAATTTTGAATATAATCGTACTTGCTCATAACGGTATACGTTGCCCAAGAGTCGATCTCGAAACGATACCACTTGCCTTCTAGTCATACTTTCCTGAACAGGGGAAGATTCGTCACGTGGTTCAACTCGGCTTCGTTGTCAAAATCCGGTAATTCCACCTTATCGTCGTCGTTCGCCAGTCCGTTCATATTCCGCTTACTCCAACAGTTCCTGGCGATGTGGCCCTGCTTTCCGCAACAGAAACACCGAACGTGCTTATTTCCTCGACTCGTCGAATTCTTCCGGGAAATGGACCGCCCCCCTTGGCTCCCTTGCTGGCTGCGCTTGCCATCTTCGTGGCCACGTGTCTTCGCACGACCTCGTTTCATGTACTGTCCCGCATTGATCCGGTTGTTGTACTCCTGCTTCCTTTTCATCTTCATCTGGTCCTCCTCGATTTGCTCCAGATTCTTGGCTTTGGATACTGCTTGGTCGAATGTGGTGTCGTCCGCGCTTGTCATTAGCTCTCCTTGGATTTTGGCATTCCAAAGGCCTGCTATGAACTTGTCTCTGAGCGCCTTGTCGAGGAACTCTCCGAAAACACAGTGCTTTGAGAGAGCTTGTAATTCAACAGCGAAATCTGCTACCTTTTCGAAGCTGTTCTGGTTTCGTTTGAAGAACTCCACTGATTGAGCGATCCGGTTTCGGTGGGACTGAAGTATGATTTCAGCTTCTCTATCACCGTCTCGTACGAAACATCCTTATGCGTTTGGGGATACAGCAACTGCTGAAGCTTTTTCAAGGCTGGCAATCCGATGAAATGGACAATCAGCTTCCGTTTGAACGTGTTGTCCTTGATTTCATTCAATTCGAAGAAGTTTTCTGCTCTCTCCAAATAGTCGTCGAAGTCTGCACTTGGAACAAAGTTTTCCAAAGTTCCGATCAGTCTCGTTCCACTGACTGTTTCTTGTTTCGCGATCTGCGACCCAGTAGCCATAGCTGCCTGTTCCTCTTTCGGCGGCATCGCGTTTCCCGCAAAACTTTTTTGCTATTTTCTCGTCGCCACTGATAAATGTTACTTGGTACATTTAACCAATCTATTTATTCATTGCTCAACGTCTATCTGGGCAAAGGGAGATATCTTCGGAGAACAATCGCTTTTATAATTCTAGACCGGAAAAACAAAATCATTTCAAGAAAGCACTATAAACTCAAGCTATAATTAGTTGATCTATTGATCTAGATATCTTTACGAGGGGTGTAACCTATCTATTTAACAACATGGATAGAAAACATTCAAATAAACTCTTTCACATGAATGTATTTTTAAATTCCTAGAGGAACTGGCATATTATTTTCCGGATCTTTCTCGATCCAAACGGAAAGAATTCCGTGCGTGTATGTGTGTGTGTGTGTGTAGCGGCTGCTTCGAGATCTTCCCGGGGAACCGTTTGTAGCATCACTCTCCTCCTGATGGATTCCCTTCTGGCCTAAGGTGCACAAACAGGCTCTTGGTGACACCGTTCATCCGCGCTTTCATGATAAATGAAGAGCTTCACCACAACAGCGACAACATGCTCCAATCGCTGTTCAATTAGAACTGAGTGGATTTCCGAGCGGCGCTCGCTTATATACCGATTGGTGATTTCAATAACCTGTTTTGAAAGCAAATTTAAGACTATTGAAACAAGTTTTTGGATCAGAAAGTAACAAGTATAGAACGCGTAGACATTTTATCTTTCGAATGAAGTGTTTATCATACCATTTCGTTCAGTTGTTTAGGAGCTATTAACACTCAAAATCTCGGTCTCCGGCGTAACGCTTTCGTTTTCGAAACTTTGATTTTACACCCCGGTATAGAAATGAAAGACGTAGTCCTACGTCAAAAAACTTCGCAGTTTTGAAGCAAACAGTGACAGACGACGAAAAATTCAATCTTGGCGCTCTGTTCCACTAGAATACTGTTAAATCTTGTGTCTCTTTGACAGCCCGGTAAAATTATTGGAGTTTTGCTGGAATGTGCTATTTCACTTGCCGAATGCAGAACAAAACGTTGCTCATATTATCGAATAAATGTATGTCTTGAAAATTATGGTTTAGATTTTTCTCTAGAAATCGTCACAAATATTCCAGACAACCCAATATTTTTACGAACCCATATTTACGAAGTTTCATAGATGAATCATTGATAGATGATTATAGTGTAGGTTTATGTTTTGATTATGTCTCTTACAAAAGACCACGAGCAAGATCCCCTAAAAAAGGACGACGGGTCGTTAACAAAATCTCCCTCAGAAGTATTAGACTCACTGATGAAGGCTCTTTTCCCGGGATCTATATCTGTTCATTCTGATACTAATCCTGACTTGAATCGCGACATAAAATACTCTCGAAGGTGTCTCACAGGACCTGAAAGTGAAAAGTAGACCGTAAGCATAGTTGATGGATTGAATTTCACAAAAACGCCGTGAGATAGTTTTCATTCCGAAAGCGGGGAAACGTTTAAAGAAAAGAAGAAACAACATCTGCAGTCTCTACAAAAAAAATATTAATTTCAGGTTTCCGAACGGCAATAGTTTCACAAATTAGTAAATTATTCTGTTTCACGCGCTAAACGCACCTCTGACAAGAACAACGGATCTAATCTGCGTTGCAACAGTTGCCTAGCGATAGGCGGTTTCCGCAGGAATTTCACTGGCAAAATATGTGGAAATAGCATCAAACTAAATTAGAAGAAACATTGGGGGAATTTGGAGGCGAATGAACTGCAAAGTTTAAAGCCTCTTAAAAACAAAGAAACGTGAAACATTGGGGGAGACTGAAAATATCAGGACCTCAACTAAGTTTCTTTCCACAAATGTTAGATGGTAAGTAAACAGATCTAGTAGTGAATATTAACGTATATGGTAATGTTTGTTTAGTCTCTCAGCTCAAACGTTGGAATAAGTTGAAACGAGCTAGAAGATACGAAACAGTCGTTTTTAAACGTTCACACGTCATATGAAAAATCCAAAAGAAACAAAAAGGGGTGTCAGATGAATTGTCTGAAAATTCCATTCAGAATCGTTTCAATATTACTTTTTTCTTTGATTGTCAGGCCAGGAGTATTGGTTTTTTTGTCCACAGCATAGACTGACTAAATATGGGTTTTATTTGGAAATCTCGTCGAGAGGAGTCTTAGTGCTTTCGGTGGCACTTTGCGCTTCAAACGTATTTCGTGATAAGCTGAAGGGATGCAGAAGTAGAGGCTCAAACTACGGTAGGCAACATCTTTAACTTATTTTAGTTGGAAGAAATTTTCGAAGCTTTAGGTGAAACAAGATATTGCCACATGGGAAATAAAAATCGTACAGAATGATGTGTATTGTTTTCGGGTTGAAGTGGCTTCAAAGTCCAGCTTGTTTCAAACCGGATATAATAAAGCTGTGTTCTTCGGCGAAAACTGAAAATGAAAGTTGTTCTGCAACGCTTGTTCTCGCCGGTAATAATTTGTAGCCTTACGTTAACAACGCGGACAAGTCTTGGACACCATCCTTCGAAATTTTTTTAACTTTGCAACTGTTCAAAATTATAATTTTCATTGTTAGATGACCAATTTAAATTACGATTGATATTTATAAGGGTGTATCCAATACAATTCACCTTTTTTGGGGAAAAAAAATCATCACTCGAAATTGTTGAGAAATCAACGAACTATTTAGTAAAAATAGCATTTAAAACACAACGTTATAAAATCTTACTAAAAAAAATTAGTGGGTTATATATATGATATAACCGCAAGGTTCACGTGGAACTACCTTAGCTTAGCAATCATTCGTTTGTATTGATTAAATTCTTGATTGAATGAAACAGTTTCCAAATTCAATTGAGTTCAATATATTTGCTCTGTGAGTGAAAAAAATGAACAAATGCCGTGTAAAGTCAATTCATTTATTGTGATTGATTGTTCCTCGTTACAAGTAAATTTAATGACGGACCTTTTACGTTTGGTATGATGACTAGAACAAAATATATGTACGGAAGAATTATCAAACGTTTGATGAACCAGCCTAAGGCTGAAAATCTTTCCAATAAAGACAAAAAAAAATTATCAAACGATTATTTTATTTTACATTTCCCTCTGAAGTTTACATCCCAAAAGTGTACATACTTCTCGAATCTCGAATTTGCTTGAAACTGGGAAGTTCATTCGCTTCTAGTGGCTGCACGATTTTCCCAGGTTCCTAAGTTTAGAAGATCATGTTAGGACAGACATATTCCACTCTGCACAAAGGCAAGCGAGGACAAAAGTACTCGCAGTTTGCATTTATTTGCAGAGCCGATTTCCCCAGAAACCTCGGTTTTGAAGTCTGTGTTAGGGAAACACATTTCAATCGGAACAAAAATACCCCCGATTTGTATGAATTCGCAATGCCGATTTCCCCACGCTTCATGGATTTGAAGTCTGTGTTAGGGAAACACATTCCAGTCGGAACAAAAATACCCCCGACTTGCATGAATTTGAAATACCGATTTCTCCAGGCACCTTGGTTTAGAAATCTCTATTAGGGAACACATTTCGGTGGGAACAAAAGCGCCCCCTACTTTCGTGTGTTCGTTTTCTTCTTTTTGGCTTTAAGAGGGTTTAAACTTTTCAGTTCACTCGCCTCTAGGCTCTTTCGTGTGTTTGCAATTCCGATTTCGCTGCTTGGTTTTAAAGTCTGTGTTAGGGAACATTTTTCGATGAGAACAAAAGTCCCCCTACTTTCATGTATTTGCAATGCCGATTTCCCCAAGGCTGCTTGGTTTTGATGGCTGTGTTAGGGAAACCGTAAATCGGGCCAATCAAAACGATGCAGTTAGGGCGTTTAGATAACGCCTAATATTTTACAGTTATTCAATTGTTTATCTAATGAAAAACAACATTTTGTTAGTTGCGATAGATGCGTAGAAATATTCCCTATCAAGTGATGCAAACATCTCTCCTATCCAGTACGAAATGTTCGAGCTATAAGCATTCGAAATCTTTCATTTTTTCCTGCATGTTCTGTGTTTAGGGTTTCATTTTACCCTCCATATATTCCGGTTAGACGTAGTCCCACGTCAAAATTGATTCCAATATTAAAAATTTTGATGGCTCATAACATGACTCCATATTATTTTTCTGAAATAGTCCATTTATATTGACGTAGGACTACGTCTAACCGGAAGATATAGGGGGTGAAATGGAAATCTAGGCACTGAACAAGTAGGAAAAAATGCAAGATTTGGAACGCTTATAACTCGAGCATTTCTCAACAGATCGCAAAGGTTTTTGCATCAATTGATAGGAAATATATCTACGCATCTATCATAACGAATAACATTTAATTTTTCTTGAGATAAATAATTGAATAATTGTGAAATATCAAGCATTGTCCAAATGCACTATGTGCCCATTTTTGATTGGTCCATTTTGTGCTCCTCAAATCGTACCGACCAAAACGGTCAACCTGAGCAGCAGCGAAATAGAATGAAGCACGATTGGAAAGGAAAAAGAAAAAAATGAACGAAACATTGGTCGCAGTCGCACACATGCGTAATTCTCGAGCCAGCCAGTCAGCTTAAAAATCCCCGCTCCGCTGCCGTAACGATCATTCTCATTCAAACCGTACACCACATCGGTTCGCATCACAACACATCAACAAACCAACCCAAGCAGCCATGTCTGGACATGGTAAAGGAGGAAAAGTGAAGGGAAAGGCAAAATCCCGCTCGAACCGTGTTGATCTGGAGTTCCCTGCAAGGGTACCTAGGCCGAGCGCGTTAGTACCAGTGCATCAGTCCACCTAGTCGGCGTTATATAGTATCGGCCGCCGAAGTGATCGTGTTGGCTGGCGAAGCTGCTCGCGACGATAAGAAAACCCACAGAACAGACCACATTCGGTTCGGTGGACATCAAGACAACAATAGGCAGTTGCAGCGAGTGGCGAGTGGCAAACGCAATCGCAAAACGACAGCAGGTAGTAGAAGAAGAAAGTTTGTTCTTTGTACAAACTGCGTTGGTGGCAAATCCAGAACAAGGCGGCATCGAGGGCGTTCGAAATGTTTTTTTTTCAAAACCACGAGTACTAAGTTTTCTAAATTGGAACCATTCCATAAAACAAGGCGCTTTTCAGGGCCATTAAACCTTCCAAAAAAGAGTTTGGGAAATACTGTTCAATGCTTTCTAAAACAATATCCAAAATAATAATAAAACACAAATTGATTTTTTTTCATGATTTGTTTACCAGGATATGATGAGTATGTGAATTTGGCAGTTGTTCTGAGCTTATTGATGGTTGGAGACTTTCCCGATTATTCAATTTTCACCAATCCTTAAATTGCTACTAGATTGAAAGTACAGTAATTTATATTTAGCTCTACATTTAGATAATTGGATGGACCTGTAATGCGACATTTTTGTGACCAAAGAGTTCGGGGTCCAAATTATGACCCCACATTGAAAGTCGACACTGTACCACTGTCATCGGAAATGTTCAATTACAGGTTAAAATCGCCTCCAATGCGACACTGAGTGTTTCTCCGGCACGTCGCATTAAATGTAATTTACTGAACAACATGTAACAAGCTGGATGGGAAGAAACTGAAAGCTGTGGCGAGTGGCAAATGCAATAGGTAAACAGGAAGGTTTAACCGAACAAGATGAGAATATGATAACAAAAACACAACACCTTTTCAGAACCATACAGTAAACTAATCCATTTTTTAGGTAGATAGGTAGGTATTCACGTAGGAGAAGAAAATAAAACAATATATTTAAAATATATATTTAACAAAAGCTGTCCCCTTTGTATAGTCCTACGTCACTCCGGTTATGTCCCCGACATTACCCACCCGTCTTTTTCAACAACATTGCCACACATCATATTGACGTAGGATTACGTCTTTCGGGAACATATTGGGGTACAAATTGAAAATCGAAAATCGAGCGCACCGTGAAAATTGTCCAATTTCAAATGCTTATTGCTCAGTCATTTCATAATGGATTAATGAGATTTTTGCGTCAATCAATTTCGGCACTCAATAACAATTTTTTATATTGAATAAAATAGTATATGTCATGAAACTAACTATCGAACAATTGAAAAATCTCAACCCTTATCTTAACGGAAATACCTACTTCTGATTGGTCGAAATCTACAACACATGCGGCGAGTCCCTAACAGAGACATCAAAACCATGCTGCCTGGGGGAAATCGGAATTGCAAACACATGAAAGTAGGGGGAGCTTTTGTTCCCATCGAAATATGTTTCCTTACAGAGACATGAAAACCAAGCTGCCTGGGGGAAATCGACATTGCAGATACATGAAAGTAGGGGGAGCTTTTTTCCCCACTGACATGTATTCCCTAACAGAGATTTCAAATCCAAGGTGTCTGAGGGTAATCAGCATGTAAATACCCTCGTGGCCGATAGTTAACTAACGACGCGCACAAATAGTTACAATAGTGCTCATTGTAACTAGTGTGGGCATTGCTGATTGCATACGTGCTGGCGAATAAGTTGGGAGCGATGAACGAGTGTTTTTTTGTTGTTATTTTTGTTCCAATAAGAATCTTTCGATGGGTTGATTGAAGAATGATGTTTCAATGAACTGAATAGAACTTATGCTTGATAGAATTAAATAAAATTTAAATTTGGAATTTTTGACGTAGGATTACGTCTTTCGGGAACATATTTAGGTACAAATTGAAAATCAAAAATCGAGCACATCATGAAAACTGTCCAATTTTAAACGCTTATTGCTCAGTCATTTCATGATGGATTGATGAAATTTTTGCGTCAATCGATTTCGGCACTCCATAACAATTTTTTATATTGAAGAATATAATTTATTTCATGAAACTAACTATCGAACACTTGAAAAATCTCAACCCCTATCCTAACGGTGATACCCACTTCTGATTGGTCGGAATTGACGACACATGCGGCGGGTCCCTAACAGAGACATCAAAACCAAGCTTCCTGGGGGAAATCGGCTTTGCAAATACATAAAATTAGGGGGAGATTTTGTTCCCACCGAAAAGTGTTCCTTAACAGAGACATCAAAACCAAGCTTTCGGAGAGAAATCGGCATTGGAATTATATGCAAGTCGGGGGCATTTTTATATTTATTTTTATAAATAAAATTTGAATTCGGCACTTTAATGTTGGTTGATTCGTGAAATTTCATATCAATGACCGATCGTGTATTATGAAAAATTTAGCACAAGTGTAAGTGTAAAATTGTATATGGTAGCAGTTGTGTTAAAAATGACTTGATATATGAAATGATTTATTTCAATTTTCATAAATGAAAAACCAATGTGTTGTTTCGCTCGAGACAGGTCGTTTGATTGAAGCTGTCTGTTTTGTTGTGTTCATTTTCACCGAAGGAAAGTTTATACGGCGCGAAAAATTGTAAAAGTGAAGAAATATTAGAAAAATTGATATCTCATATGCTCTACATATAGTATTAGGTGTTGTAAGTCCAATTAGAATTTACATCGGGTTGAATAAACATTTCTGAGTGTAAAAATTATAAAAGAAAATCAGCTTTTCCATTTCAAATATGTTTTCTCTATATTAAAGTAACATGTTTTACCGATGAGAAAAATTGATAAATGTGTTCGGTATTGGAAATTGCCTTATATTACATTCGTGAGTTTTTTGACGTGGGACTACGTCTAACCGGAGAATATGGGTAGTAAAATGAAAATCTATACACAGAACATGCAGGAAAAAATGAAAGATTCCGAATGCTTATAACTCGAACATTTCATACTGAATCGGAAAGATGTTTGCATCAAAAATAAAATGTTATTTTTCATTAAATAAACAATTGAATAACTGTAAAATGTTAGCGTTATCTAAACGCCCTAACTACCTCGTTTTGATTGGTCCGATTTACGGCGGCATTGCAAATACATGGAGGTATTGGGACTTTTGTTCTCACCGAAATGTGTTCCCTAACACATACTTTAAAACCAAGTAGTGTTGGAGAAATCGACATTACAATTACATGAAAGTCGGTGGTATTTTTGATCCGACTAAAATGAGTTTCCCTAACACAGACTTCAAATCCATGGAGCGTGGGGAAATTGGCATTGCAAATACATGAAAGTCGGGGGCATTTTTGTTCCGACTGAAATGTGTTTCCCCAACACAGACTTTTCAACCAAGGTGCCTGTGGAAATGGGCTTTGCAAATAAGTGCAAACTGCGAGTACTTTTGTACTCGCTTGTCTTTGTGCAGACTAGAATATTGTTGATTCATACACCAAACAAAAAAAGGACTGTCATTAAATTTACTTGAAATGAAGAACATAATCTATCACAATGTATGAAACATGGTATTTATTCAATCTTTTTACTCACAAAGCAAATACATTGAATTCAATTGAATTCGGAAATTGTTTCAATCAATCAACAATTTAATCAATACAAATAAATGATTGCTAAGCTAAGGTAGTCCCACGTAAACCTTGCGGTTATATCATAGATTTAACCCACCCATTTTTATTTTCTTTATTTCATTCATACATAATACAGGAGGCATCTCGTCTAGGATCACAGAGGGCGGTTCCATTTCGGTATGTTGTGTCTGATACGTACCACCCAACGACTGTTTACCATCCTTCTGTCATCATCACTCGGTAAACACTGGTGGAGTGAACAAACCATACCCAACAACAAAACAAAACGGCCCTTTTCAGAGCCACCAAATCATTATCAAAGAGTTCAACGATGTAATTCATCAAACATATCCAAAATCAACAGATAGCCTAACGGAATCCTACGTCAACTATGCGGTCGTGTCTCGGACACAACCCTCCTGTGACTTTTTTGACGTAGGACTACGTCTTTCATTTCTATACCGGGGTGTAAAATTAAAGTTTCGAAAACGAAAGCGTTACGCCGGAGACCGAGATTTTGAGCGTTAATAGCTCCTAAACAACTGAACGAAATGGTATGATAAACACTTCATTCGAAAGATAAAATGTCTACGCGTTATATACTTGTTACTTTTTGATCCAAAAACTTGTTTCAATAGTCTTAAAATTGCTTTCAAAACAGGCTATTGAAATCACCAATCGGTATATAAGCGAGCGGCGCTCGGAAATCCACTCAGTTCAAATTGAACAGCGATTGGAGCATGTTGTCGCTGTTGCGGTGAAGCTCTTTATTTATCATGAAAGCGCGGATGAACGGTGTCACCAAGAGCCTGTTTGTGCACCCAAGGCCAGAAGGGAATCTATCAGGAGGAGAGTGATGCCACAAACGGTTCCCTGGGAAGACATCGCTACACACACATACACGCGCGGCTATTAACAGGTGGTTATCGAGTTGGCATTAACCACTGGTGGGCTTCCAGTATCGAGGAAAATGTGGAAATAACTAATCGTTACTGAAAATAATCTGCCAGTTCCTCTGGGAATTTTCAAAATATATTCATGTGAAAGAGTTTAATTGAATGTTTTCTATCCATGTAACACTGTGACCAAATATATTTGGTTTTGTGGTTTTTCAATCAATCGCAATTAACAGGATAGCTTCAGAAGATTATTCTTCCCCATCAGTAGGATATTTCCGTATCCAATATTGTATGCGCCCGCAATCGATTATTGCTCAGTCGCCGAAAGTTCCGAGCTCAGAGAGTTCATTCCCCTCTAGTTTGCCTTCCAAATTGCCATCGTAAACCACACCTTCTCTCGATTCAATCACACACAAAAAGCATACTTAAGCGATATTCTGGTGGTGAGACACATTCTTTTTTCGTGAGGACATCGACAAGACAACATCGTTGCCTAACGTGCTGGAGGAGGTGGATGGCGAAGGATCGACACATACACGCGCAGAACTCTTTCCGTTAGGATGCCATTCAGCATCGAGAAAGTTCCGGAAAGATCTAATCATTGCTGGAAAATAATCTGCCAGTTCCTTTGGGAATTTTCAAAATATATTCATGTGAAAGAGTTTAATTGAATGTTTTCTATCCATGTAACACTGTGACCAAATATGTTTCAATCAAGTGCTATTAACAGGTGGTTATCGAGTTGGCATTAACCACTGGTGGGCTTCCAGTATCGAGGAAAATGTGGAAATAACTAATCGTTACTGAAAATAATCTGCCAGTTCCTCTGGGAATTTTCAAAATATATTCATGTGAAAGAGTTTAATTGAATGTTTTCTATCCATGTAACACTGTGACCAAATATGTTTCAATCAAGTGCTATTAACAGGTGGTTATCGAGTTGGCATTAACCACTGGTGGGCTTCCAGTATCGAGGAAAATGTGGAAATAACTAATCGTTACTGAAAATAATCTGCCAGTTCCTCTGGGAATTTTCAAAATATATTCATGTGAAAGAATTTAATTGAATGTTTTCTATCCATGTAACACTGTGACCAAATATGTTTCAATCAAGTGCTATTAACAGGTGGTTATCGAGTTGGCATTAACCACTGGTGGGCTTCCAGTATCGAGGAAAATGTGGAAATATCTAATCGTTACTGAAAATAATCTGCCAGTTCCTTTGGGAATTTTCAAAATATATTCATGTGAAAGAGTTTAATTGAATGTTTTCTATCCATGTAACACTGTGACCAAATACATTTGGTTTTGTGGTTTTTCAATCAATCGCAATCAACAGGATAGCTTCTGAAGATTATTCTTCCCCATCAGTAGGATATTTCCGTATCCAATATTGGATGCATAAAACCTTGTGCCTCCAACGTAACGCTCTCGTTTTCGAAGTTCTCCAAATATTCATTCATTCAGAATGAATTCAGATTCAACTTCATACAAATGATCTCTAAATCAACGATAGTCCTACGTCACCCTTGCGGTTATACCATAGATATAACCCACTTCCTGTTTTTTTAGACAGACGTCTAGATTCCAAGTTATTATTTTTGGCAAAGAAGGGTCAGTGATTCTAGATACGCTCTCATAAAGAGATCAGTCGTAAATAAAAGTGGTAAAAAATGGATAGTAGAAATAGTGATTTTTGGTACCTGCAACCATACATACAAAGTTTTCAAATAATTGAAGAGTGTCGGGCAGCGGTCGATTGATTTGGCAGGGAATTACTCTATAATCCGTCAGCTTCACGAATTCCTGCACCCTAAAAAATCATTCTACATTTATGTAAATATTTGCACCTTCCGATTTGCAACTGGCAGGGATTCTTATGGCGGGTTTACACTAGGGAGATCTATAGCTATAGATGGATTTATTCACCTCAAAATAGGTGTAAACGGGTGAGAATAAATATGATACACTTATTCGAGGTATATATAACTTGAATAAATTAAGCATATGTAAACGCTTGTGAATTTCTCACTGGTGAGAAATCACTAAAGTTGGATGCAGTTCTACTTCAGGTGAATAAATTCACCGAAAATATGAATATATTCATTAAAGAAGTTCACGCTAGTGTAAACGGTTGATGCGATTTCTATAAATCTCATCATATTTCTTCACATGAATATATCACTAGTCTAAACCCACCCTTAGTTCCATATTTTCATCTCAAAAATTTTAATTTCTGCAACCATTGTCGACATATCAAACCTATCCAAATATATTCATCTATTTGGATAGGATTTTTTTAACCCATGCAAAATAGTCCAGGAGGTGCATTAAAGTGGAAATTAACATTTGGAGCTCGACAATTATTCTCAAGACAAAACTGTCTTCGACAACGTTGTTACATTCTATCTCTTAAAATAACCGATACAGCGCCTTTTTTTGAAGTTGCGTTAGGGGCACCATGAAAAAACTGTTTTTGTTTGGTTCTAGCTTTTATATTAGGCTGTCAAAAAAGTCCTGCGGTATTTTTTATTGAATTTTAATTTGTTCATAAAATTAGTTACAATCATCTGTTTTAAGTCAAATATGCGCCGTTTTGTTCGATGACTTGTTCCCAACGAGATGCCAACTTCATAATAGCCCTGTTATAGAAGCTCGCTTCCTTATTGGCAAAAAACTCGGATAGCCAATTGTCACAGGCCTCTTTTGTGGCTAACTTCTGACTACCTAGCTCGTTCGCCATGGACAAAAACAGGTGGTAGTCACTTGGTGCAAGGTCCGGACTATACGACGGATGCAAAAGAACCTCCCATCCGAGCTCCCGGAGCTTTTGGCGCGTCACCAAAGAAGTGTGTGGCCTGGCGTTATCCTGATGGAAGACAATGCGGTCTCTGTTTATCAAAGATGGCCTCTTCTTCATGAGTGCTACCTTCAAGCGATCCAGTTGTTGGCAGTACAGGTGCGAATTGAGCGTTTGGCCATAGGGAAGCAGCTCATAATAGATTATTCCTTGACAATCCCACCAAACACACAGCAGAACCTTCCTGGCCGTTAATGAGGGCTTGGCCACCGTCTGAGCCGCTTCAGCGGGCTTCGATCACGACCGTTTGCGCTTTACGTTGTCGTAAGTGACCCACTTTTCATCGCCAGTCACCATCCGCTTCAGAAACGCGCCGATTTTGTTGCGATTCAGCAGCGATTCACATGCGTCGATACGGTCAAAGATGTTTTGACGTAGGACTACGTCTTTCATTTCTATACCGGGGTGTAAAATCAATGTTTCGCAAACGAAAGCGTTACGCCGGAGACCGAGATTTTGAGTGTCAATAGCTCCTAAACAACTGAACGAAATGGTATGATAAACACTTCATTCGAAAGATAAAATGTCTACGCGTTCTATACTTGTTACTTTCTGATCCAAAAACTTGTTTCAATAGTCTTAAATTTGCTTTCAAAACAGGTTATTGAAATCACCAATCGGTATATAAGCGAGCGCCGCTCGGAAATCCACTCAGTTCTAATTGAACAGCGATTGGAGCATGTTGTCGCTGTTGTGGTGAAGCTCTTCATTTATCATGAAAGCGCGGATGAACGGTGTCACCAAGAGCCTGTTTGTGCACCTTAGGCCAGAAGGGAATCCATCAGGAGGAGAGTGATGCCACAAACGGTTACCCGGGAAGATCTCGAAGCAGCCGCTACACACACACATACACGCACGGAATTCTTTCCTTTTGGATGCCATTCAGCATCGAGAAAGATCCGGAAAAATAATCTGCCAGTTCCTCTAGGAATTTAAAAATACATTCATGTGAAAGAGTTTATTTGAATGTTTTCTATCCATGTAACACTGTGACCAAATACATTTGGTTTTGTGGTTTTTCAATCAATCGCAATTAACAGGATAGCTTCAGAAGATTATTCTTCCCCATCAGTAGGATATTTCCGTATCCAATATTGTATGCGCACGCAATTGATTACTGCTCAGTCGCCGAAAGTTTCGAGCTCAGAAAGTTCATTCCCCTCTAGTTTGCCTTCCAAATTGCCATCGTAAACCACGCCTTCTCTCGATTCAATCACGCACAAAAAGCATACTTAAGCAATATTCTGGTGGTTAGACGCATTCCACATTCTTTGTGTGGACACCGACTGGACAACATCGTTGCTGGACGAGCTGGACGGCGAGGGATCGAGTGCCTTTCTCAAGGCAAGAGGGCGGAGATGGTAGCGCTGGAGTAGAATAGAGTAGAGTTTTCAAAGGGCCTTTCTCAAGGCTAGAGACGAATGAACTGCAAAAGTTTAAAGTCTGTATAATACAATACCTTCCTTCCTTAGACGCATTCATTTTTCGTGAGGACATCGACAAGACAACATCGTTGCTGAGGGTGCTGGACGGCGAAGGATCGAGATCTGCCCTGAAACGCAAACAGTTTGTTTGAAACTGTGAGGGAGCACAGAGAAGCAGATCCTTCAGGAGAAGAGAAGGTGACCATTGAAGCAGCCGCTGCACACATACATACACGCACGGAATTCTTTCCGTTTGGATGCCTTTCAGCATCGAGAAAGATCCGGAAAATAATCTGCCAGTTCCTCTAGGAATTTAAAAATACATTCATGTGAAAGAGTTTATTTGAATGTTTTCTATTCATGTAACACTGTGACCAAATATGTTTCAATCAAGTGCTATTAACAGGTGGTTATCGAGTTAGCATTAACCACTGGTGGGCTTCCAGTATCGAGGAAAGTGTGGAAATATCTAATCGTTACTGAAAATAATCTGCCAGTTCCTCTGGGAATTTAAAATTACATTCATATGAAAGAGTTTATTTTAATGTTTTCTATCCATGTAACACTGTGACCAAATACATTTGGTTTTGTGATTTTTCAATCAATCGCAATTAACAGGATAGCTTCTGAAGATTATTCTTCCCCATCAGTAGGATATTTCCGTATCCAATATTGGATGCATAAAACCTTGTGCCTCCACGTAACGCTCTCGTTTTCGAAGTTCTCCAAATATTCATTCATTCAGAATGAATTCAGATTCAACATCAAACAAATGATCTCTAAATCAACGATAGTCCTACGTCACCCTTGCGGTTATACCATAGATATAACCCACTTCCTGTTTTTTTGCATCAACGTGTGTGGCACTTGCTGACTTATCCCCAGCTCTTGGCCAATGCTACGGCTGCTACTATGCCGGTCTTTCTCGGCTAATTCAGCGATTTTGTCGCAATTTTCGACGACAGGCCTTCCGGCGCGTGGCGCATCTTCGATGACCTCTACACCAGAACGAAAACGTTGAAACCATCGTTGTGCGGTGGAAATGGAAACTGTATCGGGTCCATAAACTGCACAAATTTTATTGGCAGCTTGAGATGCATTTTTGCCTTTGTCATAGTAGTACTTTAAATATGTCGGATTTTCTCTTTATTTTGCTCCATATTTGCGACACTATAACTCACGAACGACTTAACCAAACAAAACACTGTCAAGGACTATATTATAGCGCAAAAATACCTTTCCAACAAGCTATAGTATGACTCGATACAATGAATACAACTAGAACTACGCGCTTACAACGGCACCTCGCGGAAATACCGCAGGACTTTTTTGACAGCCTAATATTTCCATTTAGAAAGGTTTTAAAAACCTCATTTTCAGAAATTTGATTGTTTCTAGATTTCTTACAAAGATAACTTCTAAAGTTTTTTTTACTGGGATTGGTGCCGGGAGATTGTGGAGAAGTATCAATTACTTTTGAGTAATTGTAATATTACCATTTGCGAACTTTATGTACCTTGTGGTTTGGGTCATTGTCTTGGTAAAACTTGAACCCTCGATTCAATCTCATTTCGTTGACACTTTGCTTCATATCAGTTTAAGTTTTTGTTTTGACGTAGGATTACGTCTTTCGGGAACATATTGGGGTACAAATTGAAAATCAAAAATCGAGTACATCGTGAAAATTGTCCAATTTCAAACGCTTATTTTTCAGTCATTTCATGATGGATTGATGAGATTTTTGCGTCAATTTCGGCGCTCCATAACAATTTTTTACATTGAATCAAATAATATATGTCATGAAAACAACTATCGAATAATTGGAAAATCTCATCCCCTATCCTAACGGAAATACGACATATGCGGCGGCTCATGTACTTACAATTATTGGTCAGTTATTTCCTGATGAATTTACGAGATATTTGCATCAATCGATCTGAGCACTCCATAACAATTCATCATAATTGATAAAATAATATATTAACTAATATTAATATTAAAAAACAGGAAGTGGGTTATATCTATGGTATAACCGCAAGGGTGACGTAGGACTATCGTTGATTTAGAGATCATTTGTATGAAGTTGAATCTGAATTCATTCTGAATGAATGAATATTTGGAGAACTTCGAAAACGAGAGCGTTACGTTGGAGGCACAAGGTTTTATGCATCCAATATTGGATACGGAAATATCCTACTGATGGGGAAGAATAATCTTCAGAAGCTATCCTGTTAATTGCGATTGATTGAAAAACCACAAAACCAAATATATTTGGTCACAGTGTTACATGGATAGAAAACATTCAATTAAACTCTTTCACATGAATATATTTTGAAAATTCCCAAAGGAACTGGTAGATTATTTTCCAGCAATGATTAGATCTTTCCGGAACTTTCTCGATGCTGAATGGCATCCTAACGGAAAGAGTTCTGCGCGTGTATGTGTCGATCCTTCGCCGTCCACCTCGTCCAGCACGTTAGGCAACGATGTTGTCTTGTCGATGTCCTCACGAAAAATGAATGTGTCTCACCACCAGAATATCGCTTAAGTATGCTTTTTGTGTGTGATTGAATCGAGAGAAGGTGTGGTTTACAATGGCAATTTGGAAGGCAAACTAGAGGGGAATGAACTCTCTGAGCTCGGAACTTTCGGCGACTGAGCAATAATCGATTGCGGGCGCATACAATATTGGATACGGAAATATCCTACTGATGGGGAAGAATAATCTTCTGAAGCTATCCTGTTAATTGCGATTGATTGAAAAACCACAAAACCAAATGTATTTGGTCACAGTGTTACATGGATAGAAAACATTCAATTAAACTCTTTCACATGAATATATTTTGAAAATTCCTAGAGGAACTGGCAGATTATTTTCAGTAACGATTAGATATTTCCACATTTTCCTCGATACTGGAAGCCCACCAGTGGTTAATGCCAACTCGATAACCACCTGTTAATAGCCGCGCGTGTATGTGTGTGTAGCGATGTCTTCCCAGGGAACCGTTTGTGGCATCACTCTCCTCCTGATAGATTCCCTTCTGGCCTAGGGTGCACAAACAGGCTCTTGGTGACACCGTTCTTCCGCGCTTTCATGATAAATAAAGAGCTTCACCGCAACAGCGACAACATGCTCCAATCGCTGTTCAATTAGAACTGAGTGGATTTCCGAGCGCCGCTCGCTTATATACCGATTGGTGATTTCAATAGCCTGTTTTGAAAGCAATTTTAAGACTATTGAAACAAGTTTTTGGATTAAAAAGTAACAAGTATATAACGCGTAGACATTTTATCTTTCGAATGAAGTGTTTATCATACCATTTCGTTCAGTTGTTTAGGAGCTATTAACGCTCAAAATCTCGGTCTCCGGCGTAACGCTTTCGTTTTCGAAACTTTGATTTTACACCCCGGTATAGAAATGAAAGACGTAGTCCTACGTCAAAATGTCCAAACGAAAATACCTCGTTCTGATTGGTCGAAATTGAAGATACGGAGAAATTTGTTCCCACCGATATGTATTCCCTAACAGAGACATCTAAACCAAACTGCCTGGGGGAAATCGGAATTGCAATTACATGAAAGTAGGGGGAGCTTTTGTTTCAACCGAAATGTATTCCCTAACAGAGATTTCAAATCCAAGGTGCCCGGGGGAAATCAGCATGTAAATACCCTCGTGGTCGATAATTGAATACGACGTTTACGACGCGCTCAAATGGATAGTGCTCATTGTAACTAGCGTGGGCATTGCTGATTGCATACGTGCTGGCGAATAAGTAGGGAGCGATGAATAAGTGCTTTTTTTAAATTTTCGTTCCAATAAGAATCATTCGATGGATTAGTTGAAGAATGATATTTCAATAGAATAGAACTTATGTTTGTTAGAATATAAATAAAATTTAAATTTGGAACTTTTATGTTGGTTGCTTCGTGAAATTTCATATCAATGACCGATATCAATGTCAAATTGAAATTCGACTTGAGGCATGTAGCATCGTGTCCCGTTGGGTTTAAAGCGAAAATGGAAATGGGTTAAGTACAACACTCAGAATGTAAAAATTATAAATCAAATTACCTTTTCCATTTCAAATATATTTTCTCTAAAATAAAATATTTTTTTTTTATTTCATCCATACATAACACAGGAGTCAGCTCGCCCAGGGCCACAGAGGGCGGCTTTCATCATATCTCATCCCACTTAGGCATCTTCTATCGTGATACGCACCATCAAATTACTGATCACCATCTTTCTATCATTATCACTCGGGTATGGGCTCTGGTGCAGTGAACCAAGAATACCTAACAACCAGACAAAACGGCCCTTTTCAGGGCCACCAAATCACTATCGAAGAGTTTAACAATGTAATTCTGCAAACATATCCAAAATCAGCATGTAAGAGAAAACCTAAAGGAATCCTACCTCAACTATGCGGTCGTGTTTCGGACACAACCCTCCTGTGACTTTTTTAAGGAACTTCAACCAGATGGTCATTCGTCCCTCTTTGCTGAACCAAAAAAAAAATGGGTGGGTTATATCTATGATATAACCGCAAGGTTGACGTGGGACTACCTTAGCTTAGTAATCATTTGTATGTATTGATTGAATTTTTGATTAAATGAAACAATTTCCGAATTCAATTGAATTCAATATATTTGCGTTGTGAGTAAAAAGTTTGAACAAATGCCACGTCTCTAGTGTCTGCACGATCTTACCAGGTACCTATGTTTAGGAGACCGTGTTAGGGAAACGCATTCGAGTCTGCACAAAGGCAAGCGAGTATAAAAGTACTCGCAGTTTGCATGTTTTTGCAATGCCGATTTCCCCAGACACCTTGGCTTAGAAGTCTTTATAGGTAATCAGATTTCAGTCGGAGCAAAAATACTCCCGACCTGCATGAATTTGCAATCCCAATTTCCCTAGACACCTTGCTTCTGAAGCCTGTGTTGGGGAAACATATTTTAGTCGGAACAAATTGCCCTCGACTTGCATGTAGTAGCAATGCCAATTTTCCCTCGCTCCATGGATTTGAAGTCTGTGGTAGGGAAACACATTTCAGTCGGAACAAAAATGCCCCCGAATTGCATGTATTTGCAATGCCAACTTCCCCACGCCTTGGATTTGAAATATGTGAAGAGAAACGCATTTCGGGGGGAACAAAAGCTGCCCCTACTTTCATGTATTTGCAATATCGGTTTCGCCAATGCTGCTTGGTTTTTAAGTCTGTGTTAGGGAACATATTTCGGAGAGAACAAAAGTTCCCCTACTGTCATGTATTTTCAATTCCGATTTCCCCAACGCTGTGTTGGGGAAACCGTAAATCAGGCCAATCAAAACGAGGCAGTTAGGGCGTTTAGATAACGCTTAACATTTTACAGTTATTCAATTATTTATCTAATGAAAAATGACATTTTATTAATTGCGATAGATGCGTAGAAATATTCCCTATCAATTGATGCAAACATCTTTCCGATCTAGTAGAAAATGTTCGAGTTATAAGCATTCGAAATCTTGCATTTTTTCCTGCATGTTCAGTGTTTATGTTTTCATTTTACCACCCCCTTATATTCCGGTTAGACGTAGTCCCACGTCAAAAAGTTTGTAATGTACCGAGGAAGAACAACTTAAATGCCCAGAGGGAAAATCCGTTTATCAGCAAAAAAAAAAAAAATCAGTAACAGTAAGTATTTGATATTTTTCCAAATAGCACCGGGAAGATGATATTTACATAGATGAGTTCAAATTTAATATCTTTGGCTCCGATGGTTATCGTTTCGTACAGCCAGACGATGGATTAGACGTAAAAATCTGAATGCAACGTTTAAACATGGTGTGGTAGAGAGACTAGCTGGAGATAAGAAACACTGATTTTTGGGATATGTTATGTAAAAACACCTCATCTTCCAAGAAAAAATATAAAAAATATAGCGTCCTCCAGCTGGGTTACCATATCTACAGAATAATCTGTATTTCTACAGATTTTTTTATATCTCATGAAAAAAACCTGTTTTTCCATATATTTGTGTAGACCGCAAGGTGTTTCCCTAACATGGACTAGAAAATCGGTCTAGTACGTATTAGGAAAACACATTGCGGTGTAGACAATAATAGGACCCTATTATAGAAATCGAGGCGATAAGAATTTTGCTCATTAGCTCTATTTTACTATTATAGAAATCGAGCAATTCAATAGCACCGAGCGAGTGATAGCAATCGATGCAAGTGTCAGAACTTTTCGGGTTGTTTGGTTCACTTGCTGCATAATTTCAGAGAATTATTTTGTTTTGGTTTGCGTCCCTGATATTTTCTTTGGGAAACATTTCAGAAACGCTTAAATACAGCAATTTTCAACACGGTGCTGCCAGAATAGTCTATACAAAGTAAGTGTTCAATCCAGCATTATTTATATTAATCATGTTATATTTTACAATGCAGAACATACTTCCGGCGCATATTTTAGTGGTTGAAAATAAGTGGACAGACAAATCACCACCAGTTTGAACGACTCGTTGAACCAATGAAAACGAATGTAAACATTACTCGAGGTATTTGTGGAGGCAGTTGAAAAAGAATCCCGGTTAAGGAAAAGTGGAAGAAATTCAGTGAGGAGCTTAATGCACTGAGACCATCAATGCGTCTTGGTCCAGAATGGCAGGAAGCAAGTGTTTCTTCTACGATACCTATGAGTAAATTTATCATAAGTAAATTTTATCATATTCTTTGAATTATTATCAACCGAATTTCCTACCTAAAAATTGCTTATTCCTGCTAGGGTACATTAGAACGTGTTACTTTTGTCAGCAATTTTCTTTTTTATTGCTATACTATACCAAACTTTCTACACCATATGCTAAAACTGAAATGTCTTGTAAAACAATGATTTTTTTTAAATTACAGATTTGGATTGACATGAGATGAAAGGTAAAGAAAACACTAGCACACAACAAGCGAGAATTCAGAGCCACAGGTGGTGGCCCAATACAATAAAGCTATTGACGCCGTTACAACAAGAAATCGACGCTAAAAAAGAATTACATGCAAAAAAACTGTTTTGCTAAAAAAAAATTTCATGTGCGACTCCTTACGGAATTCCATAGATTGCAGTTGTGAAAATACATGAAAAAAATAATTTTCTAAAAATTATATTTTTTTGTAAAGAAAATTGTTTCATGATGTCGTTTTTATTACACATCCATGCATGCATTACGCCTATTAAGCTTCATTTGTTGAGGGAATATTAGTTTTCTCCGAAACATAACCATATTAACACTTTTGGAAATATGGATATTTTTAATTTTCGTTGCAGATGTCTCAAAAAAAAGATTCGGCATCTTTTCTATAGTGCTTTATGAAACATTTCAAACTCGTTTTAAAATATTTCAGCACCGCCACTGACATTCGGGCAGAGTAACAAATCGAGCTGTTTTCCTCGATTTGTATAATTCTAGATGTTACGACGAGACCCCTCAACACAGCAACGCCTCACGCTTCGAGTGGCGTCAGCTGTCAACGAAGTGACATGGCGACCGAAAAATGCCATGTAACGCTACTGGGATCAAAAGCGATGGAACAAAAGAATTATTGAAATGATCAGAAGGCTTTGAGTGTACCAGTACAAAATGTATTATTCTAATTAGTTATATAGTTCCTAAATCTAAATCTTATTCTACCGTGCAGTTCTAAAATCTAAAATTGGCTATTGTAAGTACGGATTGGATAAAATAAGAATTATGTACCTAACTTAGTTGAATTCTAGGAAGTAGCATTAAAATCAGCGTAGTTAAACGTGTAATTTACGCCACACCACTTTCAGAAATTATATACACCAAATTTGTAAGCTCTAATGGATTGAAATAATGTTTGGTTTGCTAAATAAAATTATTAATTGCAGCTTAAAGCTCACACACTGAAAACGTGATGTTCATTCATAGTTGATGACCCTAACCCAACACCAGATTTTACTCGGTGTGATAGTGATAGTGATTGTATCGAATCTTCGATTTCTATAATAGGGCCCTAATGTTATAGAATAACACTTGGAGTAATATTAATCACAACTGAATATATTTTCACGATGCTAAACGTTCAAAAGATGGAAGGTTTTTCATGTTCGTTTATTTGCTTCTTTCTTTATCCTGTACGCCGGTATATGTTCGGGATATGCTGCTTGTATTGGTGTCACATACCACACACTGCGTTTCGATGGGAAGGGAGTGGCTTCAAGGATTAGAAATTCGAAAATTAAGGTGAAGGTGGAAGCTAGCCATTGTAGAGATGGGCGAGCGCTCACGAGCCGCTCATTTGAGCCGGTACGTCAGAAAGAGCGTACGATCCACGGTTCTTTAAAAATGAGCCGCGGCTCTCAAATGAACGGCTCTTATACGTACGGCTCTTGAATGAACCACGGTTCAAAAAGACCCACGGTTCTTTTATGAGCCGTAGCTCTTTTTGAACCGCGGTTCATTCAAGAGCCGTTCATTTGAGAACCACGGTTCAAAAAAGAACTGCGGTTCATACAAGAACCGTGTTTCTTTTAAGAGCCGGCTTATTGATAAAGAACAGTGAATCATACGCTCGTTCTGACGAACCGGCAGTGTGGCTTGCGGCAGTGTGGAAGAAATATATGTTTCCCATGCTGCTTTTTAAGCGGTTTCATTTAACTGTTTGTATGTTTGTAAATTTTGGCGGATTACATATTTTCTCGAAACCCCATAAATATGGGTATCTAATGAAAGGAATTGACTAGTAGGACAGAGTTATTTATGTAAAATGGAAATCCAAGATGGCGGCCGTCATAAAATTAGTCTGTCATTTTATGACGGCCGCCATCTTGGATTTCGTCAGAACCCTATCAATCAATCAAATGAAGGGCTTCCCTAGTAGATCACAGTTATTTATGAAAAACTAGCTGACCCGGCAAACTTCGTCCCGCCCAAAATTTATTATTTGTTGTCAATACCTTCAAACATTCACGTTTTCTTACTATGAGCAAATTCATGGGTCCAATCGCAGAACTGTTCATTGATTGATCTTCTAATCGACCCCGTTGAATTTACAAAACTCATCATTATAATATCAGATTATTTTCAGACACAATTCTCGTTCAAGATTTTTCAACCACTTGCAAATAACATGTTTCTCCGTGACATAGAATAAATGTTTTATACAGAAGATATGATAGAATAAAGACAGCCCTAAATCGGACAGTTCCTTCTTCGAGTTCTGATCTTATCAACACATCCGGCAATCCTTTTTTTTTGGTATAGATAGAAGAAGATATAGGAGTGCGTTTCATAACATTAACAACCATTTCCAGTTTCGAACAAATATCAATTTCGCTAGCACAAACATGAAATGGACTAACAGCACTTGTCACTATGTAATTGTAGAACATATGAGAATTTAATTTTCCGAATTTTCACTTTTTCCTTCAGAGTTTTCCGAAAATTTTCAATTGTCTTGTTTGGATGGAAAATTGGTGGTTGAAATATGTGTAATATTTTTATGGGACCCCCTCTCCATTCCAGAGGAGAGTGAGTGTCACACCATTATAGAAACATTTCTCATACTCAAAAACCCTCACATCCCAAACTGTTCTTGACTAGTTTTAGAGTTATGCAGAAATTTGTGTTTCATTTGTATGACAGCCCACCTTTAGAGAGCGGGAGGAGTGTCTAACCACCATAGAAATATTTATTGTATCCTAAAACCTCCACATGCCAAATTTGGTTTCATTCGCTTGATTAATTCTCGAGTAATTCAGAAATTTGTGTTTCATTTGTATGGCCGCCCCTCCTTAGAGAAGGGGTGGAGAGTCTAACTATCATAGAAACATTTATTGCACCCTAAAACCTCAATATGCCTAGTTTGGTTTCATTTGTTTGATTAATTCTTGAGTAATGCAGAAGTTTGTGTTATGTGATATGTATTTTTTCAGAACCCCTCAATATGGGTATCTAATGAAAAGACTTGACTAGTAGAACATAGTTATTTATGTAAAATGGAAATCCAAGATGGCGGCCGTTACAAAATGGCAGACAGACAACTAATTTCGTCAAAACCCCATCAATATGGGTATCAAATGAAAGGGCTTGACTAGTAGACCACAGTTATTTATGAAAAATGTAAATCCAAAATGGCCGCCACCTCAACATGGCGAAATATGTATTTTTTTTTCAAAACCCCCTCGATATGGGTATCAAATGAAAGGACTTGACTAGTAAAACACTGTTATTCGTGAAAAATGTAAATCCAAAATGGCGACCGTTACGAAATGACAGTCTACTTTTCTTTTGAAAACCCCATTATATGGGTATGAGATGAACGGTCTTGACTAGTAAATCACAGTTATGTATGATAAATCCAACCCGCATATGGGTGTCGAATGAAATTATTTGACTAATACAATATGGTTATTCATGAAAACATTCCATTCAAAATATTTTCAAAACGTTTGGGATACAAAACGGGGAGAAAACTGTGTCGTTATCGAAAACTGCTATATTCTCCCGACTGATAATTCGACATGATCAACATTATATGGATCAAGTGAAATACGTTCTAGTGATTGTAAAGACCTTTTTTGAATTGATTTCGGAGCTGGTAAAGCGATCTACAAATCTTGAGTCAGACGAATTAGTAGCCTAACAAATACTGCTAGATCCTCGCTTCAAGCAGCAAGGTTTTGGGGATAACAGAAAGTACAACTATGCACACCAGCCGTTGATAAGGATGCTAAAAATGACATCCATGGAATACACACCTATGAAACTACCACAAATCGTTGGTGATGAAGCGCTGTCATCTGAATGGGAGGAGTTTGATGCATTGGTTGGCAATCTTCGATCCTCACATGATCCAAAAGCTGCTGCAACATCTATTGTAGATCCACATTTGCTGAGACTAAGCGACCCTTCGTTTTGGTGGAATGAAAGGAAATCTATCTCTCCGCGGCTCTTTTTTTTTTTTTTGACGTAGGACTACGTCTTTCATTTCTATACCGGGGTGTAAAATCAAAGTTTCGAAAACGAAAGCGTTACGCCGGAGACCGAGATTTTGAGCGTTAATAGCTCCTAAACAACTGAACGAAATGGTATGATAAACACTTCATTCGAAAGATAAAATGTCTACGCGTTCTATACTTGTTACTTTTTGATCCAAAAACTTGTTTCAATAGTCTTAAAATTGCTTTCAAAACAGGCTATTGAAATCACCAATCGGTATATAAGCGAGCGCCGCTCGGAAATCCACTGAGTTCTAATTGAACAGCGATTGGAGCATGTTGTCGCTGTTGTGGTGAAGCTAATTTCGTTTATCATGAAAGCGCGGATGAACGGTGCCTGTTTGTGCACCTTAGGCCAGAAGAGAATCCATCAGGAGGAGAGTGATGCCACAAACGGTTCCCCGGGAAGAGTTCGGAGCAGCCGCCACACACACACATACACGCGCGGAATTCTTCGTTTGGATGCCATTCAGCATCGAGAAAATTCTGGAAAGTTCTAATCATTTCTGGAAAATAAACTGCCAGTTCCTCTGGGAATTTAAAAATACATTCATGTGAAAGAGTTTATTTGAATGTTTTCTATCCATGTAACACTGTGACCAAATATGTTTCAATCAAGTGCTATTAACAGGTGGTTATCGAATTAGTATTAACCACTGGTGGGCTTCCAGTATCGAGGAAAATGTGGAAATATCTAATGGTTGCTGGAAAATAATCTGCCAGTTCCCCTTGGAATTGAAAATTACATTCAAGCGAAAGAGTTTATTTTAATGTTTTCTATCCATAAAATATCCATATAATACATTTGGGTTTGTGATTTGTCAATCAATCGCAATTAACAGGATAGCTTCTGAAGATTATTCTTCCCCATCAGTAGGATATTTCCGTATCCAATATTGTATGCGCCCGCAATCGATTATTGCTCAGTCGCCGAAAGTTCCGAGCTCAGAGAGTTCTTTCCCCTCTAGTTTGCCTTTCAAATTATCATCGTAAACCACACCTTCTCTCGATTCAATCACACACTAAAAGCATACTTAAGCGATATTCTGGTGGTGAGACACATTCATTTTTCGTGAGGACATCGACAAGACAACATCGTTGCCTAACGTGCTGGAGGAGGTGGACGGCGAAGGATCGACACATACACGCGCAGAATTCTTTCCGTTTGGATGCCATTCAGCATCGAGAAAGTTCCGGAAAGATCTAATCATTTCTGAAAATTAATCTGCCAGTTCCTCTGGGAATATAAAAATACATTCATGTGAAAGAGTTTATTTTAATGTTTTCTATCCATGTAACACTGTGACCAAATATGTTTCAAGCAAGTGCTATTAACAGATGGTTATCGAATTAGCATTAACCACTGGTGGGCTTCCAGTATCGAGGAAAATGTGGAAATATCTAATCGTTACTGAAAATAATCTGCCAGTTCCTCTGGGAATTTAAAAATACATTCATGTGAAAGAGTTTATTTGAATGTTTTCTATCCATGTAACACTGTGACCAAATATGTTTCAATCAAGTGCTATTAACAGGTGGTTATCGAATTAGTATTAACCACTGGTGGGCTTCCAGTATCGAGGAAAATGTGGAAATATCTAATGGTTGCTGGAAAATAATCTGCCAGTTCCCCTTGGAATTGAAAATTACATTCAAGCGAAAGAGTTTATTTTAATGTTTTCTATCCATAAAATATCCATATAATACATTTGGGTTTGTGATTTGTCAATCAAGTACAGTTAGCAGGTTAGCTTCTGAAGATTATTCTTCAGAACAAGGTTTGTCGTATCCTATATTGGATGCACAAAACCTTGTGCCTCCAACGTAACGCTCTCGTTTTCGAAGTCCCCCAAATATTCATTTATTCATTCATTCAGAATGGATTGAGATTCAACTTCAAACAAATGATCTCTAAATCAACGATAGTCCTACGTCACCCTTGCGGTTATGCCATAGATATAACCCACTTCCTGTTTTTTTTAATACGTATTCCGGCGACTTCAGTACCATGTGAGCGAGTTTTTCCGAAAGCAAGACAAGTTTGCAGTGAAAGATGTAGTCGACTTTCATCAGATAACATTGAAAAGATAATGTTTATAAATAAAAAAGACGGGTGGGTAATGTCGGGGACATAACCGGAGTGACGTAGGACTATACACAGGGGACAGCTTTTGTTAAATATATATTTTAAATATATTGTTTTATTTTCTTCTCCTATCTACCTGAAAAATGGATTAGTTTACTGTTTACTCTTTATGAATATGTTGATGGTTCTGAAAAGAACCTTTGGTGTTGTGTTTTTGTTATCACTCGATATTCCCATCTTGTTCGGTTAAACATTCCTGTTTAGCTCAGTGAAGGCGACCAACAGGGAACTGGAGCCCTGCACGGTTCGAGTGAGACTTTGCCTTTCCCTTAACTTGTCCTCCTTTGTTACGTCCACGAATCCGATGCCGTACAACCACACGGGTTTACGGTTTGAAAGAAAATAAGATATTTTTTGGGGTCCGCGTGTTTTATACTCAAGCGGTACACACTCACAGGATAGAGACAAATCGGTAGACTTAGCCAGAGGGACGAGTCCAACGAGGCGAACGAATGAGTGTTAAAAGGGAGCGATGGCAAAAAGACGGGTGGGTAATGTCGGGGACATAACCGGAGTGATGTAGGACTATACAAAGGGGACAGATTTTGTTAAATATATATTTTAAATATATTGTTTTATTTTCTTCTCCTACGTGAATACCTACCTATCTACCTGAAAAATTGATTAGTTTACTGTTTTCTCTTTATGAATATGTTGATGGTTCTGAAAAGAACGTTTGGTGTTGTGTTTTTGTTATCACTCGATATTCCCATCTTGTTCGGTTAAACCTTCCTGTTTAGCTATTGCGTTTGCCACTCGCCACAGCTTTCACAGTTGGAAAATTTCTTCCCATCCAGCTTGTGACATGTTGTTCAGTAAATTACATTTAACATCTTTGCCACTCACTGAAACTAATTGTTGCCTTGATGAGCGCCGAACCGAAGCTGCTCTGTTCTTGATGCGGGTTTTCTGATTGTCGTGAGCAGCTTTGCAAGCTAACTCGAGCACTCCGACAGCCGAAACTCTATAATCGCTGTTAGGTATACTGGTGCTCCGGCACCAATCCGTTCGGCCTAGTTACCCTTGCGGAGCAATCAGTGAATGCGACCAACAGGGAACTGGAGACCTGCACGGTTCGAGTGAGACTTTGCCTTTCCCTTAACTTGTCCTCCTTTGTTACGTCCACGAATCCGATGCCGTACAACCACACGGGTTTACGGTTTGAAAGAAAATAAGATATTTTTTGGGGTCCGCGTGTTTTATACTCAAGCGGTACACACTCACAGGATAGAGACAAATCGGTAGACTTAGCCAGAGGGACGAGTCCAACGAGGCGAACGAATGAGTGTTAAAAGGGAGCGATGGCAAAAAGACGGGTGGGTAATGTCGGGGACATAACCGGAGTGATGTAGGACTATACAAAGGGGACAGATTTTGTTAAATATATATTTTAAATATATTGTTTTATTTTCTTCTCCTACGTGAATACCTACCTATCTACCTGAAAAATTGATTAGTTTACTGTTTTCTCTTTATGAATATGTTGATGGTTCTGAAAAGAACGTTTGGTGTTGTGTTTTTGTTATCACTCGATATTCCCATCTTGTTCGGTTAAACCTTCCTGTTTAGCTATTGCGTTTGCCACTCGCCACAGCTTTCACAGTTGGAAAATTTCTTCCCATCCAGCTTGTGACATGTTGTTCAGTAAATTACATTTAACATCTTTGCCACTCACTGAAACTAATTGTTGCCTTGATGAGCGCCGAACCGAAGCTGCTCTGTTCTTGATGCGGGTTTTCTGATTGTCGTGAGCAGCTTTGCAAGCTAACTCGAGCACTCCGACAGCCGAAACTCTATAATCGCTGTTAGGTATACTGGTGCTCCGGCACCAATCCGTTCGGCCTAGTTACCCTTGCGGAGCAATCAGTGAATGCGACCAACAGGGAACTGGAGACCTGCACGGTTCGAGTGAGACTTTGCCTTTCCCTTAACTTGTCCTCCTTTGTTACGTCCACGAATCCGATGCCGTACAACCACACGGGTTTACGGTTTGAAAGAAAATAAGATATTTTTTGGGGTCCGCGTGTTTTATACTCAAGCGGTACACACTCACAGGATAGAGACAAATCGGTAGACTTAGCCAGAGGGACGAGTCCAACGAGGCGAACGAATGAGTGTTAAAAGGGAGCGATGGCAAAAAGACGGGTGGGTAATGTCGGGGACATAACCGGAGTGATGTAGGACTATACAAAGGGGACAGATTTTGTTAAATATATATTTTAAATATATTGTTTTATTTTCTTCTCCTACGTGAATACCTACCTATCTACCTGAAAAATTGATTAGTTTACTGTTTACTCTTTATGAATATGTTGATGGTTCTGAAAAGAACGTTTGGTGTTGTGTTTTTGTTATCACTCGATATTCCCATCTTGTTCGGTTAAACCTTCCTGTTTAGCTATTGCGTTTGCCACTCGCCACAGCTTTCACAGTTGGAAAATTTCTTCCCATCCAGCTTGTGACATGTTGTTCAGTAAATTACATTTAACATCTTTGCCACTCACTGAAACTAATTGTTGCCTTGATGAGCGCCGAACCGAAGCTGCTCTGTTCTTGATGCGGGTTTCTGATTGTCGTGAGCAGCTTTGCAAGCCAACTCGAGCACTCCGACGGCCGAAACTCTATAATCGCTGTTAGGTATTATTGCCTTTCCCTTAACTTGTCCTCCTTTGTTACGTCCACGATGCCGATGCCGTACAACCACACGGGTTTACGGTTTGAAAGAAAATAAGATATTTTTTTGGGGTCCGCGTGTTTTATACTCTAGCGGTACACACTCACAGGATAGAGACAAATCGGCAGACTCAGCCAAAGGGGCGGGTCCAACGAGACGAACGAATGAGCGTTAAAAGGGAGCGATGGCAAAAAAATACATTCATTACGATTTGTTCGCTCGTTGGATTCACATACAGACTAAAAAGGGTCCTTTTCAGGATCACAAAAAGTCTAAAGAGTTTATTGTTTTGTTATCACTCGATATCCCCATCTTGTTCGGCTAAAACTTCCTGTTTAGCGATTTGTTGTCACTCGCCACAGCTTTCACAGTTGGAAAATTTCTTCCCATCCAGCTTGTGACATATTTTACAGTAAATTACATTCAATGGCACGTCGCATTACCACCACTCAGTGCCGGATTGGAGGTAATTTTAACCTGTAATTGAACATTTGCGATGACAGTGGTACAGTGTCGACTTTCAATGTGGGGTCATAATTTGGATCTCTATGTTTACAAAAATGTCCAACTAAATAAGTCGCATTACATGTCCGTCCAATTAGCTAAATGTCGAACTAATTATAGATTACTGTACTTTAAATCTGGAAACAATTTAGGAATTGGTGAAAATTGAATAATCAGGAAAGTCCCTAACTATCAATAAGCTCAGAACAACTGCCAAATTCACATACTCATCAAATCCTGGCAAACAAATTATGAAAACATCAATTTGTGTTTTATTATTATTTTGGATAATGTTTTAGAAAGCATTGAACTTTATTTCCTAAACTCTTTTTTGGAAGGTTTAATGGCCCTGAAAAGCGCCTTGTTTTATGGAATGGTTCCAATTTAGAAAACTTAGTACTCGTGGTTTTGAAAAAAACCATTTCGAACGCCCTCGATGCCGCCTTGTTCTGGATTTGCCGCCAAAGCAGTTTGTATAAAGAACAAACTTTTTTCTTCTGCTACCTGATGCCGTTTTGCGATTGCGTTTGCCACTCGCCATTCGCTGCAACTGCCTGTTGTCTTGATGTCCGCCGAACCGAATGTGTTCTGTTCCGAATGCAGGTTTTCTTATCGTCGCGAGCACCTAAGCCAGCTAACTCGATCACTCCGGCGGCCGAAACTATATAACGCCGGCTAGGTGGACTGGTACACAGGTACTAACGCGCTCGACCTAGCAACCTTTTCCGGTGCAATTGGCGGATACACCTACGGGAAATTGCAGACCACCACGGTTCGAGCGGGATTTTGCCTTTCCCTTCACTTTTCCTCCTTTGATGAGTACACGATGCCGATGCCGTACAACCACACGGGTTTACGGTTTGAAAGAAAATAAGATATTTTTTTGGGTTCCGCGTGTTTTATACTCTAGCGGTACACACTCACAGGATAGAGACAAATCGGCAGACTCAGCCAAAGGGGCGGGTCCAACGAGACGAACGAATGAGCGTTAAAAGGGAGCGATGGCAAAAAAATACATTCATTACAATTTGTTCGCTCGTTGGATTAACATACAGACTAAAAAGGGTCCTTTTCAGGATCACAAAAAGTCTAAAGAGTTTATTGTTTTGTTATCACTCGATATCCCAATCTTGTTCGGCTAAACCTTCCTGTTTAGCGATTTGTTGTCACTCGCCACAGCTTTCACAGTTGGAAAATTTTTTCCCATCCAGCTTGTGACATATTTTACAGTAAATTACATTCAATGGCACGTCGCATTACCACCACTCAGTGCCGGATTGGAGGTAATTTTAACCTGTAATTGAACATTTGCGATGACAGTGGTACAGTGTCGACTTTCAATGTGGGGTCATAATTTGGATCTCTATGTTTACAAAAATGTCCAACTAAATAAGTCGCATTACATGTCCGTCCAATTAGCTAAATGTCGAACTAATTATAGATTACTGTACTTTAAATCTGGAAACAATTTAAGAATTGGTGAAAATTGAATAATCAGGAAAGTCCCTAACTATCAATAAGCTCAGAACAACTGCCAAATTCACATACTCATCAAATCCTGGCAAACAAATTATGAAAACATCAATTTGTGTTTTATTATTATTTTGGATAATGTTTTAGAAAGCATTGAACTTTATTTCCTAAACTCTTTTTTGGAAGGTTTAATGGCCCTGAAAAGCGCCTTGTTTTATGGAATGGTTCCAATTTAGAAAACTTAGTACTCGTGGTTTTGAAAAAAACCATTTCGAACGCCCTCGATGCCGCCTTGTTCTGGATTTGCCGCCAAAGCAGTTTGTATAAAGAACAAACTTTTTTCTTCTGCTACCTGATGCCGTTTTGCGATTGCGTTTGCCACTCGCCATTCGCTGCAACTGCCTGTTGTCTTGATGTCCGCCGAACCGAATGTGTTCTGTTCCGAATGCAGGTTTTCTTATCGTCGCGAGCACCTAAGCCAGCTAACTCGATCACTCCGGCGGCCGAAACTATATAACGCCGGCTAGGTGGACTGGTACACAGGTACTAACGCGCTCGACCTAGCAACCTTTTCCGGTGCAATTGGCGGATACACCTACGGGAAATTGCAGACCACCACGGTTCGAGCGGGATTTTGCCTTTCCCTTCTCTTTTCCTCCTTTGATGAGTACACGATGCCGATGCCGTACAACCACACGGGTTTACGGTTTGAAAGAAAATAAGATATTTTTTTGGGTTCCGCGTGTTTTATACTCTAGCGGTACACACTCACAGGATAGAGACAAATCGGCAGACTCAGCCAAAGGGGCGGGTCCAACGAGACGAACGAATGAGCGTTAAAAGGGAGCGATGGCAAAAAAATACATTCATTACAATTTGTTCGCTCGTTGGATTAACATACAGACTAAAAAGGGTCCTTTTCAGGATCACAAAAAGTCTAAAGAGTTTATTGTTTTGTTATCACTCGATATCCCAATCTTGTTCGGCTAAACCTTCCTGTTTAGCGATTTGTTGTCACTCGCCACAGCTTTCACAGTTGGAAAATTTTTTCCCATCCAGCTTGTGACATATTTTACAGTAAATTACATTCAATGGCACGTCGCATTACCACCACTCAGTGCCGGATTGGAGGTAATTTTAACCTGTAATTGAACATTTGCGATGACAGTGGTACAGTGTCGACTTTCAATGTGGGGTCATAATTTGGATCTCTATGTTTACAAAAATGTCCAACTAAATAAGTCGCATTACATGTCCGTCCAATTAGCTAAATGTCGAACTAATTATAGATTACTGTACTTTAAATCTGGAAACAATTTAAGAATTGGTGAAAATTGAATAATCAGGAAAGTCCCTAACTATCAATAAGCTCAGAACAACTGCCAAATTCACATACTCATCAAATCCTGGCAAACAAATTATGAAAACATCAATTTGTGTTTTATTATTATTTTGGATAATGTTTTAGAAAGCATTGAACTTTATTTCCTAAACTCTTTTTTGGAAGGTTTAATGGCCCTGAAAAGCGCCTTGTTTTATGGAATGGTTCCAATTTAGAAAACTTAGTACTCGTGGTTTTGAAAAAAACCATTTCGAACGCCCTCGATGCCGCCTTGTTCTGGATTTGCCGCCAAAGCAGTTTGTATAAAGAACAAACTTTTTTCTTCTGCTACCTGATGCCGTTTTGCGATTGCGTTTGCCACTCGCCATTCGCTGCAACTGCCTGTTGTCTTGATGTCCGCTGAACCGAATGTGTTCTGTTCCGAATGCAGGTTTTCTTATCGTCGCGAGCAGCTTTGCCAGCTAACTCGATCACTTCGGCGGCCGAAGCTATATAACGCCGGCTAGGTGGACTGGTACACCTAGCTACCTAGCTACCCTTGCGGGGAACTCCAGATCAACACGAGCGGGAACTCCAGATCAAGGTTCGAGCGGGATTTTGCCTTTCCCTTCACTTTTCCTCCTTTGCCATATCCAACCATGGCTGCTTGTGTTGGTTTGTTGATGTGAGGTGATGCGAAACGATGTGGTGTACGGTTCGGATGAGAATGATCGTTACGGCAGCGGAGAGGGGATTTTTAAGCTGACTGGCTGGCTCGAGAATTACGCATGTGTGAGACTGCGACCAATGTTTCCCTCATTTTTTTCTTTTTCCTTTCCAATCGTGCTTCATTCTATTTCGCTGCTGCTCTGGTTGCCCGTTTTGGTCGGTACGATTTGAGGAGCACAAAATGGACCAATCAAAAATGGGCACATAGTGTATTTGGACAATGCTTGATATTTCACAATTATTCAATTATTTATCTCAAGAAAAATGAAATGTTATTCGTTATGATAGATGCGTAGATATATTTCCTATCAATTGATGCAAAAACCTTTGCGATCTATTGAGAAATGCTCGAGTTATAAGCGTTCCAAATCTTGCATTTTTTCCTACTTGTTCAGTGCCTAGATTTCCATTTCACCCCCTATATCTTCCGGTTAGACGTAGTCCTACGTCAAAATTATCTTCAATCTAAAGAGTTTATTGTTTTGTTATCACTCGATATCCCCATCTTGTTTGGCTAAACCTTTCTGTTTAGCGATTGCATTTGCCACTCGCCACAGCTTTCACAGTTGGAAAATTTCTTCCCATCCAGCTTGTGACATATTTTACAGTAAATTACATTCAATGACACGTCGCATTACCACTACTCAGTGTCGGATTGGAGGTAATTTTAACCTGTAATTGAACATTTGCGATGACAGTGGTACAGTGTCGACTTTCAATGTGGGATCATAATTTGGATCTCTATGTTTACAAAAATGTCCAACTAAATAAGTCACATTACATGTCCGTCCAATTAGCTAAATGTCGAACTAATTGTAGATTGCTGTACTTTCAATCTGGAAACAATTTAAGAATTGGTGAAAATTGAATAATCAGGAAAGTCCCCAACTATCAATAAGCTCAGAACAACTGCCAAATTCACATACTCATCAGATCCTGGCAAACAAATTATGAAAAAATCAATTTGTGTTTTATTATTATTTTGGATAATGTTTTAGAAAGCATTGAACTGTATTTCGTAAACTCTTTTTTGGAAGGCGCCTTGTTTTATGGAATGGTTCCAATTTAGAAAACTTAGTACTCGTGGTTTTGAAAAAAACCATTTCGAACGCCCTCGATGCCGCCTTGTTCTGGATTTGCCACCAAAGCAGTTTGTATAAAGAACAAACTTTTTTCTTCTGCTACCTGATGCCGTTTTGCGATTGCGTTTGCCACTCGCCACTCGCTGCAACTGCCTGTTGTCTTGATGTCCACCGAACCGAATGTGTTCTGTTCTGAATGCGGGTTTTCTTATCGTCGCGAGCATCTTTGTCAGCTAACTAGATCACTTCGGCGGCCGAAACTATATAACGCCGGCTAGGTGGACTGGTGCCCTGGTACTAACGCACTCGGCTTAGCTACCCTTGCGGGGAACTCCAGATCAACACGGTTCGAACGGGATTTTGCCTTTCCCTTCACTTTTCCTCCTTTAGCATGTCCAGACATGGCTGCTTGGGTTGGTTTGTTGATGTGTTGTGATGCGAACCGATGTGGTGTACGGTTTGAATGAGAATGATCGTTACGGAAGGAAGGTATTGTATTATAGAGACTTTAAACTTTTGCAGTTCATTCGTCTCTAGCCTTGAGAAAGGCCCTTTGAAAACTCTACTCTACTCTACTCCAGCGCTACCACCTCCGCCCTCTTGCCTTGAGAAAGGCACTCGATCCCTCGCCGTCCAGCCCGTCCAGCAACGATGTTGTCCAGTCGGTGTCCACACAAAGAATGATCGTTACGGCAGCGGAGCGGGGATTTTTAAGCTGACTGGCTGGCTCGAGAATTACGCATGTGTGAGACTGCGACCAATGTTTCGTTCATTTTTTTCTTTTTCCTTTCCAATCGTGCTTCATTCTATTTCGCTGCTGCTCAGGTTGACCGTTTTGGTCGGTACGATTTGAGAAGCACAAAATGGACCAATCAAAAATGGGCACATAGTGCATTTTGACAATGCTTGATATTTCACAATTATTCAATTATTTATCTCAAGAAAAATGAAATGTTATTCGTTATGATAGATGCGTAGATATATTTCCTATCAATTGATGCAAAAACCTTTGCGATCTATTGAGAAATGCTCGAGTAATAAGCGTTCCAAATCTTGCATTTTTTCCTACTTGTTCAGTGCCTAGATTTCCATTTCACCCCCTATATGTTCCGGTTAGACGTAGTCCTACGTCAAAAATAACGATGATTTCACCAATACAAACAAAACCAATGCCGAAGATTGAAAAACGAAAAGCGCACTTGCTAGAGTTTTCCGACGTTTTTCACTATACAGTGCGACAGCAGATGAAAATTCAACATCTTGTAAGTAATCGATTAGAATTTGGTTGATATTATTTGATGGGAAGTGTGCGAAAACGATCATTTTCTTCACACTGTTTCGCAAAATTATTGATTTTCGGGCGAGGGGTGAGGGAGGGAGATGAATGAAATGAGCGCCATTGTGGCAGCCATTTGTGGCTAGCTTCCACCTTCACCTTAATCTACTTTGTGGAATACTTGATCTTCGTTCGCATTTTCAGTCGCTAACAAAAGATTTGAGAGAGTGTTCGAACAACAATATATGTTCTATAATGACATCGTTGCTAGTCCAACGTGGCTTCACGTGGATACCATCAACATGGTCCAAACAATAGTAAATAAGTCAACCAATGATACTGAAGCTTCAAAATTGGATTTTCTTCAAAATTGGACTTATAAATTTAATACAGATTTCAATACAGATCTTTTGAGAAAAAACTAAGATAAAAAGATTTTTTCAGATAAAAACACAGATTTTATTATGGCAACCCTGCCGCTCTAGTCCAAAACCATAAATAATTCCGCAGTCCTAGGTTAAGAATGCGGTCGTGTCTTGGACACCGCCCTCCTGGTTTAACTCAATTAATTTCAACATAAACAAATTGGAAACATTCGAAGACTAGTTCGTACAGCGTCTCCGCTTTTTATTAGTTTTTGAGTCTCACGAAAACTGTGATACCGAATCCAAGTAACTACAATGGGGATCTCGTTCGTTCGTTCGATATGAGGAAATTTAGAATATATAAAAATACATTGAATGCTTCTCCTAGAAAAATCTTTGTCTTCGCATTTGTAGAAACTTGAAACGTCGTATATTTCACGCTACCAAAATAATCGCCGTGGATATAAACGTATTGTTATTTCCCAAACCGCCGAATGCGATGCGTGACAGCGACAGCATCGTTCGAAGAATGCGCAGAACAATTTCACTGCCATGTTTCGTACGACGAAACTTCTGCCTCTTCTCAGTCCGGGCATCAAAAGCGTTCGTCTGTCGTGTTCTTCAAACAATCACTGTTTTATGCGCGACTAATTGGATGGATGGTTGAATAATAACCGAATTAAGGAGGACTTTAGAGAATAAGAAATTTTTGAGCTAAGCTACAAATTCGCTGCCAATTAAAGTCGATTTGGCATCATGCCAGCACCAGCTTGATTCAGTGACATTGGCGCCTTGTTGTTTACCACGTCCTATTGTCGACGGCGAAGATTTTCCTGCCCTACTACACTCGTTTTCCGTTCATGGCCAATTCCGCCCCCTCGTGGGACAGGTGCGATCCTTTCTGCCCCACTACCCTGCCACAGTGGACATGCTTGCTTGGTGTCATGGTCCGCACAGCCGGCGATGATCTTATACATGGCACACAGGTGGTTTATCGCGGATATTTTCGCCACAGTTAATCGCGGGAATGAGCGAAAATATTCATAATAGTCACACTCGGCTTCTTCCGACAGTGATCTGCGAGTGATCGTTGGTGAGGCACGAGCGAACCGCGAAAACAGCGGCGCACGATAGCTGGTTGTGTTTTTACTAATTAAGTCGCGATTTCAAGCTTCCACGAGATGCTGCTGCTGCTCGTGATAGATGGTAGTATCCCAGGATCGGGGATTTCAATTGCCAATTTAAATAGTTTGACTTCTTGTGCGGGACGCATGTAATGAAGCGTGCGGCAAATGTACACGCTAAAACGAAGATGACTAATGGACAACTGTCTGGAATGGTGCCATGCCACCTCCCCCGGGGGGGAAAATGCTCTACTTCCGTCCAGATGGGATCCAGTTCACCGATATCGCACAGAACGATAAATTAATTTTTGGCGCAAATGCTAGGATTGTTATCTGTGACACTCGAGTGTTGTGCTGTTCGCGGATCGAATTCTATGACAGAGTTTCGTATTTTCCCGGTGATAATCATATGTATCTGCTCGAGCACGCGTTGTTTATTGTGGTGCGTCTCTCTGGTTTCGTCGCCTATCGTATTTACAAATGAATGTTTTGATGCGGTAGACTTTTGGCCAATTTTCTGTTTGAGAATCTGAGTTATTTTAGAAATGTACATTTTTTGCTGTGAGTCATTAGTATTTGTTTGAATGAGAGGGTTCTTTCCCGTGGTTATTTATGAAAACAATGTTACAATAGTTATTTTGAGAAAATGTGAAATTTTTGTTGAATTTGTTGAATTTTCATTGAGTTCCGGTAGTATCAAATTTAATAGAGGATTAATTAGTTGGATGAAAACACGTTTTAGCTTGAAGATTTATCGAAACCCTAATGAAGACTTGAGTTAATATTTATGGAGTTCAGGAATTAAGATTTCTAAAACAAACACAGGTCGGACTTCATTGAATACAGATTCGATGATATACAATTTTGGACTCGATTATATACAGTTTGAAAAAATATATATATTGAAAATACGACTTATTCAACAAAAAAGTAATATTACAATGTTAAGGTAAAAGTTAGTTGGCTACAATAAGTAAGTTAAAGATCCGATCCGGGCTTTCGGATTTAAAGAGTACTCTACTCTACGACATTAGGACTAAGACTAATTTATTTACAGATTCGCTACAACGTTCAACCTTTCCTTCTCTTACCACGCCAACATGCTTATCTCCGTCTCCTCCGTTGTTGTGGTATTGCGCTTCTGTTTGTGTTCCTCCAGTTTCCATCTTCATCGGTTTGTTTAGGATTCCTGCATTCTCGCTTTCGTCGTCGGAGTCCTTATCGCTGCTGCTTAGATTGTTGTTGGCTATCTGCAATCTTTGGCCTATCTCATGATCCTTGTCATGAATGCGTTGAGAGCATGCATCTTCTAATGTTTCCATTTTTTGTTAACAGCCAGTTGCACAGATGTTTCCTTAACTAGTATAGTGCAGTAAAATTCGAGATTTTTGAAGATTTTAATTAAAAATCCACCAGGAGTTGTTCAAAATGGTAATAACTAAGACAGGGTACGTAACGAGTTTTTGCAGAAAATTCTAAATAGAAACTAGAACAAGATTTAGATATATCTGGCAACACTGGATAGCTTATACTGTTGAGCGTCAGATGTTCACAAACAGTGTTGAGTAAACGTAAAGATGTCGAAACAAGAGAGTATTCGGTCGACCGTCGTCGTTTTATTACGCGCCGGGGCATATCCAATGTCCTGGAAAAAAGGTAAAGAAGATGGTAGAGTTACAAGCGACATAGCATGCGCTGCCATAACTACTCCTCAAAAAGTGACGTCAGTCGTTGTGTTTATCTTTGATTGCCCACCGCATCCATGTGAAAACGCTATTTTCAGTAATGTATCAATTAAAAACGTACATTTTTTTGGAGTTCCCGCTGAATATGAGGTTAATGTGATAGTATGCAGTGAATATTTTTGAAATCACGTCGAAAAAGACGGATAAAAGGGATATTTCCATGTGCCATTTTGACCCACCCACGTTCATTGAAACAAACGAATTTTCATAATTTTAACGCTATGAAGTGTATGTTTCAAAGACTCTCAGTATCGGTCTGTATGTTGTGAGTGAATAATCGCCAAATAATCAAAATTTCACCGAAAATGTTACTGATTTCAAGAACTAGGCGTACGATTGCTCCCTGGACCTTTTTGCCACATAAATAATCGTAATAAGCCACGATACAATTGTCATCTGTTTAAAAAATGAGTGGGTTATATCTATGATATAACCGCAAGGTTGACGTGGAACTACTTTAGCTTAGCAATCATTCGTTTGTATTGATTAAATTCTTGATTGAATGAAACAGTTTCCAAATTCAATTGAGTTCCATATATTTGCTCTGTGAGTGAAAAAAATGAACAAATGCTGTGTAAAGTCAATTCATTTATTGTGATTGATTGTTCTTCGTTACAAGTAAATTTAATGACGGACCTTTTACGTTTGGTATGATGACTAGAACAAAATATATGTACGGAAGAATTATCAAACGTTTGATGAACCAGCCTAAGGCTGAAAATCTTTCGAATAAAGACAAAAAAATATTATCAAACGATTATTTTATTTTACATTTCCCTCTGAAGTTTACATCCCAAAAGTGTACATACTTCTCGAATCTCGAATTTGCTTGAAACTGGGAAGTTTATTCGCTTCTAGTGGCTGCACGATTTTCCCAGGTTCCTAAGTTTAGAAGATCATGTTAGGACAGACATATTCCACTCTGCACAAAGGCAAGCGAGGACAAAAGTACTCGCAGTTTGCATTTATTTGCAGAGCCGATTTCCCCAGAAACCTCGGTTTTGAAGTCTGTGTTAGGGAAACACATTTCAATCGGAACAAAAATACCCCCGATTTGTATGAATTCGCAATGCCGATTTCCCCACGCTCCATGGATTTGAAATCTGTGTTAGGGAAACACATTCCAGTCGGAACAAAAATACCCCCGACTTGCATGAATTTGGAATACCGATTTCTCCAGGCACCTTGTTTAGAAATCTCTATTAGGGAACACATTTCGGTGGGAACAAAAGCTCCCCCTACTTTCGTGTGTTCTTCTTCTTCTTTTTGGCTTTAAGAGGGTTTAAACTTTTCAGTTCACTCGCCTCTAGGCTCTTTCGTGTGCTTGCAATGCCGATTTCGCTGCTTGGTTTTAAAGTCTGTGTTAGGGAACATTTTTCGATGAGAACAAAAGTCCCCCTACTTTCATGTATTTGCAATGCCGATTTCCCCAAGGCTGCTTGGTTTTGATGGCTGTGTTAGGGAAACCGTAAATCGGGCCAATCAAAACGATGCAGTTAGGGCGTTTAGATAACGCCTAATATTTTACAGTTATTCAATTGTTTATCTAATGAAAAACAACATTTTGTTAGTTGCGATAGATGCGTAGAAATATTCCCTATTAAGTGATGCAAACATCTCTCCTATCCAATACGAAATTTCATTCGAAATCGAAAAAGCATTCGAAATCTTTCATTTTTTCCTGCATGTTCTGTGTTTAGGTTTTCATTTTACCCTCCATATATTCCGGTTAGACGTAGTCCCACGTCAAAAAACAGTTGAATGATTTCATGAGAAGTTTGGCTCAAATTATCATGCAACCGTGAGAACTTTTGTTTTGTTTCTTCCATATACATTCCATATTGAATGCAAATAACTACGACACGATATTTTGCTTGCCAATACAGTTATACTTCGCCTACTGCTCCACCTCTATATGTACCTCATTGATACCCACCTAGCCGGAAGAAATACAAGTGCCGTTCCAATACCGCTGAACGAAGCAGGGTAAAAAAGTAGAAAAAATGATTAAGAAGAATCCAGCGAGATTAACGAGGTCGATGGCTCGGGAAATCGGGTGTTCGGACTTCTCAATTCGACGACTAATGGCAAAAAACCTTGGCTATAAGTCTTAAGTATGCGCTACACAGAGGTCAATTCATGAACACTGCGACCAAAACACGACGATTGGAAAAAGCTAAAAAACAGGAAGTGGGTTATATCTATGGTATAACCGCAAGGATGACGTAGGACTATCGTTGATTTAGAGATCATTTGTTGGAAGTTGAATCAAAATCCATTCTGAATGAATCAATAAATGAATATTTGGGGGACGAGAAAACGAGAGCGTTACGTTGGAGGCACAAGGTTTTATGCATCCAATATAGGATACGAAAAACCTTGTTCTGAAGAATAATCTTCACAAGCATTCTTGCTAACTGTACTTGATTAACAAATCACAAACCCAAATGTATTATTTTATGGATAGAAAACATTAAAATAAACTCTTTCGCTTGAATGTAATTTTCAATTCCAAGGGGAACTTGCAGATTATTTTCCAGTAACGATTAGATTTTTCCAAATTTTCCTCGATACTGGAAGCCCACCAGTGGTTAAAGCTAATTCGATAACCACCTGTTAATAGCACTTGATTGAAACATATTTGGTCACAGTGTTACATGGATAGAAAACATTCAAATAAACATTTTCACATGAATGTATTTTTAAATTCCCAGAGGAACTGATCGATTATTTTCCGGATATTTCTCGATGCTGAATGGCATCCAAACGGAAAGAATTCCGTGTGTGTGTAGCGGCTGCTTCGATGGTCATCTTCTCTTCTCCTGAAAGATCGGCTTCTCTGTGCTCCCTCACAGTTTCAAACAAACTGCGTTTCAGGGCAGATCTCGATCCTTCTCTGTCCAGCACCCTCAGCAACAATGTTGTCTTGTCGATGTCCTCACGAAAAATGAATGCGTCTCACCACCAGAATATCGCTTAAGTATGCTTTTTGTGTGTGATTGAATCGAAAGAAGGTGTGGCTTACGATGGCAATTTGGAAGGCAAACTAGAGGGGAATGAACTCTCTGAGCTCGAAACTTTCGGCGACTGAGCAATAATCGATTGCGTACGCATACAATATTGGATACGGAAATATCCTACTGATGGGGAAGAATAATCTTCAGAAGCTTTCCTGCGAATTACACTTGGTTGAAAAATTACAAAATCAATTGTATTTGATCGCTGTGTTATATGGGTAGAAAACATTAAAATAAACTCTTTCACATGAATGTATTTTTAAATTCCCAGAGGAACTGGCAGATTATTTTCCAGAAATGATTAGATCTTTCCGGAACTTTCTCGATGCTGAATATGCCATTCGGAAAGAATTCTGCGCGTGTATGTGTGTGTAGCGATGTCTTCCCGGGGAACCGTTTGTGGCATCACTCTCCTCCTGATGGATTCCCTTCTGGCCTAGGGTGCACAAACAGGCTCTTGGTGACACCGTTCATCCGCGCTTTCATGATAAACGAAGAGCTTCACCACAACAGCGACAACATGCTCCAATCGCTGTTCAATTAGAACTGAGTGGATTTCCGAGCGGCGCTCGCTTATATACCGATTGACGATTTCAATAGCCTGTTTTGAAAGCAAATTTAAGACTATTGATACAAGTTTTTGGATCAGAAAGTAACAAGTATAGAACGCGTAGACATTTTATCTTTCGAATGGAGTGTTTATCATACCATTTCGTTCAGTTGTTTAGGAGCTATTAACGCTCAAAATCTCGGTCTCCGGCGTAACGCTTTCGTTTTCGAAACTTTGATTTTACACCCCGGTATAGAAATGAAAGACTTAGTCCTACGTCAAAAATATAGGAAGTTGTGTCTAAGACACGACCATATTGTTGACGTAGAACTACGCTGTAATTTCATTGAAGTCTCTTGTAGATAACTTCGAATATTATTTTATAATGCTGCGAAATTTTAGAAATAACTTTTTAGTAGAAAGGTTTGGTCGCCCTGAAATGGTTTTTTTTATTGTAGAATCAGTAACGATAATTGATTGATGATTGATTCTTGTCCTCGCAGAACATTACACTAGCTGATCGTATGTCGCAATTTTTTTCATTTCAATGCATTGAAAATTTACTTCGAACGTTATTCCGGCGGTCTTTTTCGCAATTGACATACCCTCGGCTACAGTCAATTATATAATTGATGCACCAGCACCATTATTCCACATCTCATTACTACACATCAATCTATCACAACCGAGTAACTGACAACGTATAAACCCGGCTCAAGGTTCCGATATCGTACAGAAATTTCATTAAAAAATTTTTCTTAATTAAAAAAATGGTAATACAGTAGAACTCCGATCATCCGCGGAATAATCGGGCAAGCTCACCGCGCATAACGAAAATCACGGATAACGCAATAAAAAATCAGGTGCAAACACGAAAAAACGATGTTTTTACTATGTTTAATCAATACAGAAAACATTAAACTTATAGGTGGATAGAATATGAACTTATAGATCGTGTACACCAGTGACTAAATAATTTAGAAGCTATAACAAAAAAAAGTGCATGAGCCTACCACTCACTGACAAATTCCGGGAAGGCCTATAGGTTCGGGGATAATCGGGGTTCTACTGTACGAGGTCTGTTCAAAAAGTATCGTGACTTCCGAATTCACGCGGGTTACGTATATTCGATTCTAGATTTTTTTTTGTGGCATTATGTTGGTACACATGTCTCTCACTTATGCTGACAAGAACGGCTATTTCGAATGTTCAGTTAATTTTTGACAACTGCTTTTCTTACACGTGTCTCGGTTCATCTTCGATTTTTGCCTATTGCCTTTTTTTTTCCAATTCATTTATTTGTAAGGCTCAATCGCATGAGCTTTGCGGAGCCACTAATTCATGATTTAATTTTTACAGAATTTCAACTTAAATCTATGTTTAGTAGGTTTCGACCGATTACTCGCGGTTTACTCGAGGTTAGAGGGGCAATTGCCTATTGCCTATTGCCTATCTCTGCTGAAGCAAAATCGGCTATGGCTATTGAAATGTTTAATGGAATGGGATAGAATGGGCCATTCTATCTGCAAGAGCTGTTCTAAAAGTATCACGATTTTTGTATACCCACGGATTACTTATGTTCGATTTCAGTTACTGTGCTCGGGCACGCTTTGCGTCATTTAGGGGAAGTGGGGGCATAGTGGTCATCCTAAGGAATATGTCCATTTCCAGCATCCACATACCGCTACAATTCCCATTTTACTAAGAATATTATAGTTCAACTCATTGTTGTTCAAGATGGCATACGGCTTTTACTATAAAAAATCAAAATAGTACATTTTACATGATTAGAAAAAAAGGTGAAAAATCGAAATTTGCTTGGGGGTAAAGTAGTCACCTATTGGGGACAAAGTGGTCACTCGCACATATCAAGCTAAATGGGGTAAATTCAAACGTTTTTTTCGTCCAAATTTGTTCAAATCATACTCGATATAGTAGGTACCTGTATGAAATAAGCTTGGTCTATTCACCTAGAGTCTCATTTGCATGAATACAAAACGGTGGTAAGAAACATAACACAACGTTCTGTATAATGAGGCTTGATTTAGTTGGAGTGGCATATTTTTCCAGGGTCAAAGCCACAAAAAGAACCTCTTCAAGAGCAGAATGTAATGAGATATATGAGTTTTACTAAAGTAAACAGAGCATTTTAAGTCGTCATGCACCTATGACCACTTTGCCCACAAACTTCACAGTAATTTCTATGCTAATTAATCGCTGAGATTGAACAAACTATATGTTCACCTCTCCTAGAATATGTGAATAGTCGTCCAAACTGATGATTTGTTCAACAAATCAGATTGAATAAATTAATTTTCACGAGAAATTCCTTAGATACCATGCGCACAGAACTACGGCCTAATGGCTATCGAGAGAGCAATTTCTGTTTTTATTTATATTTCGACATGCGACAGCTCTAATGAAGTACAGGGTGACTAAAAATTCATGAAATTCTTCAAACATAAGGTGCCTATCAACAGCTATACTACCAAACAAGCAGGTGACCACTTTGCTCCCCTGACCGATTTGCCTCCACTACCCCTACATCTTTTCGACCCTCCGAGAACATTTATTCGAACTCCGATTTTAAAAAATCAGTCGTAATTTGAATTGGTCATACGATGATGACAATTGTGATTTTGCGTAGGTTTCATCATATGCAGGGTAACACGGGGTGAGTTGGACATACGGGGTGATTTGGACCACCCCATTATCTCGAAAAATACGGTGTCGTCGATTAGATTTAATTAAGTTGAATTAAAAATTTGAATTAATGGACTCTAATATTTACCATAAAATTTGCCATAATGAAAACGCAATTGAATGACAGTCGGAGTGACAGTCAGCAGGAAATAGATCGCCTTCTGCGTTTCTTTATTCACTATTCACGTTATTTTAGAAAGCTGTATGATCTACCCTTTGTATCTGATATGATTCAGTCTCAATACAAGTGTCGAAGAAGCAACAGTCTTTTTTCAAAAGTCCATCCGAAATAAGTCGGTCGAATTATTTGGTTGGTGCTAGTTGGCAGTCGGTCGTGGAGTTGGGACAGCAATACCAGTCCCTCGTCGTTTGGAAGGTCTTCGCTCGCAACATACGGTTCAACTTGGATTTTTTATAATGTCATCTTCTTTTATTGTTGAATCGTATGTAACTAACGTAAAAAAACTTTGGTAAAATTCGATAGGTGAAAGGAAATGGTAGCATGAACACAGCAAGCACTTTAATTGCCAAAAAATGTGAGTTTTCCGATCGTGATTTCAAGATTTCTCCCGCTGATTAAACAAACTTTTCGTGTATTATGCAGCAAAGTTCTGTTCGCCTACAGAAGAGAAACAATTTGATGCAGCGAAACTGTAGGTTTGATAACAATAAATGAAATTAATTGCATTTTAATTTTTGCATGTTGTGTGGGGTAACATGGACACGTTTCTGTGGGGTGAACTGGTCCTGCAGATTTGAGGTTTTTCTTTGGTCTAATTGATTGCGGATGCCGCTGAATTACAAAAAGAGGATGGGCAGACAACGTTGGAAGTAGAGGAGCTTGAAAGAGCAACGCAGGCTATCAAGAACGGATTTTCTTTGACCAAGAATCTAAGGTGTTTGAAAATGCTCGAGCAACAGTGAAAAATACATGAACATGTAACAGAACACTGTTACTGATTGTAACATTATGTCAAAATACTTTACATTAACATAAGTATGTTTTTTTCGATGAAACACACACTGGACCAAATCATCCCACAGATGGTCCAAATCACCCCGCATCAAATTTTAATGTCCAAAAATCATCTCTTTTATTTTATGATATATTCGGTAGTTTAAAGCTTGATATAATGATTACATATTATTGATTGAGAGAAAACAAGTGTTTTTTATGAAGACCGTATTGGTTTGGAAATATCAGGCGATTTGCTTAGATGATCCAAATTCCCTCCTTTTCCCCTACCAAATTTCAATCGAAGAAGATCGCTTCAAAATTTGCTGTTTCTCGATTGATTTGGCGCAAACTTGCTCTGCAGTGAGTATCGACGACGTACCTTCGGCGACAATGAGTGGAGTGAAGTAGTTCAACAATCAACTCCATATCCACCAGGCATGAGATAATTATTCTACAGCGGAATATTTCAGAGTAGACCTAAAAAATCAGTTAAAAGTCAAGAATGGAAACATCAGAAGGGGAATGCCCGATCCTGTCCTGTCTGTCCCATCTACAGAAAAGAGGGGTTCTATAATCTGAGAACTGTATTGACATCATAACCCGAATGATTCGTGAACTAGTTTTTCAGATATTTTTTCCGATATCTAAAATCAAAATATAATAGATTTGTATGTCATCTAAATTATAGTGAATCCTACACTTATTAGCACTGTTCGGCTTCTTGGGGTAATAGATGAATGACGAAACGATTATTCTGTGAAATCCAGAGAAACTACTACATAAATTAGGCAATCTTTCCGGCAATTCATCGCCATACTTCACCTGTCCAATTAATCTGCAGCATTGTAAATTTTCTGACTGACAGCTCAAACCCATAGTTCTCTGTTCACTCATACTTTATTTGTCAGCGCGGTGACATATTGTCGCTTGTGTTCTGTAGCCTAAACGGCGCGCATTGTATTTGATAAATGGAGTTCCACTTCTGTTTTTTTACGGTGGATGATAAAGATCATGCAAGATCACGAGGGGCGAGGCACATATTAGCTAGAAAATATCCCGCTAAATGTCGGGCGCGTTACATTGTCATTCGTGGTGCCATATTTCATCCTCAACGAGCGTTTTCGTTTTTCTCGGATCCTCGGCGTGTTTGTTTTAAGTTGTCAAATTTATCACTCTGTGCGGCGAGCTTTGACTGGATCTGCGCGGTGGGAGGGAAGATCGCTGCTGCGTTGGGTGGAAAAGTTCATCGGAAGACGGATCTAGCGTTGTTTGGAGGAGATTTTGTTGATATGTTACCACAATGGATGTGACATAAACGTCGGCGAGTCGATGGAGGTCATTTGTAATCTATTCTGAACATGGCAGTAAGTTTTATTGTGCGTATACATTGCAGGCTAGGATATAATGTGTATTAAATTGGAGCTATAACACAACTATGAAAAACAGACTGTTTTCGAATATTTTGGGAACTATTTAACTGATTTAAAAGCACAAACAAACTCGACGGATGTTATGCCAAAGATGATTTCAACCAAATCCCGGTTGTTAAATTCTAAAAGATTCCTACTAGGGGAAGGTTCCTAGCAGGTTCAGAGTAGTATGTTTTCGTGATTATCCCTTCCTTAGGTCCAGTTACGTTTTAACTAAATCTGGCCATTCTACACCGCTAATTTCAATAGTTATTTTGATAGATTATTATTCATTTTGTCTCTCCATATATCCAAAAGACAGCATAGCCAAATTTACCTTTCGTTTAATTACCGGATCTTGTGACGGAAGGTTTGCTGGTCATATTACTATGGTTCCCCTGCCAAAATCAAATGGTAAATTTCGAATACCAGATTGATCATAAAACAACACGACTCCCGAAGAAATGAAGGAATTCTTTTTTCATTCCTGAAGCGTTAAAACATTGCCTTGCGTGATTTATCGATTTGACCAGTGTCCTCGACACCTCGAGAAGCATTTGATCCTTCAACTACACTTTTCTTTCAACTAAGTAGGAACATTGTAATCCAATCGCTTACGCTGTTTAGGTAGCGTAAGGCGTTAATAACAAGTACCAAAGATGGATAGCAGGGAGTTCACAGTGGAACAATAACAAAAATGACAGTCATTTAAATCTGGAATTTGTAACGACATTATGATTTCTTTGCAATTCATGAAAACCGTACCTTTTTGTGTATAGATAGGCTAATAAGGATGGTCTTCTCAAATGCTGAAGAGTGGAGTGATTATTTTGATAGAGAATAGAGAAAGAAATATATTATATGTTTGCCTCCAGAGCAGCAGGAACAAATAAGGACAACAGGGAAGGAAGAATCGATATTTATATAAATCCTACTCATCGTTTCAGGAAAAAAGCAAAATGACAGAGTCATGTACTTAACAGAAATCGCAGAGCCAAACATAAGCAACACTTAAAAGTTAAACCAAGCAATAACACAAATTCACAGCTCAACAAGTTCACATTTACAACAAGTTAACAAAAGCCAACACATTTCACAAATTACACATAACAAGAACATCTTATTCACACATCGCATTAAAATGCCATTTCACGACGCACCGTCCGGTGGCCAACGTAAACAGTTGCCGTTCCATGTCATCAGTGGCGATCCTTTTGCTTTGGCCAAGTAAATCCCTCCGTAGGTATTTCATTCTCACTTAGCGCCGCAAATGCGCCATGTCACAAATGCGAAATTATGACAAATGTCCACCGCGCGGCTAATTGTCTTCGCCTAATGCTGCGATGCAACAAACAGATTGCACATTTCCCGGGGAGAGACACACAGTTGGGAGGGCCTGGGACACTGTAAATCGTTTTTGATCGCTACTTATTACCCTTGTCAAGGAAATCAAATTCTCTTTTGAGTAAGGGTACAGCAAAAATTCATTATTGATATAGTTGTAGATTAGCTTAAAGCCATCTGTGCATTGTGTCGCCCCGGGGAGCTTAGCGATATGAAAACTCAGAAACCATCTTCTCTAGTGATGAAAATTCGGCTCGCCCGGTCGATATCAACAGGCGGGAGAGGTCACGTTGGTGGGAAGGGCATGATCCGTCGGTCACAGTCGGGCAAGACCGCACCACCGGTTGGCCAAGAAACAGGAAGAAGTCGAGCATAGCCCCGCTCTGGCGATAAGCTGCACGCCCAGGAATGAATCAGTGAACGGGACGAGATAAAACGGTAGCGAAACTATTTTTGCAAGCACAACAATGAGACCCCAGAGCTAGGGGGAAAAATCACCGTTTAGTTTTACTGATGAGCCCTCAATGATAAAAACAGTGACAAGAGAAAAACATTGAAGTAGGTTAACAGGTGGGTGAGGACAAGGAAATCACGTTTTTCGCGCCTGTCCAATTTTTGTTTGTTTCATAGCATGACATACCATGAGTGACAAACGATTGTGATCACCGCTTCGGTTGCGAGTGTACCCTCGGGAGATTCCGCTAGCCGCCAAGCCACACCAAAACCCGCCCACATTGCTTCTTCGGTTGGAAGATGTGCCAGCAGACAGCTGGCGGCATCCAGGACCAGCTGCTGCAATCAAATCTAGATGTGGCCATCTTACATCATTGCTCGTTCGCCACATCGAGCCGGAGCGCAACAATTGAACGGGCAGTCAACGATTTGACAGATTTGTCGGCTATGTGTCGTGTGCTTAATTGTACGTTTGAGACGATGTTTGGCGTTTCTATTAGGTGTTGGGTTGTTCGGAAAGTTCTTGTCTCGACCGAATCGAAACGCTGATAGAGTATATTCTTCTTGGTACACGACACGTGGGTCTGCAGATTCACTAGAAATATCTGAACATTTTGTGAAGCTTGGTTACGTAAATCACCACGATGTATTGATTGTACATAATTTCACCGGAAAACATTCATTGGCTCGCCATCGACGAAACGTAACATAGTACAAGATGAATACGAAAAGATTTTTCAATCAACCCAAAAACGAACACCAGTAGGTGTTCTTTTCGTTGGGAATTTTCGATGCTTCGATCGTTTGCACTTCCTTTTTTGACGTAGGATTAATTCTTTCGGTAACATATTGGGGGTACAAATTAGAAAACGAAAAACGATCCAATTTCAAACGCTTTTGGCTCAGTCATTTCATGATGGATCGAAGAGATTTTCACATCAATTGATTGCGGCACTCCTTAACAATTTTTTTAATTGAATAAAATAATAAACATATATTAGGTTGGGGATAAAAGTATACATTATTTTTGGGTGGAATAGGCATCGTTTTGTTGGAAAATTAGTTACCATTCTAAAGGTAGCTTAATAATGTCTCTATCATAGAAGTCTTGGTCCTTATTGGCAAAAAATTCTAGCAATAGATTTTTACAATCTCCTCTTGATCCCAATTTCTTACCACTCTGGAAATTTAGCAATGCGAGAGAAAGGTGGTAATCACTTGGTGCCAGGTCCGGACTATATGGTGGATACATTAAAACATCCCAATCAAGCTTTCGGAATTGTGTGACCTTGCGTTGTCCTGATGGAACACAACGCCTCTTCTTTTGGCCAATTCTGGTCAATCGCTAGCTTCAAATGGCCTATTTGTTGACAGTAGAGATCTTAATTTAGTGTATTGCGTTAAAATTTTATTTTTAAGAATTTAAATAATATATATTTTTTTTAAATAAATTAAATTGCACGTATTTTACTGTTGCAGTATCGGCACCATAAAAACAGGAAGTGGGTTATATCTATGGTATAACCGCAAGGGTGACGTAGGACTATAGTTGATTTAGGGATCATTTGTTTGAAGTTGAATCTAAATCCATCCTGAATGAATGAATAAATAAATATTTGGGTGGCTTCAAAAACGAGAGCATTACGTTGGAGGCTCAAGGTTATATGCATTCAATATTGGATACAAAAAACCTTGTTCTGAAGAATAATCTTCAGAAGCTTTCCTGTTAACTGCACTTGATTGACAAACCACAAAACCAAATGTATGTGGTCGCAGTATTATATGGATAGAAAAAAAATTAAAATAAACTGGCTTGAATGTAATTTTCAATTCCAAGGGGAACTGGCAGATTATTTTTCAGCAACGATCATTTCTTACCAGGTTTCCTCTCTATAACCAGCAAACGAAAAGAGTTGCGCGCGTGTATGTGTGTGTGGCGGCTGCTTCAATGTCTTCCCGAGTAACCGTATTTTGATGCTCTCTTGGTCACCTTCTCTTCTCCTTCTGATCGATCGGCTTTTCTGCGCTCCCTCACAGTTAAAACAAACTGATTGCATTTCAGGTCAGGTCAGGTAATGAATCCCTCGATCCCTCGCCGTTCAGCTCGTTCAGTAACGATGTTGTCTTGTCGATGTCCTCAGGCGTCGTGCACAAATTACGTAACGCTAAAAATCCGGATCTTGAACCTCCTCCCCCCCCCCCTTACGTAACTCAATTTCCTATCTCTAATAAACAGAAAGTAACGCAACATCTACCCCCTCCCCCCTTATCGCGTTACGTAATTTGTGTACGACGCCTCACGAAAAATGAATGGGATTCACCACCAGAATATCATTTAAGTATGCTTTTCGTGCGTGATTGAATCGAGAGAAGGTGTGGTTTACGATGGCAATTTGGAAGGCAAACCTAGAGGAGAATAAACTCTCTGAGTATGAAAATTTCGGCGACTGAGCAATATCGATTGAAAATTATATAATTTTCGCGATACAAAACAATTTCCGTTGCGCGCGCATACAATATTAGATACGAAAATATCCTTCTGATGGGAAAGAATAATCTTCCGAAGCTTTCCAGCTAATTACACTTGATTGAAAAATTACGAAATCAAATGTATTTGGTCGCTGTGTTATATGGTTAGAAAACATTAAAATAAACTCTTTCGCATGAATGTATTTTTCAATTCCCAGGGAACTGGCAGATTGTTTTTCAGCAACGATTAGATCTTTCCGGAATTTTCTCGATGCTGTATGGCATCCAAACGAAGTTTGGCCTGTAAAAACTTTTCTGAACTCTAATCCATCAAATTTGGAGCCCTGAAAAGGGCCGTTGATTATATGCTAAGCTATTATAGCACGCTCTTCTCGGATACGATGGGCCAGCTGGATGTCCTTGGGCATGATGTGACGCGTTTTGCATGGATAGCACACAAATTGGTATCTTCGAATAGGACTCCTGCAGCGTCATAACCGCGGAACTTTGGAAGCGCAAGTCGGTTTTGAAATCCTGAGCAATTCAACGAACCAAATGCTGCAAAGGTAGCTTGCGGATCAGCGACTTCTGATAGCGACGAATTTTACGCAAAGTTCCCGGTCGACAGCGATGTGGCTTCTCCACACTTCCTGCGGCTAGTGCGCTTATCCGAGCTGCTTTCGTGGTGCCTTACCACCGAAAGACTAATGAGCTGTCTGCTTTGTCCCAAACAAACGAGTCCTCACGGTGCGAGAGTAGGGTAAGAAATGAACGAAAGCAAAGGAAGCGTCATTTTATAAACCATAAAAGTATAGAATCTAAACCCCACCCTTATTATATTCGTTGCTTACCCTGAGAGAGAAACGAATAACATCGAAGTAAGTATACAGTAATGTATTTGAATCCGGACACTTTGCGTTACATTTAATACCATACCGCAGCCACAACATTTTCTGCATGTTGAATTAATGCGATTGATTAGTAACTATCAAGAAACTATCAGTAACTATATTAGTAGCTAAAATAAATTCAACATGAAAAAAATGTTATGGCTGTGGTATGATATTGAATGTAATGCAAAGTGTCCGGATTCAAAAGCATTACTGTAAAAAAGAGTTAACTCGACTGAAAATTTTTCGGTTCGGCCTGGAAAAACGAAATTAAGAGCCCCCGCAGACTGCAGACTGACTTGTCGACCGATAGTTCGGTCGGCTTCTTAATCAGTACGGAGAGGTATGCATGTGCGCACATTACGCCGATTCCGTTGGGTCGGTGTTTGCACCAGTAGCCGTTCCGACCAAACTGTCGGCTGAAGAAAAGTCTGTAGTGTGCGGGGGCTCTAATTGAAGTGTACAGCATAATGCATAGACGTAAGTATGAGCTTCTCCATCTCACATTCCAATAAGATTAATGGGTTTCCAAGTGGGCGCGCTACATACGGATACGAATGATTTCAATAACCTGTTTTCGAAGCTATCATTAAGCTATTGAAACAATTTTTCGACTCAATAAATAGCAATCATATAACTCTTGGACATTTTACCTTTTGTATGAAATTATTATCATACTGTTCCGTTGATCCGAAGCAGAATGAATCACGCTTAAAGAAGGAATGGATTTTTTCTTGGAATTTACACAGCAAAAATAATGCCCTTTCCCAACAATTAAAAACGACAAACGGTAAACAGTTTCATCAAAATGATTTCTTCGATATGGGGATAGATTCACTACATCATGTCATATATTTCATATTCTTCATTATGAAATCCATATCCATGGCACCTATCGGTATCGAATTATCATCGACACCACGAATTTCGCTAAATGCTCCTTTCAGTTCGTCCTGTAAAAATCTTTTCTGAACTCTAATCCATCAAATTGGGATCCCTGAAAAGGGCCGTTGATTATATGCTAAGCTAATATAACACGCTCTCCTCGGATACGATGGGCCAGCTGGATGTCCTTGGGCATGATGTGACGCGTTTTGCATGGATAGCACACAAATTGGTATCTTCGAATAAGCCTTCTGCAGCGTCATAACTGCGGAACTTTGGAAGCGCAAGTCGGTTTTGAAGTCCTGAGCAATTCCACGATCCAAATGCTGCAAAGGTAGCTGCGGATCACCAATTCGGTCGACTTCTGATAGCGACGAATTTCACGCAAAGTTCCCGGTCGATAGCGATGTGGCTTCTTCACCTATCCTGCTGCTGGTGCGCTTATCCGAGCTGCTTTCATGTGCCTTACCACCGAAAGACTAACGAGCTCGAGTCCTCACGGTGCAAGAGTAGAGTAAGAAATGAACGAAAGCAAGGGAAGTGTCATTTTATAAAACATAAAAGTATCGAATGTAAACCCCACCCTCTTTATTATATAAGCTTACTGTATACTTACGAATATAATAATGAAGAATATGAAATATATGACATGATGTAGTGAATATATCCGAAGAAATTACTTTGATGAAACTGCATTATAAAATTATTTGTGTACGAATGCCGCAATCGATAGTCGACTCTAATTAGCGCTGGGTAATTTCCTCGGAGGACTCAATTCCTCCTTTGAGCATTAAGAAACTCTTTCTGGTAAAACGAAGTGGTACGAATCACATTATTTGAATGATAGAATGAAGAAGTTTTCTGCCAATTTCCTTCAACCTCCAAACATATCTTTCTCCCGTTTGTCGTTTTCGCGTTCGCTAATCTTTTCTCACAACACCCATTTCTCGTTTGAGAAATTGTTGAACATTGTTTGCCAGTGCGCGTAGAGCGGGAATTCCTAAAGATTCATTGCACCTTTAATAAATTGCCGAAAGACGTGGTCTTAGGTTGATCGCACTTGATTGAAAAAATCCAAAACGAAATGTATTTGGTCGCAGCATTATATGAGTAGAAAGCAAATAATCGCTCGAAAATGACTTGATTTTAGCGATGATGTTTCACGTTTTTCATGTTACGCATCCAATATTGGATACGAAAGTTTTCCACTGATGGGAAAAAAATATTCAGAATTGAATAATTGCGATTGATTGAAAAATCACAAAACCAAATGTATTTGGTTGCAGTGTTATATGGATAGAAAACATTAAAATAAACTCTTTCGCATGAATGTATTTTTCAATTCCCAGGGGAACTGGCAGATTATTTTTCAGCAACGAGAATTCCGCGCGTGTATATGTGTGTGTGGCGGCCGATGTTTCAAGCGGAACCGTGGCATCACTCTCCTCCTGATGGATTCCCTTCTGGCCTTAGGTGCACATACAGGCTCTTGGTGACACCGTTCATTAGCGCTTTCATGATAAACGAAAATAGCTTCACAACACAGCGACAACATGCTCCAATCGCTGTTCAATCATAACTGAGGGGGTTTACGAGCAGCGCTCGCTTATATACCGATTGGTGATTTCAATAGCCTGTTTTGAAAGCAATTTTAAGACTATTGAAACAAGTTTTTGGATGAAAAAGTAACAAGTATATGACGCGTAGACCTTTTATCTTTCGAATGAAGTGTTTATCATACCATTTCGTTCAGTTGTTTAAGAGCTATTAACGCTCAAAATCTCGGTCTCCGGCGTAACGCTTTCATTTTCGAAACTTTGGTTTTACACCCCGGTATAGAAATGAAAGACGTAGTCCTACGTCAAAACCATTCACAAAAAACTGGCTGCAGTTTCGCCTTTATAAAGTGTAAAATATACCGAATTTTCGCTTTGTTGACCTCCATTGTTAACACCCTGTAACTCACAACTGGATGAAACAAACAAAAAAACAGCAAATATTTTTAGTTTGAAATATACCCTTTACAACCAGCCTAAACTTGAAATTGTATGGTCGATATTACGCGAGATGTTGATCACTAAAGCCAACTACCAGCAACACCTGCACAGTTTCTTAAATCCATCACTACCTTCCTAAGAGTTCCCATGTTGATAGTTTCAAAACATCTCATTTGCGAAGACAGGCTAGGGAAAACAAAATTCAGTCGATTTGATGGAGCTACAATACCATTGTGGATTTCCTCTACACTTGACGTGAAAAATTTGTTAAGTTTCTCTGCTGTTATGTTGTCACTTTCCTTGTTACCGTCAAACTCAATGTCGATGTCTTTGCGGCCGCCTGGATTACACAATGCTTTAATTTTTTTCCATAGCTTCTTCGGATCATGTTGAATTGCATGTATTTCATTTTGGATGAATTTATTCTTTGAATTCTTCAGCTAACGTACATAAATATTTCTCCATAATCTGTACGTGTTCCAATTTTCAATAGTTTTTGTGCGTTTAGCTATTATTAGGTAATAATCTCGTCTTCTCTTGATGTAAGCCAATGAAGAGTTATACCACCTTTATTGCCAATATGTCTGAGTACTGAAATTCCAGTGTGAATACCAGCAATTATCTGGTTCATTGAAGAGCAAAGCGCTTCTTCAAGATTTTCTGCAACAACATGAGATTCGTTCACTAACCTGAGTTATTTTGTTCTGAAGAACAGATAGCAACCTTCGTTTCGAATAATTATTCCAACACTTATAAGATTTTTCTTTTTGTATTTCGGAAAAGTCTACATCAGAAAAATTGTACTCCATACCATTTGTTCATGATCCGAAATTTTGCTATCATAAAAAATCTCAATCACACCATCGTCAAAATTTGTAAATACTAAGTCGATGGTCGTCTAAGATGTTGTTGTTATTCTGGTGTGATCATTAATTCTCTGTTTGAATCCAGCGGCTTGGGTGATTGCTCGTAATTCAGAAGATTTTCTATGCTCGGTCCAATCTATATTAAAATCACCAGTAATGATAGTTCTTTTTTGTTCATGTACTTGTATGTGTTGTAACCATACATCTTCCATAAAATCTAAGAAGTGCTTGTCGCTACTGCTAGGTGAATGGTATATTCCAGCGTAGATTCCCGAAATTTTGCATCCCCTGACTTCTAAAACTAGAAACCAATTAACCCCGTATGTCTCATTGAAAATCTCTTTAAAATTTAAAAGGTTCGAAATATACATAGATACGCCTCCAGTATGGACAGATCTCGACAAGCAATTAACCATTGTGTATCCAACTACATTGAATCCATTCAGATCAGTTGATTCCGTTAAATGTGTTTCAACAATAGTTAGTAATTTCGGTTTTTCGTTGGATAACAAAATTTCTATTTCGTCGAAATGTGTGCGTAATCCAGCCACATTCAAATAAAGTACATCATATCTTATATATGCCCCTTTCATGGATGGCTATATAGAGAAGTCCACCTGTTCCTTCTTCCTCTCGTAGTTTCGTAGGAATGTAGATCAACTTGTTCTCCACGCAAAATGTTTCGTATCTATGTCAATTCGTCGTTCGTTTTTAATTTTATTACAATTTGAACATTGAATTTCTTCGGATGTACAATTCTTCAATTCATGATTTTTCCCGCATTTCGGGCATACGCTGTGTTCAGCTTGGCAGTCGACAATCTTGTGACCATATTCATAGCATTCGAAGCATCTCAGAATCTTCAATCCATCAATCACTCGACATTTTTCAAACCCACAAAATACTGATCTCGCTTCTATCATTTTGTTATAAGTAACCCCATCGACTTCTATGATCGCGCTGTATTCATTATATTTCATCTTACTATTACAATAGATTTTCCTAACTTCGAAATGTTTGTTTTCATGCAACGATGGATTTTGTTTCATTAACGTAGCTTTCAATTTATTTTCACTCATTTGTTCATTAAATCCTATTATTTTAATCGTCGGTCTCAATGCTTCTGGTATTTTAACCTCGTAGTCTTGACCCAGTTTTTTCTCAACATTAACCTTGATCAATTCAATTGAATTTTTGTCTGAAGCAGAGACAACAACCGTACCATTTTTACCGTTTCGCAGTCCATTTATATTTAATCCCTTGGGATTGACATTCTCTTTCAATATTGTCCTAGTTATATCAGATTCCTGCTTAGTTTTTGGTTTTATGATCAAGATTTTGTCCCTGGTGAAAGATTTCTTTCTTTCTATATTCTCAACATTAGCTTCATCCACAGTTGTTGTTTTCCCAGCGTCTTTCAAAACCGCAGCAAAACTCAGTGGAGTTGCATTCAATGATTTGGGCATGAGACGGGTCGCCGCGAAAATCGTCCCTAAATTGCTCAATTTCGACCAACATCAGCATCGCATGAACATTGCTAATGAGCTGTTGGACTCTGTCCGCGACGACCCAAATTTGCTCCAGAGCGTCATAACTGGTGACGAATCGTGGGTTTATGGTTATAACGTGGAAACCAAGGCTCAATCATCTCAAAGGAAGCTGTCGCACGAACCAAGACCGAAAAATGCGCGCCAAGTTCGGTCGAATGTGAATGTTTTGTTTACAGTTTTCTTCGATCGCAGGGGCATCATGAGTTCTTGCCACAGCGTAAAACGGTCAATAAGGAATATCACCTGCAATTTATGCGCAATTTGCGAGAAGCAATCCGCCAGAAACGCCCCGATTTGTGGAGGAACAAACATTGAATTTTGCGCCACCTGCTCACACATCGTTGCTTGTGCGCGACATTTTGCCCCAAAAACAACACACTAATGATGCCGTAGCCACCGTATTCCCTAGATCTGGCCCCCTGTGATTTTTTCTTGTTCCCGAAACTGAAGAGGCCCATGAAAGGACGACGCTACGCTACGATTGACGAGATAAAGACGGCATCGAAAAAGGAGCTGAACAAGATAAAAAAAAAAGATTTTTTGTGTATTGGTATTAAAGATGAAACGGATATCCGGTAACTATCCGGTATCCGGCCAATCCGGAAATTTGAAAAAATAATTCTAATTAACATAAGATAAATTATAACACAATGGCATATAAACTCATATCATCAAAGTTTTATTTAGCTCCGCTTTCGTTCAACATCAATGGGCTGTTATTCTCAGAAGATTCGTCTCAAGATATTTCTGTGTGATAATTTTGATTTTGATGATTTTTTGTCTGTCTGTTTACGTTTCGAGAACGCCTAAACGGTCCGACCTGAACCTCGGGTCTACAAATGTTGCAATCAGATAATTTTCATCTTCTTCAGAGTAGTTAAAACCTAGGTAGTGCGGACTGAATCAAAACGGCTGTCAAAAAAGATCCAATTGAAATGTCAAAAGAGATCCAACGATCAGGAGTGTTATTTTTCTTATGATAATCAACGCCATAAAAAGGGTATTGTTATCAAGAGCAAAAATAATTAAAATTATAATATGAACGAACTACATTTTTCCGTCAATTGTTTAATAAACCATTGCATCTCTGAAAGAGCATCTCAGCCTTTCACTGAGCTACGCATTTTTAATGTTCCCTTTCTTTAACAAAAAGGTTTTCCGAACGAAATAAAAACAAACGAAGTCAGAGTCACGTAAATGTTTTTTCCTGCGATTTGAAAATATTCGATAAAAAGTGGAACGAAGAGATGCCAGATGATTTTTTAAAAAAGTCTGTAAAAACATGTGAATGTCTGTTAAAAATGTGGTAAAGTCTGTAAAAGTGTGCAGATCTATAGAAATGTCTTTTAACGTTAATTTTCACATTCATTAATACTTTGTACATCGCGATGCACGTGACATTGTATTTTGTATATATATACAGCCATTCTATGCTAAACCGATATAGTGGTTCTCAGATTTTCGTCAAAAGTGGTAATTTTGTTATTTATTGCAAAACATTAGATCCGTATTTTTTTTCATTAGGGTACCCATTTCCATTTTAGGGTGGTTCAAAAAATCAATTTTTTCCACTTTTTCCCAAAAATTACTTTTTTCAAAAATTCATAACTTTCGAGCCACATAACCGATTTAGATGATCGACATATCAAATTGAAGCCAATGAGCTTTAATTGAAAAATATTGAACTTGCAGAGAATATGGATCCTATTTTCGTAATTATTGATTTTAGTCGTTTTTTAATGTTTTCATGGCTTTGGACTAAAGGGCGCTATATTTTTTCCTTGAAAGCTGAATTTTTTACATAAAATATCTCTATATCAGAGATGCTATTTTTTTCGTTTTTGAGATATGATTTTTCAAAACTAATCGATGGTTCGAAAAACAATTTTTCCCCATTTTCCCACTACAAAAAGTCATAACTTTTGAACTATTGGACCGATTCATATCATCGACATATCAAATTGAAGCTTACGAGTTATTTTCCTTTGAAAAAATATTTCTTTCGCGAAAAAAATTAACTTTTGTTTTTGTAATTATTGATTGTGTTAGTTTTTCATTGTTTTCTAGGTTAAAGATAGAGGGCGCTATATTTTTTTAAATTTTTATGGAAAGCTGAGGATTATTTAACTAACATATCTCGATATCAGAGATGCTATAATTATCGTTTTTAAGTTATAATTTTGTAAATTTTACATGTTTTAAGTCTTCGATCAATATTCCTATGTGACTAAACTAGACCTATGCGACTAGAATTCAATCTTCCCGCAAGTGTGATATTTTTTTCAATTTTTTCTTATTGACTTCAATTTAATATATCGATCATCTAAATCGGTTCAGTAGCTCAAATGTTATGATTTTTTGCAGAAAGTCATTTTTGGACAAAGGGGGAAAAATGATTTTTCGAACCACCGGTTAACTTTGAAAATGAAAAAATTGCATCGCTGATATCGAGATATGTTATGTAAAAAATCATCAGCTTTGTCATTAGTCATTAGGCAATGTCATTAGTTCCAGTTTTATATGTCGATCGTCTAAATCGGTTCAGTGATTCAAAAGTTATTAATTTTCATTTGTCATTTTTGGGAAAAAGTGGAAAAAAGTGATTTTTCGGATCACCCTGAAATGGAAATGGGCACCCTAATGAAAAAACAACAAATACGGGTCTAATGTTTTGCGATAAAGAACAAAATTACGACTTTTGACGAAAATCTGAGAACCACTATATCGGTTTTGCGTGGAATGGCTGTATATATACCCGGCAAACGTTCCCAGCAAACATTAAATCGTATAATTTTGCACGTGCCAAGTCTTACAAGAAATCCGAATAAATCATTATCGCATATAATATCAATCAAAGTATGTATCGTGTATATTTGAAATCGCATAAAATGTAAAAACTCGATTTTATATACCATTATCAAATTAAGTCGCAATTCGGTATAATAAACATCTATTTTATGATGTACATTGTCGTAAAATATATTTAATCATATGCGTATATTACGCTGATGCAGTTTGTGTGTCGTATAAGCGTATAATTTAAATCGATTCAGTACTGTAGTAAATCGTGTTGCATGCTGAAGAAAATCATGAAACAGTAAATCATATTAGATCCTAATAAAGAACATATTACATCATATTGAAATGTCAATGAAATGCTGATGCACTCGAAAGTTTTAACTGCTGTTGAATTAAATTTCAGATAGCCGCGCGAGATAGCTGGTGGATGATAATCCAGATGACCGGAGTTCGAACCCACATCGCAGCAGTTTTCACCAAACATCAATCTGTGCCATTTTAAACATTCATATTCCACTCCCAACACAAGTCAATCAAACAATTATTATTTCTACAAACATAAATACTCATATATAAAAATGGCGATTCGTGAGACTATAATAAATATTTCACGAAAATATTTTGCGCCATTTGTTTTTTTCTATGTATGTAATAAATCGTATATGATATGGCAAAAGTCGTATTTGGTGCTTTGACAATTCATGAATATATTCATATTAGATCGCAATGCAATTCAACATAATCGCTATTAGAGCCGATCAAAGTTGCATATTCATCCAAACAAATTCAGTAAGCATTTGCCATGTATGTATATGGCCTCCACTTTTGCATGCATATGACCTTTAGGCGCATTATATGCCAACCAAATTTTAGTGCATATGATGTTATATACAAGCTTCTTATGCGATTTAATGTTTGCTGGGTTGTTCTGCCATAAAAAATATTTCTAGTGAATATGATAGTTGTAAAATAAAAAATAACTTATGTGTTGTAAGTGTGTTTAAATGTTTCAACGATCTACACATACATACATACGCGTTGTAAATTTTTATAAAAATCAGTATTTCTTCGTTGGTATTTTGGACATCCACCAAGGCTGCAATGATATCAGGGCAAAAGTACTTACGTGTATGAGTTCCAAACTTCATACACACCAGATGGACCAACCAGAAAGTCTGCCGGGCCGCAGATTGAATATCGCTGGTCTAACGTCATGTGTATTGATATGAACTAAATATAATAACTTTTCTGTATTAAAACTATACAAAATGTCATACGGAGAGTCAAATATCTTTGATGTGATGAATAGAGCTTCTTATTTTTCAAAAACCTGTGAAAGATTGTTATATCCAAAAAGTCTGCAACAAAAATAAAAAGTGTTTTACAGATATGTCTGTAAATTTACCAACATATTTGTAAATCTGGCATCTCTGGTGGTCTGAGAATTTATTGCAAGAAGTCGCTTGAAAACATGCATGAATTTGCTTGAAAATGAAGTGGATTGAGTCCGCATCACGTAGGTTAAAACGACTTCTCCAGCGTTTAAATATGTTCTCATACGAAGTAAGTTCGGTGTTCTTTGTGCCTATCCAAAAACTTTTTTTTGATGCAGGAATTTGTGAATTTGTCGCCGATCATAATAATTTCGATTTGTAGTGAGGAAAGTGTGCCCCCTCTCAGACTACCATCCCTGAAAACAGTTCTTAGTTTTGTAACTGGATTTATTCGGCGAGTATACAGTGTAGTTGAATTCAGTGTATTTGTAATTTTAACTCTAATTATTTTATTAAACTAATTGATCACATACGAAAGCATGTGCGGATCTCTTTTGTTCGTCTTATCTCTCTTTTCTGGAAGCAGCTCGCGTTGTCAGTTGAGCTATGAGGGCAGGGCGGGTCTGCGACGAAAAGAGAGAATATCACAGTGACACAACGTTCACCCGTTAAATAAAGGAACTGATTGCACCTAATCGCTCCTCGCACGCTCGGTGAGGACGCTGATTCAGGTCACAATCAGGTTCAGGCTTACCTCAACCGGCCGCTCTCGTCGGTTCAGGATACATTTTGAAGGAAACTGCTTCCACTTGTGGACAGAGATGTCAACCTTCCTGATTTTTCAGGATTTCTCAGACTTCTTAGGATGCTCCCTGATATCCTGACGAACATTCAATTTATCCTGATTTTTCTGAGATGATCCTGATTTTTCCTGATTTTTGTACTCTTTACATTATTCGTAATAAATATACTGGTTTCCATACCAAAATTTTCTGTCATGATAGTTCTCCGGTTCGCATCTGTATATATCTTACATTAAGTTAAACTGTGTACTTTTTTTTATCTCTACCCACAATTGTTTCGTGGCTTCCCGAAGCAGTGCTAGAAAATTTCATGAAACCAGATTGTCTGACGAATTTATGAAATTACATCGAGATTAAGTTTGAGGAACAACATTGCTTTATTGAACATAATGTGTATGTAGATGTATCCCCAAAGTTATTAATGTAGGAATGCGTTTCAGAGTGTAAAATTACTCAAGAGATAATTTTTGCATCCACAGTCTGAATAAACTTTAATAATGACTGTGGTAAATATATGTATAACCGTATTAAATATTATAAAAATTAGGAAAAATTCAACAAGTCTTCCACTGCTGATATGCTTTCCTCATTTTTTGAGTAAAGATTTATTCCAAAGCATGGATGATGAATTTAGTGAAAATTTGAATATTGATTTCTCTGCAATTGGCAATTTTCGACAAACTAATCAAATGAGGATGTCGATTAACGTGTTGACTCGCTCACGGCTCAATCCAGAAAAAGTAGTCACTCGTCACGGATCCACCATCAGGACTCTTCGCCCCGTCATGGCTGTCGTTTAACGCTTTCGCCGAGGAGGGCCATTTCACAAGTGACCGCTGATGTAGGGATAGGACTGTGAAGTTTGGTTTAGGGAATAAAATGATAAGAAAATGGATCGAGAACAGTGGGATTCAGCTTACCATCACCGTCATGATTACTTCCTCGTTATCCTCGTGGATCGTGTTCCTAGCGACAGGATACAACAGTCCAGGCAAGTGCTAATAATCACGTCACCGAGTCTGCTCTCTCAGAATCATTACAGTTTGTTTCAATCTCAATGAAAATAATTGATTGCTGATTACATGTGACTCTTACTCTTGTTTGGGGGGTTTAAACTCTTACGCATACTCGGCCAGTATTCGAATTATCTCAACACACTCACAAAAACCTATTTATAATAATATAAAACCATTAACAGAATAAAACTGTTCTAAATTCCTTGTGGATAAACATGATACACTATTCAAAAACAATTTTTTTCAATCAGCAATAATCGCACCTCGGTATAACCTCATTGGTTACGATATCGCCACTGCGCAAAGCTAAATTGGATTCTTATTCTAAACGAAAAATTTAATATTCGTTCAACATTTTTAGCTTGAGCTTGAGCTTGGGTAGACTGTACAATTCGTAGTTGCTCTCCGCGATTGACCTGAACCAACCAAATTGCACAAAGAACACACAGAATGACGCTTGGGACTAGCAAATCATTCTCGTTGTGCAATTTTCGGTGATTCGAGCTTTAAATGGTCAATAACGACGCCGGCCACGTCCTTACAGTCACCAGAGGAAGGGAAGGAATGTTAGTATGATATTCGCCGCCCGAAGGCCAGAAGGGTCGCCTCTATAGCGTGGTTCCCTAGCGTTTATCATGGAAGGGATAGTTGTTAGTGGGAATGGTTAAAAAAAATCAGGATTCACTGCGCTAAGTGATGTGATTATGTTAACACGGACCCTGACGCCGGAGATTATTAATATTAGGTTACCTAAAAAGGTTATCGAAAGAATTTCTCTATGATGACTCGAATCGACGATATATTATGAGATCGTTCGCGCCTAATGTTCGATTGTAATCCCTGAAGGTTCTGAATGGGCTACCTGAGAAGGTAACCGAAGGAACTCCTCAACAATGACTCGGATCGCGTATCGAGGACTTATCATATGATTTTTCGCGTATAGTATTCTGTTATATTCTGAAATTGATACACCGGAGATTATTATTAAGCTACCTGAGAAGGTAACCGAAAGAAATCCTCAACCATAGCTCGAATTCTGTGTGTTTTCGGGCATAGTACTATATCAGAGATTTAGAGCGCGTCGCTGGAGGGTTATTAACACGTTGAGCCCCGGATTTTTCTTGCTATACTTTCCGTTCAGTCCGTATCAAGCGCATTTACATACTATCAGTTCAGGCCCGCTTTCCAAAAATATTATTTATTGTACAACGTGAAAAAAGTCAGGACCACCCTTTCATAAATAATACACATATTTTAAAGCTACTCACGCATAAACACATGACAAGCAATCAGCTTTCAGACGGCCAAAAAATTCTACTATACCGATAACAAAGCGAGAAAAAAAATAGACACCCCTAGATGTCATAATTATCAAGTATCAAGTACAGTAGAACCTCGATTATCCGCAGAATAGTCTGGCAAGATCGCTGCGAATAACAAAAATCGCATATAACGCAATGTAGTACTTAAATGAGGTGAAAACGCGAAAAAAGGCATTTCAACATGAAAACAGTGTTGAATAAATACAGAAAATTTTTATCCATCTATAAGGTCGTGTAAACCAGTGGTCAGATAATGTGAAGGCCATGACCAAAATGAAAGAGCATGAGCTTACCACTCACTGACCAATCCTGGTAAGGTTTATAAATTTAGTATGGAACTCTCCATCGCGAATAATCCGCGGATCATCAATTCGCGAATAATTGGGCTTCTACTGTATTCACATGCACATAAATATTGAATAAAAAAAAATGGGTGGGTTTTATCTATGATATAACCGCAAGGTTGACGTGGGACTACCTTAGCATAGCAATCACTTGTTTGTATTGATTACATTCTTGATTGAATGAAACAATTTCTGAATTCAATATATTTGCTTTGTGAGTAAAAAGATTGAACATGTAAGGTCAATTCATGCATTGTGATAGATTATGTTCTTCGTTACAAGTAAATTAAATGACAGTCCTTTTACGGACGAAATATGAGTACGGAAAAAATAATTAAACGATTATTTTATTTTACTCTGAAGTTTGCATCTCTCAAGTGTACGCACTTCTCGAACCGCGAGTTTGCTTGAAATCTGAAAGTTCATTCGCCTCTAGTGTCTGCGCCATTTTTCCAGGTTCCTAAGTTTAGAAGACCATGTTAGGGAAACGCATAGGCAAGCGAGTGCAAAAGTACTCGCAGTTTGTATTTATTTGCAAGGCCGATTTCCTCAGAAACCTTGGATTTGAAGTCTGTGTTAGGCAAACACAATTCAGTCGAAACAAAAATGCTCTCGACTTGCATGTATTTGCAATGCCGATTTCCCCAGAAACCTTGGTTCTGAAGTCTGTGTTAGGGAAAAACATTTTAGTCGGAACAAAAATGCTCCCCGACCTGCATGAATTTGCAATGTCAATTTCCCGACACTCCATGGATTTGAAGTCTGTGTTAAGTAAACACATTTCAGTCGGAACAAAAATACCCCCGACTTGCATGAATTTGCAATGCCGATTTTCTCCAGGCACCTTAGTTTTGAAATCTCTGTTAGGGAACATATTTTGGTGGGAATAAAAACTTCCCCTGCTTTCATGTGTTTGCGATGCCGATTTCTCCAACGCTGCTTGGTTTTGAAGTCTGTGTTAGGGAACACATTTCGGTAAGAACGAAAACCCCCCTACTTTCATGTATTTGCAATGTCGATTTTTCCAAGGTTGCTTAGTTTTGATGGCTGTGTTGGGGAAACCGCAAATCGGACCAATCGAAACGAGGCAGTTAGGACGTTTAGATAACGCTTAACATTTTACAGTTATTATATTGTTTATCTAATGAAAAATTACATTTTATCAATTTCAATAGATGCGTAGAAATATTCCCTTTCAATTGATGCAAACATCTTTCCGATCCAGTAAGAAATGTTTGAGTTATAAGCATTCGAAATCTTTCATTCTTTCCTGCATGTTCTGTGTTTAGGTTTTCATTTTACCCCCCATATATTCCGGTTAGACGTAGTCCCACGTCAAAAAAAAAAACTATGGATGGGTTATACCTATGACATAACCACAAGGTTGACGTAGGACTGCCGTTGACTTAGTAATCAATTGTATTTCTTCAATTAGCAATAATCCCACCTCGGATGATCCTCATTGGGTACGATATCGCCGCTGCGCAGTGCTATATTTTGTGTATTGATTAAATTATTGATTAAAATAGTGAATGAATGAAACTATTTACGAATTCAATTGCAAACAAATCTCAATTTAAGTAAATTCATGCATTATGGTAGTAGTTATCGCAGCAAATAGTTATCAACATGTTGCCTAATCATCAAACGGTATGCGTAGAAGTTCAGTGAGCTGGCGACATGAAGTGATATCTTCCAATGCAGTCTTGAATAATCGAGCCAAAGCGTTGCATTTGTACCCGCTTTTGTAGACCGTGATAGCAAAACGATAAAATGTTTGGGGGTATGAAAGTATTGCCGACTTGAATGTATCTGCAATATCGATTCTCCCAACTTCTTGGTTTCGGAATCTGTTTTGTGAAAACACATTCCGGTTTGCAAAAATGCAAGCGAGTACAAAAGTACTCTTAGTTTGCATCTTTCCCCAGGCTTCAAGGTTTTGAAGTCTGTGTTAGGGGAAACATTCCAATTTGCGAAAACGCAAACGAGTACGAAAGTTCCCACTGCTTGCATCTAAATTTCTATGCCGATTTCCACAGGCTCCATGGATTTGAAGTCTGTGTTAGAGAAACATTCCGATTTCCAGAAACGCAAGCGAGTACAATAGCACCCGCAGCTTGCATCCAATGTGTTATGCCGATTTCCACAGGCTCCATGGTTTTGAAGTCTGTGTTAGGGAAACATCCATCCATTCCAGCAATCGTACCTCAATCGTTGCCCAATCGTAACTGAGTGGATTTCCGAGCGGCTCTCGCTTATATACCGATTGGTGTGATTTCAATAGCCTGTTTTGAAAGCAATTTTAGGACTATTGAAACAAGTTTACTTTAAATATTTCAGAAGAATTTTTTCCATGTTCGATGATTGGCATTGTTTGCAAATGTTGATAATTAAAGAGTGGCAAACAAAATAGTGTTTGTACAAATTCAAACCAAACTTCAAAAGGTATCAAATACCTGACAAACAGTGTACGGCCACCTTAAGAGAGAGGGAAAGAGAGTGAAAAAAAAGGGTGGGTTATATCTATGATATAACCGCAAGGTTGACGTGGGACTATCTTAGCTTAGCAATCATTTGTTTGTATTGATTAAATTTTTGATTGAATGAAACAATTTCCCAATTCAATTAAATGTGAGTAAAACGATTGAACAAAGGCTATGTAAGGTCGATTCATGCATTGTGATAGATTATGTTCTTCGTTTCAAGTAAATTTAATGGCAGTGCTTTTACATTTGGTATGATGCCTAGGACAAAATATGTGAACGGAAGAATTATCAAACGATTATTTATTTTACCTTTACTCCTGAAGTTTGCGTTCCTCAAGTGTATGTACTTCTCGAACTACGAATTCGCTTGATTTGATGAACTTCAGGCACTCAGTTTCGGACATGTACCTTAAACGCATATTGTTTAACCCTTTCAGGACCATAAGGTTACGGTACCTTATTAAATCAATTTAGCTATATGTTATGAATCAATAGGCACCCTAAAAACATAATTTATACTAAAAATTCAAAAAACTTTTACCTTTTTTTTTGTTAAATTTATGGCACAAATATGTCCCTATGGTCGCTATTATGTATTGCCAGTAAAAATAATAAAAAGGTACATTCCGAAATAATAAAATAAAAAAATAATTTACAATGGTTACGTGAATATTTAATTAATCCATGATTTTTGCTTGGGACATCGGCGTCCCCGTGGTCGTGAAAGGGTTAATCAATAGGTGTTATCGCAGCAAATGGTTATCGACATTTTGCCTAATCATCAAATGATGTGCGTAGAAATTCTGTGAGCAGAACATATGCTGGCATATCCTTCAATGCAATCTTAAATAACCGAGCAAAAACGTTGTGTTCGTACCCGCTATGCAAAACAAAAATGCGGGTGCAGAAGTACCCCCGGCTTGCATGAATCAACAATTTCAACTTCTATAGAACAAAAATATCTCGACCTGCATAAGTTTGCAATGCCAATTTCCCAAGGCATATTAGTTTTGAAATCTCTGTTAGGAAACATATTTCAGTGAGAACAAAAGTCCCCATACTTTCATGTATTTGCAATGCCGATTTCCACAAGGCTGTTCGGTTTTGATGGTCGTGTTTGGGAAACCGTAAATCGGACCAATCGAAACGAGGCAGTTAGGGCGTTTAGATAACGCTCAACATTTCACAGTTATTCAATTGTTTATCTAATGAAAAATAACATTTTATTAATTGCGATAGATGCGTAGAAATATTCCCTATCAATTGATGGAAACATCTCTCCGATCCAGTATAAAATCTTCGAGTTATAAGCATTCGAAATCTTGCATTTTTCCTGCATGTTTTGTGTTTAGGTTTTCATTTTACTCCCCGTATAATTCGGTTAGACGTAGTCCCACGTCAAAAACATCAAATTCCTTAGCTTCATTGTGCTGCTGCTGGCGGTCCTGCGACGTTCTAGTAGTGGTGATATCATCACTGCTCATTTTGTGAACAGCTTGCAAGTATCGCGGAGAATTGCTCGTTATTTTTCCTGCTTATGCCGCTTCGTTTCACGTAGCGTTTCACTCATACTTATACACTTTCCGTCACATGTGTACACGATTGAACATGATTGTCCGAACCCGTCGTAATTTGAAACACCAAAAAATACCAGGAATCAAACAATAATGAACCCGAACCGATAATGGATGCGGATATTATAGCAAATAACTGTTTCGAAATGATTCAGAAACAGAACTTTTCCATCACACTTGGCCGATTCGCCACAACCCTTAGGCAAAATAACACGATACGAAACCAAACGCGGAGCGAACGAAAAGTACGTCTACTCTCGACGACTACCCGCGCGAGCCTCTCTTAATATTCGTTCAACATTTTTAATTAAAAATGTGTTTATTTTTTGACGTAGGACTACGTCTAACCGGAAGATATAGGGGGTGAAATGGAAATCTAGGCACTGAACAAGTAGGAAAAAATGCAAGATTTGGAACGCTTATAACTCGAGCATTTCTCAATAGATCGCAAAGGTTTTTGCATCAATTGATAGGAAATATATCTACGCATCTATCATAACGAATAACATTTCATTTTTCTTGAGATAAATAATTGAATAATTGTCAAATATCAAGCATTGTCAAAACGCACTATGTGCCCATTTTTGATTGGTCCATTTTGTGCTCCTCATATCGTACCGACCAAAACGGGCAACCAGAGCAGCAGCGAAATAGAATGAAGCACGATTGGAAAGGAAAAAGAAAAAATGAACGAAACGTTGGTCGCAGTCTCACACATGCGTAATTCTCGAGCCAGCCAGTCAGCTTAAAAATCCCCGCTCCGCTGCCGTAACGATCATTCTTTGTGTGGACACCGACTGGACAACATCGTTGCTGGACGAGCTGGACGGCGAGGGATCGAGTGCCTTTCTCAAGGCAAGAGGGCGGAGGTGGTAGCGCTGGAGTAGAGTAGAGTAGAGTTTTCAAAGGGCCTTTCTCAAGGCTAGAGACGAATGAACTGCAAAAGTTTAAAGTCTCTGTAATACAATACCTTCCTTCCTTCCGTAACGATCATTCTCATTCAAACCGTACACCACATCGGTTCGCATCACAACACATCAACAAACCAACCCAAGCAGCCATGTCTGGACATGGTAAAGGAGGAAAAGTGAAGGGAAAGGCAAAATCCCGCTCGAACCGTGTTGATCTGGAGTTCCCCGCACGGGTAGCTAGGCCGAGCGCGTTAGTACCAGTGCACCAGTCTACCTAGCCGGCGTTATATAGTTTCGGCCGCCGAAGTGATCGAGTTAGCTGGTAAAGCTGCTCGCGACGATAAGAAAACCCGCATTCGGAACAGAACACATTCGGTTCGGTGGACATCAAGACAACAGGTAGTTGCAGCGAGTGGCAAACGCAATCGCAAAACGGCATCAGGTAGCAGAAGAAAAAAGTTTGTTCTTTATACAAACTGCTTTGGTGGCAAATCCAGAACAAGGCGGCATCGAGGGCGTTCGAAATGGTTTTCTTCAATACCACGAGTACTAAGTTTTCTAAATTGGAACCATTCCATAAAACAAGGCGCTTTTCAGGGCCATTAAACCTTCCAAAAAAGAGTTTAGGAAATACAGTTCAATGCTTTCTAAAACATTGTCCAAAATAATAATAAAACACAAATTGATTTTTTCATAATTTGTTTGCCAGGATATGATGAGTATGTGAATTTGGCTGTTGTTCTGAGCTTATTGATTTTCACCAATTCTTAAATTGCGCTAGAGTATAAAACACGCGGACCCCAAAAAAATATCTCAAAAAACAGGAAGTGGGTTATATCTATGGTATAACCGCAAGGGTGACGTAGGACTATCGTTGATTTAGAGATCATTTGTTTGAAGTTGAATCTAAATCCATCCTGAATGAATGAATAAATAAATATTTGGGTGACTTCAAAAACGAGAGTGTTACTTTGAAGACTCAAGGTTTTATGCATCCAATATTGGATACAAAAAACCTTGTTCTGAAGAATAATCTTCAGAAGCTTTCCTGCTAACTGCACTTGATTGACAAATCACAAAACCAAATGTATGTGGTCGCAGTATTATATGGATAGAAAACATTAAAATAAACTCGCTTGAATGTAATTTTCAATTCCAAGGGGAACTGGCAGATTATTTTTCAGCAACGATCATTTCTTTCCAGGTTTCCTCTCGATAACCAGCAAACGAAAAGAGTTGCGCGCGTGTATGTGTGTGTGTGTGGCGGCTGCTTCTATGTCTTCCCGAGGAACCGTATTTCGATGCTGATACTCTCTTGGTCACGAGAGTATCAGCATCGGCTTTTCTGCGCTCCCTCACAGTTAAAACAAACTGATTGCATTTCAGGTCAGGTCAGGCCAGGTAATGAATCCCTCGATCCCTCGCCGTTCAGCTCGTTCAGTAACGATGTTGTCTTGTCGATGTTCTCAGGCGTCGTGCACAAATTACGTAACGCTAAAAATCCGAATTTTGAACCACCTCTCCCCCCCCTTTCGTAATGCAATTTCCTATCTCTAATAAACAGAAAGTAACGCAACATCTACCCCCTCCCCCCTTATCGCGTTACGTAATTTGTGCACGACGCCTCACGAAAAATGAATCGGTTTCACCACCAGAATATCATTTCAGTATGCTTTTCGTGCGTGATTGAATCGAGAGAAGGTGTGGTTTACGATGGCAATTTGGAAGGCAAACTAGAGGAGAATGAACTCTCTGAGTATGAAAATTTCGGCGACTGAGCAATAATCGATTGAAAATTATATAATTTTCGCGATACGAAACATTTTCCGTTTTTCATGCTATGCATCCAATATTGAATACGAAAATATTCTACTGATGGGAAAGAATAATCTTCAGAAGCTTTCCAGCTAATTACACTTGATTGAAAAATTACGAAATCAAATGTATTTGGTCGCTGTGTTCGCCATATAATTAGAAAACATTAAAATAAACTCTTTCGCATGGATGTATTCTTCAATTCCCAGGGAACTGGCAGATTATTTTTCAGCAACGATTAGATCTTTCCGGAATTTTCTCGATGCTGTATGGCATCCAAACGAAAATTCTCGTTTCAGTTTGGCCTGCAAAAAACTTTTCTAAACTCTAATCCATCAAATTTGGAGCCCTTAAAAGGGCCGATGATTATATGCTAACTAATATAGCACCCTCTCCTTGGATTCGATGGGCCAGCTGAATGTCCTTGGGCATGATGTGACGCGTTTTGCGTGGATAGCACACAAATTTGTATCTTCGAATAAGCCTCCTGCAGCGTCATAACCGCGGAACTTTGGAAGCGCAAGTCGGTTTTGAAGTCCTGACCAATTCCACGAACCAAAAGCTGCAAAGGTAGCTTGCGGATCAGCAATTCGGTCGACTTCCGATAGCGATGAATTTCACGCAAAGTTCCCGGTCGATAGCGATGTGGCTTCTTCACCTATCCTGCGGCTGGTGCGCTTATCCGAGCTGTTTTCGTGTGCCTTACCACTGAAAGACTAACTAGCTATCTGGTTCCAAACAAACGAGTCGTCACGGTGCGAGAGTAGAGTAAGAAATGAACGAATGCAAAGGAAGCGTCATTTTATAAACCATAAAAGTATAGAATCTAAACCCCACCCTTATTATATTCGTTGCTTACCCTGAGAGAGAAACGAATAACATCGAAGTAAGTTACATTTAATACCATACCGCAGCCACAACATTTTCTGCATGTTGAATTAATGCGATTGATAAGTAACTATCAAGAAACTATCAGTAACTATATTAGCAACTATTAATCGCATAAATTCAACATGAAAAAAAATTTTATGGCTGTGGTATGATATTGAATGTAATGCAAAGTGTCCGGATTCAAAAGCATTACTGTAAAAAAGAGTTAACTCGACTGAAATTTTTTCGGTTCGGACTGCAAAAACGAAATTAAGAGCCCCCACCGACTGCAGACTGACTTGTCGACCGATAGTTCGGTCGGCTTCTTAATCAGTACGGAGAGGTATGCATGTGCGCACATTACACCGATTCCGTTGGGTCGGTGTTTGCACCAGTAGCCGATCCGACCAAACTGTCGGCTGAAGAAAAGTCTGTAGTGTGCGGGGGCTCTAATTGAAGTGTACAGCATAATGCATAGACGTAAGTATGAGCTTCCCCATCTCACATTCCAATAAGATTTATGGGCTTCCAAGTGGGCGCGCTACATACGGATACGAATGATTTCAATAACCTGTTTTCGAAGCTATCATTAAGCTATTGAAACAATTTTTCGACTCAATAAATTGCAATCATATAACTCTTGGACATTTTATCTTTTGTATGAAGTATGATAATTATCATACTGTTCCGTTGATCCGAAGCAGAATGATTCACGCTTAAAGAAGGAATGGATTTTTTCTTGGAATTTAGTCAACAGAAATAATGCCCTTTCCCAACAATTAAAAACGACAAACGGTAAACAGTTTCATCAAAATGATTTCTTCGATATGGGGATAGATTCACTACATCATGTCATATATTTCATATTTTTCATTATGAAATCCATATCCATGGCACCTATCGGTATCGAATTATCATCGACACCACGATTTTCGCTAAATGCTCCTTTCAGTTCGGCCTGTAAAAAACTTTTCTGAACTCTAATCCATCAAATTTGGAACCCTGAAAAGGGCTGTTGATTATATGCTAAGCTAATATAGCACGCTCTCCTCGGATACGATGGGCCAGCTGGATGTCCTTGGGCATGATGTGACGCGTTTTGCATGGATAGCACACAAATTGGTATCTTCTAATAAGCCTCCTGCAGCGTCATAACCGCGGAGCGCAAGTCGGTTTTGAAGTCCTGACCAATTCCACGAACCAAATGCTGCAAAGGTAGCTTGCGGATCAGCAATTCGGTCGATATCTGATAGCGACGAATTTCATGCGAAGTTCCCGGTCGATAGCGATGTCGCTTCTCCACCTATCCTGCTACTGGTGCGCTTATCCGAGCTGACTTCGTGTGCCTTACCACCGAATGACTAACGAGCTGTCTGCGAAAGACTAACGAGCTCGAGTCCTCACGGTGCGAGAGTAGAGTAAGAAATGAACGAAAGCAAAGGTGATAGCAACGAAAATTCTGCACGTGTATGTGTGTGTGTGTGTGGCGGCTGCTCCGATGTTTCAAGCGGAACCGTGGCATCACTCTCCTCCTGATGGATTCCCTTTAGGCCTTAGGTGCACAAACAGGCTCTTGGTGACACCGTTCATCAGCGCTTTCATGATAAACGAAATTAGCTTCACAACAACAGCGACAACATGCTCCAATCGCTGTTCAATCATAACTGAGTGGGTTTACGAGCGGCGCTCGCTTATATACCGATTGGTGATTTCAATAGCCTGTTTTGAAAGCAATTTTAAGACTATTGAAACAAGTTTTTGGATGAAAAAGTAACAAGTATATGACGCGTAGACATTTTATCTTCCAAATGAAGTGTTTATCATACCATTTCGTTCAGTTGTTTAAGAGCTATTAACGCTCAAAATCTCGGTCTCCAGCGTAACGCTTTCGTTCTCGAAACTTTGGTTTTACACCCCGGTATAGAAATGAAAGACGTAGTCCTACGTCAAAAATATCGGCAAGGCAACAATTAGTTTCAGTGAGTGGCAAAGTCGCATTAAATGTAATTTACTGAACAATATGTCACAAGCTGGATGGGAAGAAATTTTCTAACTGTGAAAGCTGTGGCGAGTGGCAAACGCAATAGCTAAACAGGAAGGTTTAACCGAACAAGATGGGAATATCGAGTGATAACAAAAACACAACACCAAAGGTTCTTTTGAGAACCATCAACATATTCATAAAGAGTAAACTGTAAACTAATCCATTTTTCAGGTAGATAGGTAGGTATTCACGTAGGAGAAGAAAATAAAACAATATATTTAAAATATATATTTAACAAAAGCTGTCCCCTTTGTATAGTCCTACGTCACTCCGGTTATGTCCCCGACATTACCCACCCGTCTTTTTTCTTACACTAGCTGACCCGGCAAACTTCGTCTCGCCCAAAATTTTTGTCAATACCTTCAAACATTCCCGTTTTCTTACTAAGCGCATGTTCATGGGTCCAACCGCAGAACTGTTCATTGATTGATCTTCTTATCGACCCTGTTGAATTTACCTTTTACTACAAAATTCCTAGTATTTCTACCAAAACTCATCATTATAATATCAGATTATTTTCAGACATAATTCTTTTTTTTTTTTAATCGTTTATTTTTACAGGCTCAGTTACATAGGTTTAAAGGAGCCGAACTCCTTACTGTATTGTTACTAGTATATATACATTTTCCTTAATTCTAATGTTAATAATATAGGAAACCGATTACTCGCGGTCGACTCGAGTTTAGAAGGGTGACATATTTTCTTCAGGAAAAGGAGGGGATATGAGGATATGTTGACAATGATCACACTCACACTCTCAATCACACTCATCACACTCAATTCTTAAACCTATCTTATATCTAATATGTATTTACATTTCATCTTATTCTTAAGAAGGGATCCGATCTCTCACAAAGGATAGACATAATTCTCGTTCAATATTTTTCAACCACTTGCAAATAACATGTTTCTCCGTTACATGGAATCAATGTTTGATACAGAAAATATGATAGAATAAACACAACCCTAAATCGGACGATTCTTTCCTCGAGTTTTGCTCTTATCAACATTACATTTTTATTGGTATAGATAGAAGAATATATAGGAGTGCGTTTCATTACCTGAAAATCCATTTCCAGTTTCGAACAAAGATCAATTCCGTTAGCGCAAACATCAAATGGACTAACAACGCTTGTCACTATTTAATTGTAGAACATAGAGGAATTTAATTTCCCGAATTTTCCCTTTTTCCTTCAGAGTTTTCCGAAAATTTTCAATTGTCATGTTTGGTTGGAATATTTTTGGTTTCAAATATGTGTAATATTTTTATGGGACCCCCTCTCCATTCCAGAGGAGGGAGGGGTGTTATACCATCATAGAAATATTTCTCATACCCCAAAAACCCTCACATCCCGAATTGTGCTTGATTAGTTCTCGAGTTATGCAGAAGTTTGTGTTTCATTTGTATGGCAGCCCCTCTTAGAGTTATCAAATTCACTCACAGTAACTTCTTCGTACGACAGACGTTTCGTCACATGGCACTGAACGATTACCTTTTAGCTTCAAACGGATCACCTTCCAACTTGCTGCTTATAGAATTTAGAAATTTAGTCTTACTTTTTTAAATTTTCAACATACACTGATAGATATTTTTCATTTTATTCTACTACACTTCAAGCATATATTCGCTGAACTAAATGTTAGTTTTTTTTCATATTTATTCTTTGTATTTTGGTCCACTGCTTCGTTTTTTTCTCTTTTTTTTTTGTTTTTCTAGTATTGGACGTTTCATATGGCACATGGACACTGACAGATTTTAGATAATTTTATTTCTCCAAAACTACATTGTGTCAGACCACTGTCGGCCGAATCGTGTCCACACTCACCTGCGGGAGCTGTTGGGGGAGGACCGATAAGCAACAGTCGGTCACGTGCTTCACGGCAGGAATCTGCTTAATTCCTCACTGGTGTCAAACCACCATAGAAATATTTTTTGCACCCTAAAACCTGCACATGCCAAATTTGGTTTCATTTGCTTGATTAGTTCTCGAGTTATGCAGAAATTTGTGTTTCATTTGGAATGAGGAGGAGGAAGAGGTGTCATAGAAACATAATGTTATTGAGAAAGACTTGGTTACCAAATGCGAAATTTAAAAGGCAAAAGTATTCTAGTTGATTTTTTTTTAAATGGTAAACTTTGGCTGAACATTTTGTTTTAATTTTCTTCGATCGTAACATTTTAAAACCAGAAAGTGGAAGTCATTCGCGTGGTAAAATCGAAACCCGGAATACTTTTGTTTTGAGTATAGCCACGACCCAGATGATCCCATCTTTGAGTTAGACTTGATGAAGTAATTCGGAGAAACTTCCCCTTTTTTTGGTCAAACCAAATTGGAGCTTTTACACCCAAACGGGTATATAATCCAGTCCGTCCTGTACTCATGTCGTCAATATCGTTCCACTTTGTGTTTAGTAATTACTACACACTTTTTCTAAATAACGTGTGTACTTAAAGGTTCTAGTAGTAGTAGTTTATTTACGTTCATCCATCCCATTTATACAATCACGTCTTTTCCTCATTTTCATGCTCGTTAAATACGAGAAATTTGTCGGTAGTAAAGTCGGACTTGGTGTGTACTGAAAGTGTTTAGGGGGAGTCAAAACGTGAATAGCTGAATAGAATAGAATAGTGAATAGACAACTTGTCTACAAACCCCTCGGTTGGTGGCATTCCGTTTCATCAGATAATGAATGAGCTAAGAATAATGCGCATCTAGGGGTCGGATTAAATGATCATGAAATTTTAAGCCAGGAAACATTTAATGTCACGAAACTTGCTGACGTCGTATGTCTTCCTCTACTATGACCGCGAGAGCATGTGCGGAAAAATGCGCGCGACTAAAGTTTAAATGTATTGTTTCGGATTGTCTCGTAAATTTTCATCCAGATATAACTTCCCTGTCTGGTTTGTGTTGATCATTGTTACTCCGTGATGATTTGGTCAAATATTTCGCTTGCTAAGAGTGTGCTAGATTGGCCCCTTGGTTTGGCTCTGAATTTGTTTCAGCATATAAATACACGATCACAAGTTTTCCATATATTTAAATGAAAACTCGAAATATCGATTGAAAAAAAACTATATCATGAAAAATCGACGAAAAAAAATTGTTCGCTGAAACTGGTTGAAAATCTGCAATTCTTGAATCACGCACTTTGCAAACATATTGATGTTTTTTGCTGCTTTAATGATTCTAATCAAATTGTAAGAGAATTTCCAATCCACAAATTGGACCCCAATCAAAAAGTATCAACATTTGTAAGGTGAGAGAGATAGCTTCACAGAAGCTGCCGAAACTTTCGCATATGGTTGAATTCGAAGATGAACTAGACTTTGTCAACTAGAAAGCGTTGCGATGTTTTCCATTCCACTCAGAAAGTATTGCTTGGATGGCGCAAGCGCAGTGAGGTTCAAATATTGGCAGTTTTCTCAGTTATCAGCTATCCTTTGACGATGATGAGCACCAACATCAATCGTCAATTGTAAAGCCACCCGGGAAGGTCTCTGCGAGACCTACATTTGGATAGTCGGCGATGGTCGAAATTTAATTATATTTGAACTTCTTATAAACTTCAAGTGGCTACCCAACACCTTGTATTGTCTAATATTTTTCCAATTTTATTATGATTACCTCTCTATTCTTATCAGCAACGACAACACTGTTTCCCAGCTGAAAACAAAAGCACAATTATCTGGTTAACACTTACCTTCATGGTTATCACCTTCAGCATGGAAATTAAATCCGCTTCTGATTGAAAGCGATCTGAAAATAATCCTTTACAAATAAAAGTTTACTCTTACTGTTGAGTATAAGGGGTGCGATTGATTGATTGATTCAATTCATCTTTATTGAAGTAATTACACGTTTTACATGAATTTTAGTTCTGATTTTAAGTGACACAACATAGTTTTCCAGGTTCATTAACGAGGTTTTCATGTAGCTAATCTTCATTTTCCCGTTTATCGTTTTAATTATTTTTACAAAATAAGTTTTTTTGACGTGGGACTACGTCTAACCGGAGTATATGGGGGGTAAAATGAAAACATAATCACTAAACATGTAGGAAAAAATGCAAGATTTCGAATGCTTATAACTCGAACATTTTCTACTGGATCGGAAAGATGTTTGCATCAATTGATAGGGAATATTTCTACGCATCTATCGCAATTAATGAAATGTAATTTTTCATTAGATGAATAATTAAATAACTGTGAAATGTTAAGCGTTATCTAAACGCCCTAACTGCGTCGTTTTGATTGGCCTGCTCTACGGTTTCCCCGACACAGACTTCAAAACCAAGCAGCCTTGGGGAAATCGGAATTGCAAATACATGAAAGAAGGGGAAGCTTTTGTTCCCACCGAAATGTGTTTCCCTAACACAGACTTCAAATCTAAGGAGCGTGGGGAAGTTGGCATTGCAAATACATGCAAGTCGGGGGTATTTTTGTTCCAACTGAAATGTGTTTCCTTAAAACAGACTTTAAATTCAAGGAGCGAGGGGAAATTGACATTGCAAATACATGCAAGTCGAGGGCATTTTTGTTCCGACTAAAATATGTTTCCTCAACGCAGGCTTCAGAACCAAGGTGTCTAGGGAAATTGGGATTGCAAATTCATGCAGGTCGGGAGTATTTTTGTTCCGACTGAAATCTTTTTACCTATGAAGACTTCTAAACCAAGGTGTCTGGGGAAATCGGCATTGCAAATACATGCAAACTGCGAGTACTTTTGTACTCGCTTGCCTTTGTGCAGACTAGAGTGCTTCTCCCTAACACGATCTTCTAAACTTAGGTACCTGGTAAGATCGTGCAGACACTATAGACATGCCATTTGTTCAAACTGTTTTTTTTCAAAACGCATATATATGTAATTCAATTGAATTCGGAAATTGTTTCATTCAAACAAAAGTTTAATCAATACAAACAAATGATAACTAAGCTAAGGTAGTCCCACGTCAACCTTGCGGTTATATCATAGATATAACCCACCCATTTTTTTTATTTTAACATATATTGTAGCATGGTACACAAATTCAGATATGCCGGCCCCTTGATTCTGCAAAGCTTTGGATCTGCTTCTTTTGGGCAACTTTCCACAAGAGGCATTTGTAGGGTTCCACTGAGTGCTCAGACGTTGATAGAACTGGGATGACAAAAATCATTCCATTCTAGCGACGCGGCACTCAGTATTTTCTTCTTTGTTTTGGAACATGTCTTTTGTGGAAACGTTGAGCTGCATCCTCACCCAAAGGGGGAGTGAAAGAGCTGTTCCTGTTTTTGGTTTGAAACTCTGCAAAAGAGCAGGTGCTTTGTGCCCAAATATGGGTTGGACGGAAGGTCCGGCAAGATCAGGCACTTGGGATTAAAGGTGGATGGCCTTAATGATTGAGGCAATTGTTGCCCACGATAATCGACTTTAGAAATGTTATGTACTTGCGCACTTTTGTGGCAATTACATAACTGAGACAAAATTGATCTCGCGCCTGGTTGATCTGAGGATTTAGAAATCCTAATCGGTCACTTTGTCCTGGATCGTGGAAGAGGCTGGACTGGCGGACTTTGCCAAGAGCCTCGGTGTGTTAGCTTAGGTTAGTGAGTCGCGGTTATTCCGAGCAAGCCAGTTTTAGGGTTCTTTTTTCTGGAAATTTCATTTTATTTTTTCCTAGATTTAAAAGTAGTGGCTCAAAAGGTAGAAAGAGTAGGAGTGTTATCGTGCGAAGCGTGGTAAAATCCCAGGTAATCTGTGCTTGTTATATCCATGGGTGCCATGTGTGCTGACATTCCACGTGGGTGGAAACATATATTTTCCGTTTGACAGTTGCGATTCCGACACACCGTTCAACAGCTAGAGCCGTTCCAGACCCCACGGTGCAGCGAGAAGGTACCAGCAAACCACGAGCTGAAGAGCGCGAAGCGCTGGCAGGAAGCAGCAAAAGCGACGACGACCGACGAAAGTGGAGGAGTTCCGCTGATCCGTGCAGCAGCAACATCCACGTCAAGCGGGAAGAAACCCCGCTAATCTCTGCAACGGCACCATCGACAAGCGGGAGGAGGCCCCGCTGATCTAAGCGGCATAAGCAACATCCAAAGTTGTATTGGACAGCGAACTCAAAAAGGTCGTGAGTAACAAACGAAACTTTACTAATTCCATGCGCATGTCGAAATTAGTGCCGGTACGGTCGTGAAAACCTATGAGTAGCGATCGTAGCCGAGCGAGTTAGTCGTCCGGTCTGCCAGGTTGAGGGTAGCCGGTTCGAATCTCAATTATGAAATATATATGATCATATAGAGAATATGAGATTTTCCACGTACGTGTTGATTTGATTGAAGTAAGATACCCAAAATCCCTAGGTCCCAGCGACGCTAATTTTTCCGCTGGTTGTGATTACAAATATTGAATGAATAGCAGCACACACGCATATATATACCCCACCCACCCATCATATAACCTATAGGAATGAAAGTGAGAAGATGAAGATGGAGCACCGGACAAAGCACGATTGATGATTAAGTGGTGGAAGTACCTGGAAAATTTAGTAATGATGAATGAAGATTTTTAGTAGTGAAGTTTAGATAGTTTTGAAGAGCCGAACAAGGAAGCGATAGTGTAGTGGAGCTTTTGGTTAGAGATTCAAAGATTAAAGGAAAATGAAAGAATAAAGAAAATGTAAATAGTTTTTCAAGAAACAAATATTGAATATTTATGTTGAACATATAGAGACCATATTATGTTTCTTTTTTTTTTTTTTTTTTTTTTTAGTTAGAAGTCTCCTTTAGTTTTTTTTTGTCGGTTTCGGGGACAATAGAGTTCTAAAACTGGTTTTGTGACGAGATCCCAATTAGCCAGCTTTGCTTTCCCCGTTGGTTATTCTTTGTTGATTTTTTTGTTGGTTCTGGTTTCCCAAGCGTGAAGGGAAAACGTGGATTGTTTGAGTTACTGCCTGTGATGATAACGCAGGCAGATTGAGATCTACTTTATCAGTCTGAGGTCGATTGTTGCGAGCAACAAACACCACAGCAATCAGTTCGTTTCCCAACGTGCCTGGGACGGTCGAACTTGAAACTTCTCTTGTTTGGGGTTCAAAGAAAAAAACCTGCCCTTTGGCAGAGTCTCAGCTGGGCACCGAAACAGTGGTGAACGGTCTCCTTCGGGAGTGGCGCTTAAGCCGTTCACTAGCAACTCCCCCATTCATTCATACCCGACCGTCTCGGGTTACATTTGGCGCCCAACGTGGGGCCCACGAAAGTTTTTTTTGCAGAATCATTGATTAATTATATAAACTAAATTTCTTCTGTATATATTATTTCTACTATTATTTTCGAATTTACATACTACATTTATTTTTACATTAATTATTAATGTTAGGTATAATCTTCTTATATATTTTTCGTGATTTTGAGTTTCTTAGTTAAGTTCCGAATAAATTGATTTTTTTCTGATTGATAAAATTACTGATAACAAACCTCTTCAACAAATACAATAAATAAAAATTTCATTAATATAACTTTCCGCTTTTTGATTTTACACCACATATCTTGTTGCTAAGCTACATCATTCATAATCCTAGAAATTACTAAATAAATACGAAACAAGATGAGTAAATTTCCATCAGCAGAGTATTTGAATTCGGAGGAGACCGACTATGAACTACAGATTCGTGACCGTTGGAACGAAGAAACAGTTGATTTAAATTTACCTGAAAAACAAAGATTTCTGAGAAAACTTTTTAAATATGATCTTAAAGAAGGGCGAAATTACCGCTCAAAATTTTCTATTAGAGATGAGTTTGGGTTAATTGAAGAAAATATTTCGGAAATATTAAAAGAGTTGAAACGACATGGTGTTGATCAAAGAAGGGAGTCGCGTATACTTCATTATTACTACCGAGCAAAAAGGTGTCTAACAAAAGATGAGGAAGATAAAATGTTAAAACGGGGGTTAGTTCGTAGAATTACGGAAATTTTGAAAGAATACAAAATTGGACCACCAGCGTCACCAGTAAATGACAAAATTAACGATATAATTAATCAATCCGAAGAAGCTGCTTCTAATTCAACCGTAATTGATCGAACTCCAATAGCTACAGAGCAGGTAACGCCACTGTCCCACAACGTCACTAGAAGACAAACCGGCACAATCCCAAAGTTGAACCAAACGAGTGCAGATAATATGCAGCAAGAAAACGTGCAACTACGTGGAAGAATTGAAGAACTTGAGAAGTTGATGCGAAGCTTAGTTTCAAATTCCAAGAACGCAGGGCCGGTAGGAACTCAGATTAAAAAGAATGAAGGTGAAGAAAGGCAGGAGCAGATAACCAAGAAGACCGCTAAAGAGAAGAGAGTGGAGTTTCATTCTACAGACAGCGAATCGGCAAATGACATCACTACAGCTAGTGCTAACGGAACGAGAAAACCATCAGCATCCAATAAACGAGAAGTCACGGTAACCTACGATTCGGATGAGTCCGAAGCATCGCAAAATAGCCACTTGGTTCCCAGGAATGTAGACACCAGGCGGCTAACACAACGAACTCTTAGGGCAGGAACTAGGGTAGAGCATATTAGGGGACGCGTACCGCGTAGAGAAGTGGAATATGAAATTCTCTGGTGAACCAAAAACGACAAGCATCGAAAATTTTTTGTACAAGCTGAAGAAAATAGCTGAACGCGAAGGGGTTTCGAACCAACGACTTTTGAGAGACATTCATTTACTTCTAGACGGATCAGCATCCGATTGGTTTTTTACCTTCGTGGACGAATTCACGAGTTGGGATGTTTTTGAGAAAATGATTAGGTACAGATTCGGCAATCCGAATCAGGACCAGGGGATTCGACAAAAGATGCACGAAAGGAAACAACTACGTGGCGAATCTTTTATTGCGTTCGTCACGGAGATAGAAAAATTAAACAAAATGCTTTCAAAACCACTCTCGAAAACGAGGAAGTTTGAATTGATTTGGGATAATATGCGACTGTATTATCGATCTAAAATTTCGATAATCGAAGTAGAAGATCTGCAGCACCTCATAATGCTGAACTATAGGATCGATGCAGCGGACCCCAGCCTTCAGATATTGGGGGAAGGCATGTCCAGAAGAGCCGTCAATAAAATTCAGGCAGAAAGTGACTCGGATGAGAGCAATTACTCGATCCCAGTACATGCTATCAAACCGAGCAAACAAACAACCGAAACACAAACATCACGTCCCACTATTGGAGCACAAAACGCTCCCAATCAACATCGCAGATCAGCTTGCTGGAACTGCCAAGAGCAAGGGCATTGCTGGAAGGAATGCAGGAGACCGAAAGTTTTATTTTGCTACGGATGTGGTAACCATGGTAGGACAATCCGTTTTTGTGAACGATGTTCGTCCAGTTATCGGCCTGCGTTTAGGCCTGCGCAACAGGGAAACTAAAAGTTGGGTGTACGTGTGGGAATCCTTGCATCCTTCATAATACAAAGGTTCCCGAAAATGCAAATACGATCGCGAACTATGAGCGGTTACAAATAATTTTCCACGTTCAAATGAACAATTTGTCGTGTCCACATATTACGGTAAAAATATTCGACACGGAAGTCGATGCACTACTTGATTCCGGAGCCGGAATCAGTGTCATTAATAGTATAGATCTCGTTGAAAAATATGGACTCGCAGTGAAGCCCGCAGCAATAAAAATTAGCACGGCGGATGGAACGCAGTATAAATGCTTAGGGATGTTAAACCTTCCATACACATTTAGGAATATAACACGCGTAATTCCCACTATAGTTGTACCGCAAATAACCCAAAAATTAATCCTTGGTGCCGACTTCTGGAACAGCTTCGGAATCAAACCGATGATTGATCTAGGTCATGGACCAGAGAATGTGACAACCCTAAACGGAGTCAGAGAACCAAAATCTTGTTACCACTTAGAACCTGTGGCAGACATTCCAAAAATAACGAATAAAGAGACAGACGATACCCTAGACATTCCTACGTATGAAAGCCCGATCGAACCCGTACCAGAAAACGTAGAGACCGAACACGAATTGTCGAGCGAGGAACGGCGAGAGCTGATAAATACCATAAAAATGTTCGAGCTAACTGCTCCGGGAAAACTAGGGCGAACCAATCTCATTCAACACGAGATAATTTTAAAGGAGGGAGCACAGCCACGAAACCAGCCAGTATACAAATGCTCGCCCTACATCCGAAAGGAAATTGATGCCGAAATTGAGCGTTTCAAAAGCATCGACGCGATTGAGGAGTGCTACAGTGAGTGGACAAATCCACTAGTGGCAGTGCGGAAATCGAATGGGAAAATTCGCGTGTGTTTGGATTCGAGACGAATCAACGCAATGACCGTAAAAGACGCTTATCCGATGCAGAATATGCAAGAAATATTCCACCGATTAGAGAGTGCAAAATATTATTCAATAATAGACTTAAAAGATGCTTATTTCCAGATTCCATTGAAAGAGGAAAGCAGAAATTATACTGCGTTTCGTACTTCAAAAGGACTTTTCAGGTTCAAGGTGTGTCCTTTCGGGCTCACAAATGCACCGTTCACGATGTGCAGACTCATGAATAAAGCCATCGGATTTGACCTTCAACCCAATGTCTTCGTCTACTTAGACGACATTGTGGTCGCGACCAAGACACTACCCGAACATTTCCGTTTATTGAGGGTAATTGCGGATCGTTTGAAAAGGGCAGGACTCACAATATCGCTAGAGAAATCCGAATTTTGTAAAAAGCAAGTAATGTATCTAGGATATCTTTTGTCTGAGAAGGGAGTCGCAATAGATGAATCACGTATTCAGCCAATCTTGAATTATACAAGACCCAAGACAGTAAAAGACATACGTCGTCTAATGGGTTTAGCAGGGTTTTACCAGAAATTCATCGATAATTATAGTCGAATCACCACACCCATAACAGATCTGCTTAAGAAAAGCAAGAAAAAAATTATATGGACACCGGAAGCAGAGCAAGCGTTTAACGAGTTGAAATCTGCTTTAACTTCAGCGCCAATTCTGGGAAACCCAGATTTCGCTTTACCGTTTAGCATTGAATCGGATGCCTCCGATAACGCAGTAGGCGCTGCGTTAGTCCAAGAGCAGGATGGTCAGACTAGGATAATCAGTTATTTTAGTAAAAAATTAAGCAGCACTCAGAGAAAGTATGCTGCAGTTGAAAAAGAGTGTCTCGCTGTACTGTTGGCTATTGACAACTTTCGGCACTACGTGGAAGGGACAAGATTCAGAGTGGTGACGGACGCCAGGAGCCTACTCTGGTTGTTCAAAATTGGAGCGGAATCGGGTAATGCCAAATTGTTGCGATGGGCCTTACGCATCCAATCCTACGACATCGAACTTGTTTATCGAAAAGGCAAAAGCAACGTAACAGCGGATTGCCTCTCACGTTCACTGGACGTCATCTCAGTCGTACCTCTCGATCCCCAATATGAGGAATTGATTGATAAAATAAAAGCAAATCCGACAAAGTTACAAGAATATCGCGTCATCGATGGGCAAATATACAAATATTGTTTATCTCCAAAGAAGCAAACCGATTCGAGGTTCGCATGGAAACGTTTCCCACCCGAGTCAGAAATAATCGAAATCATTAAGCGAGAACACGACAAAGCACACTTTGGCTATGAGAAAACTCTAGCAGCGATTAAAGAGCGGTACTTTTGGCCGAAAATGGGAGAACACATTAAGCGATACTGTAGAGAATGTTTATGTTGCCAGACGAGTAAAGCTGGCAACACTAATTCGACGCCACCCATGGGCGTTCAGAAAGTGGTTGAGTACCCGTGGCAATTTGTCACGCTGGACTATGTCGGTCCCTTGCCGGCATCAGGAAAGAATCGCCACACATGTCTGCTAGTAGCAACAGACGTCTTCAGTAAATTTGTTTTGGTCCAACCTTTCCGTGAAGCTAAAGCGGAAACACTGGTCGAATTTGTCCACAATATGATTTTCCGTCTATTCGGGGTGCCTGAGATTGTGTTAACCGATAATGGTACACAATTCGTGTCGAAAGCCTTTAAAAAACTGTTAGCCGACTATAATGTAATCCATTGGCTCACCCCCGCATATCATCCTCAGGTGAACAATACGGAAAGGGTCAACAGGGTGATCACCACCGCGATCCGTGCAACGCTCAAAAAGGAGCACAAACACTGGACAGACAACCTGCAAGATATAGCAAACGCGATTCGAAATGCTGTCCATGAGTCCACAAAATACAGTCCCTATTTCATTGTGTTCGGGCGGAACCAGGTATCCGATGGGAGAGAGTATGCTTTAATGCGGCAAAATAGCGAAAGGTCAAGCCCAGATGAAACAAAGCTAGCGGAGGATCGAAAGAAACTTTTTGAAGAGGTCAAAATGAATTTAGAGAGTGCATATAAACGGCACGAGCGAACGTACAATCTACGAGCTAACACCAGTTGTCAGCAATATGTTCCGGGGGAGCAGGTACTTAAGAAGACATTCTACCTCTCAGATAAAGGGAAAGGGTTCAGCAAGAAGCTCGCGCCGAAATACGAGCCTTGCATTGTTAGGAAGGTTTTAGGTTCTCATTCCTATGAATTGGAAGACCTCGACGGCAAGCGAATTGGAGTTTTCTTCGCAACTCACCTCAAGAAGATGAATCCCGTTTCTTCTCATCTAAACAAATAACATTGGTAAAGCTATGTCACTCCTAGTGAGGAACCAGAAGATTACGATGAGAAAAAACACCTTCGGGGAAATATCTTTGGACAGCGAAATTCCGCCTGGGTTTTCAAAACCAGTTATGGGAAGTGCTGACTTTGGTTGCGAGTTTTGAAAATTGTTCTTTGAAGCTTGTAGTTGCGATTTCCATGAATAATTAGAAGGAGCCAGGGCTATGACCTATGAATAGTAATGGCGTGACCATGAATCGTAAAGCGAGCCCAGCGATGACTTGCTGAATGGAAGTAGTGAATGTCGTGGAAAACAGCGAGCAATTGGAAAAACTCTCAGTCAAAGAAAGCATGAACTATGCTGGTTGGGAGAACTTTCAGAAGAGCTGTCAAATCCTTCAGAAAAAAGACCACTCAAGAGGACGATCCCATGAAAAATTCGAAAAAGGGTCATTGAACGGAAAACACAACAGTTTTCCGATGTAAATAAAATTTGTATATAGTAATTTTAGTTAGTATATTAAGGACCTGAATTCCCTAGTCTTAAATACTATATTAGTCTTAAACTAGAATTAGTTAAAAAAATTGTTGTTCGGATCAATATTCACCTTTTTCATATATTTTTTTTTGCTTCTTTTTAAATTCCATTTTTTTCCATTTCGTTTTTGAACCTAAAATAAAAGAATAAAATTAATTTGAGAATTAGTAAGTAAACTATTTTGGATACTTAGCAAAGGTTGATCCCGCTATGCGAAGAGAACCGTCGTGTGCTGTCGGTCATGCAGTTCAGGTTTTCTTTTATCCTCTCCCTATTCCCGTTCCATTTCTTTTTTCGTCCTTCATCTCATCGCCATCTTGGCATTTTGTTATGTTGCTGACGTTGACCTTTTTCCCGTATTCCTTTTCCAAATCCTGGTCCTGATCCTGATCCTGATCCTAGGGCTCCCCCGGTTAAAGCTGGCATGTTGTACCTGGAAAACAAATTAAACTTTTACAATAACAACATGTTATTGGAACGAAATACTTCCTTTCATCCGATAAAATTGACACCATAACTCGGAGCACCTTCAGACAACACCAATCTTCCTCGCGTTTCAAAACATACTGAACCCAATACAAACAAAACGGTCAGAGTTGTTCATAGATTATCGACTGTAGATTCGTTGGATTGACAATAGCGTGAGTGTGTATGAGTGATACAAAAATAGATTAACCGACTTGCGTAGAGTGCGAGGGGTGTTCGAATGTTGAACAATCTATTTTTGTGAATTATGTTGGATATTTCGTTGTTCGATGTTATGACGAACAGGAATATTCAGCGAAATATGAGTTAGCGGAAACAGAAATATTTTCCTGGATTTATCCGGGGTAATTTCGGCAGACGTTAGCAGACCCTTTTAGTTAAGATGATAAGTGATAGTTCCGATTACTCGAAACAGTTTGAGGTGGAATATATCGTGAATCATCGGTTATTTTCCACATAGGTGGATAGTTAAGTTAAGTTTAGATACCTTATCTTCGTTATCTGAACACAAATCAGAGGTTGAAGATAGTGGGTCCAGTTTAGTATGATGTTGAGTCATGTATTTTTTTTTAATAACGTGTGAATGCGATTGTCAATCCACAACGATTGTCTGTGGTTCAGGGTTAGTTTTTCTTCTTGTTTTCTTTTCTCTTAGACTGATGAGTATTTTTTTTTACGAAGGTTGAGAGGTCAAACTGAACAGAACTTTTCTGATTTTTGCTGGAGACCGGAGTTGAAAAACGTTGATGGTCAGTAACAGAGAGAACTACGGTTCCTCTCTGCAAATAGAGATTTTTTTTGACGATGAACACATATGACCCCGAAAATAGCGATTAGTTTTGTGAAGTTTGACAACTCAGAAACCTTCGAAAATTTGATTGGTTTCAAAATACTTGTTTTGAACCAATCAAATTTTCGAAAATCTAGTGGGGAATGATGTAGCATGGTACACAAATTCAGATATGCCGGCCCCTTGATTCTGCAAAGCTTTGGATCTGCTTCTTTTGGGCAACTTTCCACAAGAGGCATTTGTAGGGTTCCACTGAGTGCTCAGACGTCGATAGAACTGGGATGACAAAAATCATTCCATTCTAGCGACGCGGCACTCAGTATTTTCTTCTTTGTTTTGGAACATGTCTTTTGTGGAAACGTTGAGCTGCATCCTCACCCAAAGGGGGAGTGAAAGAGCTGTTCCTGTTTTTGGTTTGAAACTCTGCAAAAGAGCAGGTGCTTTGTGCCCAAATATGGGTTGGACGGAAGGTCCGGCAAGATCAGGCACTTGGGATTAAAGGTGGATGGCCTTAATGATTGAGGCAATTGTTGCCCACGATAATCGACTTTAGAAATGTTATGTACTTGCGCACTTTTGTGGCAATTACATAACTGAGACAAAATTGATCTCGCGCCTGGTTGATCTGAGGATTTAGAAATCCTAATCGGTCACTTTGTCCTGGATCGTGGAAGAGGCTGGACTGGCGGACTTTGCCAAGAGCCTCGGTGTGTTAGCTTAGGTTAGTGAGTCGCGGTTATTCCGAGCAAGCCAGTTTTAGGGTTCTTTTTTCTGGAAATTTCATTTTATTTTTTCCTAGATTTAAAAGTAGTGGCTCAAAAGGTAGAAAGAGTAGGAGTGTTATCGTGCGAAGCGTGGTAAAATCCCAGGTAATCTGTGCTTGTTATATCCATGGGTGCCATGTGTGCTGACATTCCACGTGGGTGGAAACATATATTTTCCGTTTGACAGTTGCGATTCCGACACACCGTTCAACAGCTAGAGCCGTTCCAGACCCCACGGTGCAGCGAGAAGGTACCAGCAAACCACGAGCTGAAGAGCGCGAAGCGCTGGCAGGAAGCAGCAAAAGCGACGACGACCGACGAAAGTGGAGGAGTTCCGCTGATCCGTGCAGCAGCAACATCCACGTCAAGCGGGAAGAAACCCCGCTAATCTCTGCAACGGCACCATCGACAAGCGGGAGGAGGCCCCGCTGATCTAAGCGGCATAAGCAACATCCAAAGTTGTATTGGACAGCGAACTCAAAAAGGTCGTGAGTAACAAACGAAACTTTACTAATTCCATGCGCATGTCGAAATTAGTGCCGGTACGGTCGTGAAAACCTATGAGTAGCGATCGTAGCCGAGCGAGTTAGTCGTCCGGTCTGCCAGGTTGAGGGTAGCCGGTTCGAATCTCAATTATGAAATATATATGATCATATAGAGAATATGAGATTTTCCACGTACGTGTTGATTTGATTGAAGTAAGATACCCAAAATCCCTAGGTCCCAGCGACGCTAATTTTTCCGCTGGTTGTGATTACAAATATTGAATGAATAGCAGCACACACGCATATATATACCCCACCCACCCATCATATAACCTATAGGAATGAAAGTGAGAAGATGAAGATGGAGCACCGGACAAAGCACGATTGATGATTAAGTGGTGGAAGTACCTGGAAAATTTAGTAATGATGAATGAAGATTTTTAGTAGTGAAGTTTAGATAGTTTTGAAGAGCCGAACAAGGAAGCGATAGTGTAGTGGAGCTTTTGGTTAGAGATTCAAAGATTAAAGGAAAATGAAAGAATAAAGAAAATGTAAATAGTTTTTCAAGAAACAAATATTGAATATTTATGTTGAACATATAGAGACCATATTATGTTTCTTTTTTTTTTTTTTTTTTTTTTAGTTAGAAGTCTCCTTTAGTTTTTTTTGTCGGTTTCGGGGACAATAGAGTTCTAAAACTGGTTTTGTGACGAGATCCCAATTAGCCAGCTTTGCTTTCCCCGTTGGTTATTCTTTGTTGATTTTTTTGTTGGTTCTGGTTTCCCAAGCGTGAAGGGAAAACGTGGATTGTTTGAGTTACTGCCTGTGATGATAACGCAGGCAGATTGAGATCTACTTTATCAGTCTGAGGTCGATTGTTGCGAGCAACAAACACCACAGCAATCAGTTCGTTTCCCAACGTGCCTGGGACGGTCGAACTTGAAACTTCTCTTGTTTGGGGTTCAAAGAAAAAAACCTGCCCTTTGGCAGAGTCTCAGCTGGGCACCGAAACAGTGGTGAACGGTCTCCTTCGGGAGTGGCGCTTAAGCCGTTCACTAGCAACTCCCCCATTCATTCATACCCGACCGTCTCGGGTTACAATATAAACAAAAAACAAATACCAACTATCTACAAAATAAACACAAAACAAAAGGATAAATGTTGATCTTCAGACAGGCACCCTTCATTCTCCCCATCCAATACTAAGAACTCTGTCTGCTGCGTTCGTCTACGAATATTATCCAACTTTTTTCTAAATCTTTCGGCGATTGTTTCTAATCCAGTAATGCGATGGATCTCGGTGGTTCGTGTTCTTGCGTGCGCATTGATAATCATTCTTAGGTATTTGTTTTGTATAACTTGAATCTTTTGCAGGTAAGTTTTGGCACAATTCATCCAGATTGGGGACGCGTATTCGAGAACCAGTAAAACTAGTTGCTTATAGGTGGTAAGCTTGTTACGAATAGAAATCCTTGATCTTCTGATAATTAACGGGTACAATTTACGAAGAAGTATTATGTTTTTAGTGGTTATATTCTCAACATGTTTCCGATAGGTGAGATGCTCATCGATAGTGAGATCAAGGTATTTCACTTCATTAGACCAATCGATATGCTGTCCTTGGATTCTGATTCCAGCTTCAGGATTCAGGTTTCGAGATTTTCTATGAGGAAACACAATTAGTTGAGTTTTTGCCGCATTTAATTTAATCTTCTATGTTGAGAGTGTAATATGATCACGCTTAAACCCAACTCATCAATATTCAAGACCTCTAAGGCAATAAACCACCCCCGAGGGCGCTGGGCGATATAAACATAAAATGTGATACGATACCCGAGCCAGCAATCTGGCCCAAGGGTTCGTTTACTATTTATGATTGTATAACTCGACGCGCACCAACGGCAGCGGCGAGTTTGTCTTCCTTCCGCCCCGCTGCGAGTTTAGCTAGCAGCAGAAATTTATTATTTATTTCGTTATTAATTTACCAAATCCGAAAGTCGACGCCACTGAATGGCGTAAGTTCCTTCTTCTCGTTTACAAGAGGTATTTTATGAAAGACCTTAACCCTGTGAGTGTTCGATTGATGATGGGTCTAAGTATTCTTCCTCTATACCAGGGGTTTTCAGATTTTTTATGGCAGAGCACTTTTTATATCAAAAACATTTGACGGAGCACCTGCATTTTTTAATCAATAAAACAAATCCTATTTGCATTGACATTACCCAACTCGAAACAGCTCTATTTCGGTTGTGCGTCACAGTTACACTACATATGACCCGTAGGAAACAAGAAAAAAGTCACAGGAGGGTTGTGTCAGAGACACGACCGCATAATTGACGTAGGATTCCGTTAGGTTATCTGTTGATTTTGGATAATTACGTCGTTAAACTCTTTGATAATGATTAGGTGGACCTAAAAAAGTCCGTTTTGTTTGGTTGTTGGGTATTTGTTCATTCCACCAGTGTTTAACGGGTGATGATGACAGAAGGATGATAAACAGTCGTTGGATGGTGCGTATCAGATAAAGGATACCGAAGTGGAACGAGATATGATGAGAACCGCCCTCTATAATCCTAGACGAGATGCCTCTTGTGATATGTATTGATGAAATAAAGTAAAAAAAATCACCAATGTAATATAAGATAATTATTAATACCGAACACAATTATCAATTTTTCTTATCAGTAAAAACATGTTACTTTAATATAGCGAAAATATATTTGAAATGGGAAAGGTAATTTTCTTTTATAATTTTTACTTTCTGATTGTTTATTCAACCCAATGCGAATTTTAATTGGACTAACAATACCAAATACTATATGTACTATATGTAGTGAGACTCTATGTTGTACGGGAAAGGGTTAACACAACGGCTATCGTATACAATTTTACACTTACCCTTGTGCTAAATTTTTCACAATACACGATCGGACATTGATATGGAGTTTCACGAAGCAACCAACATTCAAGTTCCAAATTTAAATTTTATTTGCTAGAATTATTTGTATCACTCTTCTTACTTGCAATATAAAAATGCCCCGACTTTCATGTATTTGCAATGCCGATTTCCATCAGGCAGCTTGGTTTTGATGTCTCTGTTTGGGAACACATCTAGGCGGGAGCAAAAGCTCCCCCTTCTTTCAAGTATTTGCAATGCCGATTTCCCCTAGGCAGCTTGGTTTTGATGTCTCTGTTAGGGAACCGCCGCATGTGTCGTCAATTTCGACCAATCAGAAGTGGGTATTTCCGTTAGGATAGGGGTTGAGATTTTTCAATTGTTTGATAGTTAGTTTAATGATATATTAGGCTGTCAAAAAAGTCCTGCGGTATTTCCGCGAGGTGTCATTGTAAGCGCGTAGTTCTAGTTGTATTCATTGTATCGAGTCATACTATAGCTTGTTGGAAAGGTATTTTTGCGCGCTATAATATAGTCCTTGACAGTGTTTTATTTGGTTAAGTCGTTCGTGAGTTATAGTGTCGCAAATATGGAGCAAAATAAAGAGAAAATCCGACATATTTTACAGTACTACTATGACAAAGGCAAAAATGCATCTCAAGCTGCCAATAAAATTTGTGCAGTTTATGGACCCGATACAGTTTCCATTTCCACCGCACAACGATGGTTTCAACGTTTCGTTCTGGTGTAGAGGTCGTCGAAGATGCGCCACGCTCCGGAAGGCTTGTCGTCGAAAATTGCGACAATATCGCTGAATTAGCCGAGAAAGACCGGCATAGTAGCAGCCGTAGCATCGGCCAAGAGCTGGGGATAAGTCATCAAACCGTTATTAACCATTTGAAGAAGCTTGGATTCACAAAGAAGCTCGATGTATGGGTGCCACACACGTTGACGCAAAAAAAACATCTTTGACCGTATCGACGCATGTGAATCGCTGCTGAATCGCAACAAAATCGACCCGTTTCTGAAGCGGATGGTGACTGGCGATGAAAAGTGGGTCACTTACGACAACGTGAAGCGCAAACGGTCGTGGTCGAAGCCCGCTGAAGCGGCTCAGACGGTGGCCAAGCCCTCATTAGCGGCCAGGAAGGTTCTGCTGTGTGTTTGGTGGGATTGTCAAGGAATAATCTATTATGAGCTGCTTCCCTATGGCCAAACGCTCAATTCGGACCTGTACTGCCAACAACTGGACCGCTTGAAGGTAGCACTCATGAAGAAGAGGCTATCTTTGATAAACAGAGGCCGCATTGTCTTCCATCAGGACAACGCCAGGCCACACACTTCTTTGGTGACGCGCCAGAAGCTCCGGGAGCTCGGATGAGAGGTTCTTTTGCATCCGCCGTATAGTCCGGACCTTGCACCAAGTGACTACCACCTGTTTTTGTACATGGTGAACGAGCTAGGTAGTCAGAAGTTAGCCACAAAAGAGGCCTGTGAAAATTGGCTATCCGAGTTTTTTGCCAATAAGGAAGCGAGCTTCTATAACAGTGGTATTATGAAGTTGGCATCTCGTTGGGAACAAGTCATCGAACAAAACGGCGTATATTTGACATAAAACAGATGATTTTAACTAATTTTATGAACAAATGAAAATTTAAAAAAAATACCGCAGGACTTTTTTGACAGCCAAATATTATTTTATTCAATATAAAAAATTGTTATGGAGTGCCGAAATCGATTGACGCAAAAATTTAATCAATCCATCATGAAATGACTGAGCAATAAGCGTTTGAAATTGGACAATTTTCGCGATGTGCTCGATTCTCGATTTTCAATTTGTACCCCAATATGTTCCCGAAAGACGTAATCCTACGTCAAAACACTATGTGCCCCGTGAAATGAAATTAAAGAATGGTCCTCTTCGAGGTGGGCTTTCTAGTGAGAGCATTTGCTATAAATTCGCGGAGCACAAATTTCCCGCGGAGTACCATTTGAAAACCCCAGCTCTATACAATATAGCCGTGTCATCTGCGAATAGCGCTAGAGTAGCATCACTAGCAAGTATGGGAATGTCTGTGATGAAAAGGTTGTACAAAAGAGGCTCTGAAATACTTCCTTGAAGTACCCCAGCGAAAACAGGATATTCTCTAGACATTGTTCCATTGAGCGCAACGTGTGATTTTCGATCCTTCAAATAATGTTGAATCAACTTCGTTAAATAACACGGGAAAACGAAACGATACAATTTATGTATAAGGCCGTCATGCCACACGTTATCGAAAGCTTTCTCTACGTCTAAGATAACCATAACTCGAGATGAAGAATAGAAGGTGGGAAGATTCACGGGTTTTGGTTGTGTTGAACTTTGATTGTGTTAGTAGCCAGGAAGATAGGAAGTTCACATACCAGGCATACCAGTCAGTTACTCAAATGGTACAAAATTGAATATGTCAACGAATAACGTTGAAAAAGGATGTACAGAAGCTAATTACAGATTTCCAAATCATATTTTTCGAATTCTGAACAAAAAAAACAGAACATATCACATACTAAAATGTTTACTTTTTTCTTTGATTTCAGAAATAGTATTCTAATGTCTACTATGTTTGGATTCTAGAGCAACTTCATGGAAGTTTGACTTTTGTCAGCAATTGGAAATTCTTTTTTCACAATTAGGTTGCTGAAAACTTCAGTCGTCTAAAACTAAGGCTCAAGCAGAAAACTTTTCGTCTCAATCTAAGTCATACGGAGTCAATTAAATTTATTTTTCAAGTTCATTTTACATGAAATAAACTTGCAACCTTATTTACCATGCACTGTCAAATGTTTATCCGTCAAAGGAACACAAGATTGTGTGACTCTGACTTTGTTCGTTTACGTTTTTGGTCGACGTAACGAGAAGTAAAATTGAATTAAAATTAAGTCTGGAACACTTCAAAAATACTGAAATTTTAGTTTCTGTTAAAATGTCGGGCCCTTATGATTTTGATCGCTAGCATTGATTTAGGAAAAAAAAACTAGTTCGTTCATTTCATTTGCTTATTGTTACTTTTTATAACTACACTTTTCCTATGGATTGGACTATTATAAGAAAAGTAACATACATAAACAAAATCTGTGACGTCACAGATTTAAAAAATCTTCCCACCTTCCATTTTCCATCTCGACCATAACTGTTGTTTTGGACACCATTTTGTTGCGTTGAATATAATTCGTCACTCGTTTCAGATAAGGGGTTCGATTTGCGATCGGTTATTTCACGATCTATCGCCACGGTTTTACGCCGATACCTCATTATGTTAATGATAGTTTGAACCTAGTTTGAATCGTCTGTCTAATTGTTCGTTAGAGGCGAATGAACTTAAAGGTTCCACAGCCTCCATAATTCACCACGTTCGTTGTCTAATCGTAATTCGTTGTCTACGAGAGTTTGAGCCACGCGCGCGTTTGGTCGGCCTGGACTATGTTAATGGAACACTGGCAGAACACTGATACATAATGAAATTTTTATGTGGGTCTGAAGTGGAAACTGGAATGGGGATAGCTCATTCAGAATTGTCGTAAACTATCTTATCATAAGATGGTTATATCGAGTATTTCTGAATGTGGCAGATCTCTATCATGTTCTAAGCAGACACTTTTAGATATTGGGTTCGATTCCCAATCTGTCAAGGATCTTCCCGGGTTGGAAATTTTCTTGACATGCCTTAAAAAAACTTTGGGTCTGAAGTTGGGATTATCATTATGATAATGTCGATAAGGATAGGACCATTGTTTTTCTTTCAAAGTTTTTGCCTATTTATGATGTTCGATTAATAGAAATTCATGCCTGCAACAGAGTCAGTTCGCTGTTTTGTTTTATAATACTGATATCTTAATTTGGTTAAATATAAATATTATCTATTAGATAAATCGGCCAGTTAAAACCTTTGTAGGGGTATGAGGTGGGTCATCATCATCATCATCTATAATCGTTCAGTATTTCACAGGCATCACACCTATCGAATTTTCAGTAGTTGCGAAGGGAAGGTGCCCCATCATGAACAATAGTTATGGCGATATTTTTCTGCTTCCATCATTCTGAACCCACTTTCGGTTTAGTCTGCTGTGAGTTTTCCATCTAGATAAAAAGGGGTTCCTTTATTTCCATCCCGCTATATTTTCATGTGCTGTATAACTGCGCTTGTCAAACGCCTGACAGCACACTTGCGTGCAATCGATATCAACTTGTGTGCGACTATTGAGTGAAGATTTTATTGTATGCGAGCTTTGGTGAGAGTATTCATTGAAATAAAATGGAAATATTTCAACTAAGGTAGGGTGGAACCATCACAGAAAATACAACGGGATATCATACGGATCTGAATATTTAGCAAATTTTTCGGTATTCTATCCATATGGCTTATGTAAACTGACCAGACGTCCCGCGTTACGCGGGACAGTCCCGCATTTCAACAGAATGTCCCGCGTAGGATTACGTCCCGCGAAACGTCCCGCATTTGACAAAAGGAACGAAGATGTCCCGCGATATCAATATATTTCAATATTACAATTTGATCATGTTGATTTTATTAAATGGATGAACCTCAAAATAAAACTTTTATTTGTCAGACTGTTCAAGAGCGCTTCCAATGCATTCAACGATTAATACGTTGAGCAGTTTATAATGATTTTTATAAAAGTCCCCTATTGATCCGCAGAGACCAACGTGAGTCAAACGAAAAGTTCATCTTTGGTCCTCTAGCTTGGTCAAGGCTTAACATGTTAAATGATACGGAAGAACTAGTGTATGCTGGACAGGAAGAGGCAGGGTTGTTTGATGAAGTATCGAAAATGAAGCAAATGTTCACCAGAACCTCAATCATGGCTGATGAAAAGATGTATGTCGACATGTTCTTTTATCTTTCCGTGGCTTTGGTAGTCAGATATCTCTCCATTTTGGCCATTCGCTTAAAAGTTTTCTATAGGCCGCAGCTGGGGTATGTTGGAAGGTTGGCAGTCTACGCGACAATGTTTATCTTCAGCCGATCTATTATCCATTCTCCAGTGATCTTTTGGCATAATGGGCTGATCCCCGTTCCGGTATAAAGACCACATCACCTTCGCAAGTTTAAGCAAGCACTTCGTACTCGTCCCCCGTTCACCATATGACTCGAAAGAAGAGCGGCTTGAACATTCCCTTCTCGTCTTTCAGAGAAGGACCTTCTTCGGTAACTTGATGTGGATGATATTGCGGCGCTTATAATAAATCCGCATGCAGCGACGGCGGTAACGCGCACCAAAGATACTCGTAAAATAAGCGCTGTCACCGATTGTCACATTTGACTTTTTGCTTCTCTTCTTGTTCTCCCTTGTTATTGTCATTCATGTCAACAGATCGCCGTGAGATGAATTAATTTTTTTTTTTCAATGTTTAAGAGTTGCTTAGAATTGATTTTACATTTAAATTGGAAAACGGTAGGTTATTATGAAACAATGTTTATGTGTTAAAAATACTGATTTACGTTTTGTCAACGTTTAGATTCGACCTTGGTTCCGGCTCGATTTGATATGGCTAATATTCGCGAAAACGTTCTTCATCGTCATGCTTCCGTAAACACTGTTTACCATTGCCTCTACGGATATTTCTACTTAGGCATCAAGAAGAATACATTGGCCAAAATCTACGCCAAGCATCATTCAACAATTTCGCAGTGGATTCGTCTTTACGACGAAAACAAATATTTTGGACGAAAGGAAAGAGTAAAGGTCTACCTTCAATTTGGTCCGAAGGAGAGATCTTGGATAGTGAACTTGTATAAAGATTGTCCCATCTTGTACTTACTTGAAGCTAAGGAACGGTTTGAACGGACTTTCCATAAGTCAATAAGTTCCGCATCCATCAGTCGAATCCTTCACTCAGAAGGTTATACGTGGAAGACGGGCATTGCATTTACGCCAACAAGATATCTACCGGTTTCAATCCGACATGACCATTATAGCTTGGGACATTCATTGCCTGGTGTTCTTGGATGAAATATCCTTTGACAATCGTGGACTGCTCCGAAATAAAGGATACGCACCGGTAGGTTATCGTCTTATATACCGTGGGGAGTTCGTTAGGAAGCCCAGATGTTCTATGCTGAGTTTCTTGGGGAGCAACGGTGTGCTTGAAACGTTCTCCACCGAGGGGACATTTACCCGACACAAATTTTTTGATTGCGTGCGTTCGTTTGCATTAAGCGGAACAGTTAAACGACATCCTGGGCAATATAGTGTATGGGTTATGGATGGAGCCCGTATCCACTGCCACAAAGCAATAATAGAGTACCTACGATCATTAGGAATTATTGTGATCTTTCTGCCAGCGTATGCTCCATTCTATAATCCTATAGAGTACGTGTTTGGATATCTCAAAAAACACTTAAAGAAAACATATGTTGAGATTAGCTCTAAAGATTTGACTATTACCATATGTGAAGCTTTGAAACATTTTAAAAATTATGATTCCGAGAAAATTTTTGCAAAATGTGGGTATCTTCACGGTGCCATATTTGACCCAAGCATTGGTTTGGGCCAAGACATGAAAACGTTTGGGTTTGAAATTTAATGTTACTGCCATTTACGGTACGGTTGATCTGTTTGCTTGATGATACTCAATAAAGAAAAAAAAAAAATTTTGAATGTGCATTTTATTTATTCGATTAAAAATTCACCAACAATTAACATCATATGATCACAGGTGATCCACATCAACGCAATCTGTAACGGATTGAGCCAATTCTACTGAAAACTTGTTCTCTCTAGCAGATACTGAGCTATTCATAGCAGTAAGCATTGTATCATATTCATTTTGTTTTTCCTCAAGCATTGTAATTCGTTGGCCCATCACGGATGCTATGTTCATCAATTGACGATGATCGTCTTTCAGGTCTTGCAAGACCCTCACATATGCTTTGTTTACAGTGGATGCTACTTGAAAATCCAATCTCGCCTTTTCCAAAAGGACGTCACTGTGGACAGGAACTGTACTGAAAAGTCCAATGATATGCTGTGGTGGAGTGTGACTCATCAGATCATCTCGCATTGTCAACGGTTTGCTGCAAATCCAGTTAGCCCAACATCCCCTATTCACATCGTCGGCACTCAAATATTTGCCATGCCGTTTTTTCAAGTCTTCCTTTACATCATTCAGAGATCCAACCGATTCTGCACCTGCCCGGTCCACTGTTTTCGAACGTAGGAGTTGGCTTTCGACTTGATTCCACTTGTGAAGCGTTGATACAACATTGGAATATTTGTATAAAATTACTGACACATCCTTCGTCAGCCACGTCTGAAGCGTATGTCCGTCTACCAAGGAGGGAATGATGCTTCGCTTGCTGATTTTGTTGTGAAAGATCATAAATTTGTCACGGTCATCAAACGTGGGTGGATCCTCCCATTTGAGATCTCCTGACTCATTGGACGCATCCGGGAAAACAACACCACGATAAATAAACTTCAAACAAAATTGCCAAACTTTGCTCATAACGTCTTCTACACAACTTCCGGATACCATAATGTCTCCACAGCGTTCGAATGACTTCTGGTTTTTGAAATTCTTCTCGAATACAGTACCTTTGAACCGATACTGGTTGTCATTCTCCTTGGATCCGTGTAGTAGCTCGTCTAGCTCAGAATGAAAGGTATGATCTCGTATTTGTTTCTTGTATTTACCTGTCTTCCGCTACAATTGAACGAAATCCTTTCAATATCAATTGGTCAGAAAAGTAAAAAAAATATTCTTACTCGCTTTGTTGAATGGCAAGCTCCTGGTCCGGACAGTGGGTCTGCTTGCGAATCATCATTACTTAGCTTTGCTGAATGAGAAGTTCCTGATTCGGAAAGAGGGTCTGCATGCGATTCATCATTGCTTGTCCTTTCGAGAGAGCTTTGATCTTGAGCTTCGTCAAAATATTCCACATCATAATCAATGGAATTATCATTGAACTGATACTCATCAGGATCCGGGGCATCCGGAGTTGGGTTCTTGGAGTCACTTTTGTCAGGGAGAGTTGTATCTGAAAATGCATTGTTTGGAATTGTATATTTCATTTTTCGTTCTATATTATTGTTGTCCTTTACCTTCAGAGATTGAGCTCAAAGACGAGACCTCAGTATCTAAGCCACCGCCTTCGGATCCATCCATCCTACGACGCTTACGACGGACTTTTTTCATTTCCGTTGTACAAAAAGAAGCAAACCTTGAAACAAACTCTTTTCAGCAACCGAAATGTGTTGATCGAAAAGTAAATTAAAACTAGCATTGACCAGGGGGAGTGTAGAAAAAAATCGTTTTCAGTGAGTATTTTTCTCCTTTCCTGACGGTTTGTTTACACTTTGAGTCAAAGTTCGACCACCTTCCTACAACAGAATGTAAACATCTCAGCCTGAGGGCATCCGTATACTAGCACATAGGATTTGACAGCGTCAAACATGTCCGGGTCGCAAATGCAATTTGCGACCACTGTCACTCGCGAGAACTGCCAAACTCTCAAGCTGGTGTAAAACAAGGCACTTAACATACTACCAGGTGGGTCAAAACGTGAAGTGGTTTTCTGCAGCCATTTAAAAATACACAAAAGTAAATTAAGACGATTGAGCACAATTTGTGGAATATACTGATACTTTATGAAATACTCATTGCTATATTCATTATATTCATTACGTTTTACGCTGCAAGCGTTTCATTTATTGTCTTTGCGTTGAAGGCACCATAATGATTTGCGCCATTTGGAAAACGAAATTAAGGACGAAATTAACACACTTCTAGAACAAAAAATAATGAATGAAAATTTACTTTTCTGTATTCAATATGTATTCTATGTAATTTCTATGTAAAATTTTTTGACGTAGGACTACGTCTAACCGGAAGATATAGGGGGTGAAATGGAAATCTAGGCACGTAACAAGTAGGAAAAAATGCAAGATTTGGAATGCTTATAACTCGAGCATTTCTCAATAGATCGCAAAGGTTTTTGCATCAATTGATAGGAAATATATCTACGCATCTATCATAACGAATAACATTTCATTTTTCTTGAGATAAATAATTGAATAATTGTGAAATATTAAGCATTGTCCAAATGCACTATGTGCCCATTTTTGATTGGTCCATTTTGTGCTCCTCAAATCGTACCGACCAAAACAGGCAACCAGAGCAGCAGCGAAATACAATGAAGCACGATTGGAAAGGAAAAAGAAAAAATATGAACGAAACATTGGTCGCAGTCACACACATGCGTAATTCTCGAGCCAGCCAGTCAGCTTAAAAATCCCCGCTCCGCTGCCGTAACGATCATTCTTTGTGTGGACACCGACTGGACAATATCGTTGCTGGACGAGCTGGACGGCGAGGGATCGAGTGCCTTTCTCAAGGCAAGAGGGCGGAGGTGGTAGCGCTGGAGTAGAGTAGAGTAGAATTTTCAAAGGGCCTTTCTCAAGGCTAGATACGAATGAACTGCAAAAGTTTAAAGTCTCTATAATACAATACCTTCCTTCCTTCCTTCCGTAACGATCATTCTCATCCAAACCGTACACCACATCGTTTCGCATCACAACACATCAACAAACCAACACAAGCAGCCATGTCTGGACATGGCAAAGGAGGAAAAGTGAAGGAAAAGGCAAAATCCCGCTCGAACCGTGTTGGTCTGGAGTTCCCCGCAAGGGTAGCTAGGCCGAGCGCGTTAGTAGCAGTGCACCATTCCACCTAGCCGCCGTTATATAGTTTCGGCCGCCGAAGTGATCGAGTTAGCTGGCAAAGCTGCTCGCGACGATAAGAAAACCCGCATTCGGAACAGAACACATTCGGTTCGGTGGACATCAAGACAACAGGCAGTTGCAGCGAGTGGCGAGTGGCAAACGCAATCGCAAAACGACATCAGGTAGCAGAAGAAAAAAGTTTGTTCTCTATACAAACTGGTGGCAAATCCAGAACAAGGCGGCATCGAGGGCGTTCGAAATGTTTTTTTTCAAAACCACGAGTACAAAGTTTTCTAAATTGGAACCATTCCACAAAACACGGCGCTTATCAGGGCCATTAAACTTTTCAAAAAAGAGTTTAGGAAATACAGTTCAATGCTTTCTAAAATGATATCCAAAATAATAATAAAACACAAATTGATTTTTTCATATTTTGTTTGCCAGGATCTGATGAGTATGAGAATTTGGCAGTTGTTCTGAGCTTATTGATGGTTGGGGACTTTCCCGATTATTCAATTTTCACCAATTCTTAAATTGCTTCTAGATTGAAAGTACAGTAATTTATGTTTAGCTCGACATTTAGCTAATTGGACGGACCTGTAATACGACATATTTAGTTGGACATTTTTGTAAACATAGAGTTCGGGGTCCAAATTATGACCCCACATTGAAAGTCGACACTGTACCACTGTCATCGGAAATGTCCAATTACAGGTGAAAATCGGCTCCAATGCGACACTGAGTGGTGCTTCGGCACGACGCATTGAATGTAACTTACTGTACAACATGTCACAAGCTGGATGGGAAGAATTTTTCCAACTGTGAAAGCTGTGGCGAGTGGAAAACGCAATAGCTAAACAGGAAGGTTTAACCGAACAAGATGGGGATATCGCGTGATAACAAAACACAACACCAAAGGTTCTTTTCAGAACCACCAACATGTTCATAAAGAGTAAACAGTAAACTAATCCATTTTTCAGGTGGATAGGTAGGTATTCACGTAGGAGAAGAAAATAAATATATTTAAAACATATATTTAACAAAAACTGTCCCCTTTGTATAGTCCTACGTCACTCCGGTTATGTCCCCAACATTACCCACCCGTCTTTTTGACGTAGGACTACGTCTAACCGGAAGATATAGGGGGTGAAATGGAAATCTAGGCACTGAACAAGTACGAAAAAATGCAAGATTTGGAACGCTTATAACTCGAGCATTTCTCAATAGATCGCAAAGGTTTTTGCATCAATTGATAGGAAATATATCTACGCATCTATCATAACGAATAACATTTCATTTTTCTTGAGATAAATAATTGAATAATTGTGAAATATCAAGCATTCTCAAAATTCACTATGTGCCCATTTTTGATTGGTCCATTTTGTGCTCCTCAAATCGTACCGACCAAAACGGGCAACCAGAGCAGCAGCGAAATAGAATGAAGCACGATTGGAAAGGAAAAAGAAAAAAATGAACGAAACATTGGTCGCAGTCTCACACATGCGTAATTCTCGAGGCAGCCAGTCAGCTTAAAAATCCCCGCTCCGCTGCCGTAACGATCATTCTCATTCAAACCGTACACCACATCGGTTCGCATCACAACACATCAACAAACCAACCCAAGCACCCATGTCTGGACATGGTAAAGGAGGAAAAGTGAAGGGAAAGGCAAAGTCCCGCTCGAACCGTGTTGATATGGAGTTCCCCGCAAGGGTAGCTAGGCCGAGCGCGTTAGTACCAGTGCACCAGTCGCCGCCGTTATATAGTTTCGGCCGCCGAAGTGATCGAGTTGGCTGGTAAAGCTGCTCGCGACGATAAGAAAAACCGCATTCAGAACAGAACACATCAAGACAACAACAGGCAGTTGCAGCGAGTGGCGAGTGGCAAACGCAATCGCAAAACGGCAGCAGGTAGCAGAAGAAAAAAGTTTGTTCTTTTTACAATCTGCTTTGGTGGCAAATCCAGAACAAGGCGGCATCGAGGGCGTTCGAAATGGTTTTTTTTTTCAAAACCACGAGTACTAAGTTTTCTAAAGTGGAACCATTCCATAAAACAAGGCGCTTTTCAGGGCCATTAAACCTTCCAAAAAAAGAGTTTAGGAAATAAAGTTCAATGCGTTCTAAAACATTATCCAAAATAATAATAAAACACAAATTGATGTTTTCATAATTTGTTTGCCAGGATCTGATGAGTATGTGAATTTGGCAGTAGTTCTGAGCTTATTGATAGTTGGGGACTTTCAAGATTATTTAATTTTCACCAACTCTTAAATTGTTTCCAGATTGAAAGTACAGTAATTTACAATTAGTTCGACATTTAGCTAATTGGACGGACATGTAATGCGACTTATTTAGTTGTACATTTTTGTAAACATAGAGATCCAAATTATGACCGCACATTGAAAGTCGACACTGTACCACTGTCATCGCAAATGTTCAATTACAGGTTCAAATCGCCTCCAATGCGACACTGAGTGGCGCTTCGGTACGTTGCATTGAATGTAATTTACTGTAAAATATGTCACAAGCTGGATGGGAAGAAATTTTCCAACTGTGAAAGATGAGGCGAGTGGCAAATGCAATCGCTAAACAGAAAGGTTTAGCCGAACAAGATGGGGATATCGAGTGACAACAAAACAATAAACTCTTTAGATTGAAGATAATTTTGTGATCCTGAAAAGGACCCTTTTCAGCCTGCATGTGAATCCAACGAGCGAACAAATCGTAATGAATGTATTTTTTTTGCCATCGCTCCCTTTTAACGCTCATTCGTTCGTCTCGTTGGACTCGCCCCTCTGGCTGAGTCTGCCGATTTGTCTCTATCCTGTGAGTGTGTACCGCTAGAGTATAAAACACGCGGACCCCAAAAAAATATCTTATTTTCTTTCAAACCGTAAACCCGTGTGGTTGTACGGCATCGGCACCGTGGACGTAACAAAGGAGGACAAGTTAAGGAAAAGGCAAAGTCTCACTCGAACCGTGCAGGTCTCCAGTTCTCTGTTGGTCGCATTCACTGATTGCTCCGCAAGGGTAACTAGGCCGAACGGATTGGTGCCGGAGCACCAGTATACCTAACAGCGATTATAGAGTTTCGGCCGTCGGAGTGCTCGAGTTGGCTTGCAAAGCTGCTCACGACAATCAGAAAACCCGCATCAAGAACAGAGCAGCTTCGGTTCGGCGCTCATCAAGGCAACAATTAGTTTCAGTGAGTGGCAAACTGCTTCTCCGGCACGTCGCATTAAATGTAATTTACTGAACAATATGTCACAAGCTGGATAGGAAGAAATTTTCCAACTGTGAAAGCTGTGGCGAGTGGCAAACGTAATAGCTAAACAGGAAGGTTTAACCGAACAAGATGGGAATATCGAGTGATAACAAAAACACAACACCAAAGGTTCTTTTCAACCCTCAACATATTCATAAAGAGTAAACAGTAAACTAATCCATTTTTCAGGTAGATAGGTAGGTATTCACGTAGGAGAAGAAAATAAAACAATATATTTAAAATATATATTTAATAAAAGCTGTCCCCTTTGTATAGTCCTACGTCACTCCGGTTATGTCCCTGACATTACCCACCCGTCTTTTTTTTTTCAAAAAACAATTCTTTTTTTAGTTAGCGAATGGGCGCACCTTGTTCCATAGATTTGCCTTGAGTTCGCCGAGTAATTTGATAGGTTTGGCAATGACAGCTAAATTTGTAGCACATCTTGACTCGCGGATCATATCCCCTTGCCCGGGGCTTGAAACATCTGAATCAAATTTTTAGATTACACGGATGGCGAGAGTTGTGCAATTTTGACAGCCGTAAAGGGCCCCTGGATTTGACTGTGGTGACTAGGAGTCACTTAATAAATTGGCAGTATGACCGTATTTTTCAGTGGAAAAAGAGCGTTTTTAGTGTATCTGTAAAAATTAGTGACTTGAGTAGTTATTGCGCTTATATTTTGACAGCTTCCTCTGATGTTGGAAGATAATCGCCTTTTGCTGATATTTCTTGCAAGCTACAATATATTCGACGTCATCGCTTACATGGAGAACGTAAAGTACCCGGTCCCCGAACATTCGTTGAATTCTAGCATCAAGCACGTCTCGTCTTCCATTATGAGCATGAAAAGAAGTTTTTCACTTCTTTCGCCGGAAAGAAGTTTTTCACCAGCACCTGAAGCTACTCCTTCTGTGTGATTGCCTGCTGCTCAGATACTGCCGGTCTCGTCTGCCGCTTCCGCATTAAAATGTCCATTTTGGCCAGATTCTCCTTCACCGTTTGGCCGGTTGTTTCGATCTCCCGGTTTAAGGAGCGCCAGGAAGAGGATGTTGTAAATACCTGATCGGCTATGTCTGGCGGACACAAAGAGTCTCAGGATGTCCAACTCCTTTGCTGTGGGGTGAAGCTGATAGTATGAAAAAAATCATGAAGTTACTAGTGCTGCTGCTGCTTATCAACAGACTTGAATAATTTTTGTTGTAGGATTAATAAATGTAATATTTAAGGAAAATTGGTTCCATTAAATTATTTTTTGTAGTTTTTTTTCATCGCCATTCGAAAATAGTAGAAAATAGTAACTGGGTATAGACCATAAAACCGTTTGGAACCATTTGCAGAAGATTGGATTCCAATAAAAGCTGGATGTATGGGTGCCACACGAGTTGACACAAAAAAATCTTTTAGACCGAATCAACGCATGCGATGCTGAAACGGAACGAACTCGATCCATTTTTGAAGAAGATGGTGACTGGTGATGAAAAGTGGATCACGTACGACAACCTAAAGCGAAAAAACAGGAAGTGGGTTATATCTATGGTATAACCGCAAGGGTGACGTAGGACTATCGTTGATTTAGAGATCATTTGTATGAAGTTGAATCTGAATTCATTCTGAATGAATGAATATTTGGAGAACTTCGAAAACGAGAGCGTTACGTTGGAGGCACAAGGTTTTATGCATCCAATATTGGATACGGAAATATCCTACTGATGGGGAAGAATAATCTTCAGAAGCTATCCTGTTGATTGCGATTGATTGAAAAATCACAAAACCTAATGTATTTGGTCACAGTGTTACATGGATAGAAAACATTAAAATAAACTCTTTCACATGAATATATTTTGAAAATTCCCAAAGGAACTGGCAGATTATTTTCCAGCAATGATTAGATCTTTCCGGAACTTTCTCGATGCTGAATGGCATCCTAACGGAAAGAGTTCTGCGCGTGTATGTGTCGATCCTTCGCCATCCACCTCCTCCAGCACGTTAGGCAACGATGTTGTCTTGTCGATGTCCTCACGAAAAATGAATGTGTGTGATTGAATCGAGAGAAGGTGTGGTTTACGATGGCAATTTGGAAGGCAAACTAGAGGGGAATGAACTCTCTGAGCTCGGAACTTTCGGCGACTGAGCAATAATCGATTGCGGGCGCATACAATATTGGATACGGAAATATCCTACTGATGGGGAAGAATAATCTTCTGAAGCTATCCTGTTAATTGCGATTGATTGAAAAACCACAAAACCAAATGTATTTGGTCACAGTGTTACATGGATAGAAAACATTCAATTAAACTCTTTCACATGAATATATTTTGAAAATTCCCAAAGGAACTGGCAGATTATTTTCAGTAACGATTAGATATTTCCACATTTTCCTCGATACTGGAAGCCCACCAGTGGTTAATGCCAACTCGATAACCATCTGTTAATAGCACTTGATTGAAACATATTTGGTCACAGTGTTACATGGATAGAAAACATTCAATTAAACTCTTTCACATGAATATATTTTGAAAATTCCCAGAGGAACTGGCAGATTATTTTCAGTAACGATTAGATATTTCCACATTTTCCTCGATACTGGAAGCCCACCAGTGGTTAATGCCAACTCGATAACCACCTGTTAATAGCCGCGCGTGTATGTGTGTGTAGCGATGTCTTCCCAGGGAACCGTTTGTGGCATCACTCTCCTCCTGATAGATTCCCTTCTGGCCTAGGGTGCACAAACAGGCTCTTGGTGACACCGTTCATCCGCGCTTTCATGATAAATAAAGAGCTTCACCGCAACAGCGACAACATGCTCCAATCGCTGTTCAATTAGAACTGAGTGGATTCCCGAGCGCCGCTCAATAGCCTGTTTTGAAAGCAATTTTAAGACTATTGAAACAAGTTTTTGGATCAAAAAGTAACAAGTATATAACGCGTAGACATTTTATCTTTCGAATGAAGTGTTTATCATACCATTTCGTTCAGTTGTTTAGGAGCTATTCACGCTCAAAATCTCGGTCTCCGGCGTAACGCTTTCGTTTTCGAAACTTTGATTTTACACCCCGGTATAGAAATGAAAGACGTAGTCCTACGACAAAAATCGTGGTCGAAGCGCGGTGAGCCGGCCCAAACCATCGCTTAGCCCGGATTAACGGCCAGGAAGGTTTTGCTGTGTGTTTGGTGGGATTGGAAGGGAATCATCCACTATGAACTACTCAACTATGGCCAGACCCTCAACTCGGTTCTCTACTGTGAGCAGCTTGACCGTTTGAAGCAGGCGATTGACCAGAAGCGGTCAGAAATGATCAATAGGAATGGTGTTGTTTTCCACCAGGACAACGCTCGGCCTCACACATCTACGCTACGGAAGATGGTAGCAGCTACGGGAGCTCGGATGGGATGTCCTATTGCACCCATCGTATAGTCCGGACCTGGCTCCAAGTGATTATCATCTCTTCCGGTCCATTCAAAACGCTCTTGGTGATACTAAGTTGGCCTCAAAAGAGGCTTGCGAAAACTGGCTGTCTGAGTTTCTTGCAAATAAGGAGAGGGGGGGGGGGGGGGGTTTAAAAACCGGGCTCCGTGAAGTACACCATTTTGCCTCGGAACGCGGAAACATATCTTACTTCTGCTGTGGCTGGAACAAGGAAGGGGACGATTGTGAGTGTGGCGTACTCAGATGAGCTGTCAGGCCGAGGTGCAAGGTTGCTGTAATCGAGGTATATACGAATGGTGGGATGAACGAGTATGGCGATATGGCGAGATACTTATAGCTGACAGTGCTGCCAATATGCACTCTGGCGACAACACATCCTCCCCCCTTTCTAAAAAAAAACGGAACCTGGGGAATAGATGAAAGATTTTTTCTTCAGTTTTATCTTTATTTTCGACATTTCATGCCGTCCTCTTATGAAGTAGCATGGATAGCTGCTCTAATAGTGGGATTTGTTCATAAATGGTTATTGTTTTCATAATTCCCATTTATCTCGACGCAATTTTGAATGAAATTAAATTCTCGATTATCACGAGCCCCTTCAATCAAATGTGGCACGGTCGTTACGTTCCGTTTTAAATTGAACATAGCGCCACGGTCGTCACGATCCGCTTTTAATAATACCTAGCGCGGTCGTCACGATCCGCTTTAAATAGTACCTAGCGCGGTCGTCACGATCCGCTTTTAATAGTACCTAGCGCGGTCGTCACGATCCGCTTTTAATAGTACCTAGCGCGGTCGTCACGATCCGCTTTTAATAATACCTAGCGCGGTCGTCACGATCCGCTTTTCATAGCACCTAGCGCGGTCGTCACGATCCGCTTTTAATAATACCTAGCGCGGTCGTCACGATCCGCTTTTAATATTACCTGATTCCGATCCCTTCCACAAGCCCAATCATATATAAAAAGTTCATTACTTCACACTTGTGTGGCGTCATAAGCTATAATGAACTTGCCGGTATCGCCTGTTAGGCTTCACAGTATCATCCCACCTCGCGTGCATATACTAGATGCACATACACACGCACGTTACCCACAGTCAGTCGTATAGCACCAAGCATCGCCACTTTCGACATACCAACTGTAACGAAAGAGTGATTCGGCTTCTCAGAGCGCGTTGGGTGATTCCTCGATTCCTCACACAACACTTTCCCTTTATTCAACAAAAAAACCAAAAGTGAGAAAAAAACACTCGTGTTCAACCTTTTTCAGACCCGGCTACACTACAACAATCACAATGTCTAACCTGCAATACAGCCATGTTCATTTTCACCTCCACACATTTGTTTTTTTCTCGAAATATATTTAGCTTTTTCGTCCCAACACCACGCCACAATGGTCAATTGGCTATGACGATGGTCAATTGGCTATGACGAACACAAATAGCCGTGCTGCAGGAAATTCCTGCTCCTGGCAGGATCGCCAATGTAAATAACCGGGCTCCGTGAAGTACACCATTTTGCCTCGGAACGCGGAAACGTATCTTTCTTCTGCTGTGGCTGGAACAAGGAAGGGGACGATTGTGAGTGTGGCGTACTCAGATGAGCTGTCAGGCCGAGGTGCAAGATTGCTGTAATCGAGGTATATACGAATGGTGGGATGAACGAGTATGGCGAGATACTTATAGCTGACAGTGCTGCCAATATGCACTCTGGCGTCCACACAGGGGGGGCGGTTTATAAGAAGGGGGATAATGAAGTTGCCTTCTAAATGGCAAGAAGTTTGCGAACAAAATTGCGCATATTTGACTTAAATTGGATAATTTTAGGTATGTTAAATAAAGCGTCAAATTTCGATCAGAAATACGACATTTCTTTTTCCCCAACCCTATATATCAACATAACGTTTTGTTTTTTTGTGTCCCGCGTAAGACATTTGACCATCTGGTCACTTTAGGCTTATGATAAGTACATAGCATAGTGAATTGGGTATTAAGTAAGTAAGTCTGGTGAATTCTTGAAATATAATTATCTATATAACTGGAATAGATGAAACTATTGGTCACAGTGGTTCAAGGCTCCTACACTGCCCATAGGAGACGTAATCGACAACACTATTAGTGTTGGAAAAACGCATTTTTGTTCTTTTTTGGCCTACAAGCATAACTATGCAAATTTTCGATGAAATGATATTATCGCCAAAAAAAGGGCCTAGGTAATTTTGCGGATTATAACACACGTTTTTCCATTTGGGAAACGCTTGCATCTATTTACGCGGATAATCAATCGTTTCAATGAACATCCGCATAGCTAGACGTAATCACCAGGTTGCTCTGTTTGTTTTTTATAATTTAGTTTTTTATAATTCTGATAATAGTCAAAACGTTTGGAATAAATTTAGTGAAATGTCTGTCTCTTGATTTGTTGCGAGTCTATCATACAATTGTACTAGCGTTGTAGGGTAACACGGGGTGATTTGGTCATATGGGGTGATTTGGACCACCCCTTTATCTCAAAAATTACGGCTCAACTTGGATTTTTTATAATGTCATTTCCTTCTATTGTTGAACCGTATGTACCTAAAGTAAAAAAACTTTGGTAAAACTTCACAAGTAAAGGGAAACGGTAGCATGAACACAACAAGCACTTTGATCGTCAAAAAATGTGAGTTTTCCCATCGTGGTTTTAAGGTTTTTCCCGCTAATTAAACAAACTTTTCGTGTATTGTGCAGTAAAGTTCTGTTCGCCTACAGAAGAGGAACAATTTGATGTAGCGAAACTGTAAGTTTGAGAACAATAAATGAAATTAATTGCATTTTAATTTTTGCGTGTTGTGTGGGGTGACATGGACACGTTTCTGTGGGGTGAATTGGTCCTACAGGTTTGATACTTTTCTTTGGTCTAATTGATTCCAGATGCCGCTGAATTACAAGAAGAGGATGGACAGACAACGTTGGAAGAAGGAGGAGCTTAAAAGAGCATCGCAAGCCATCGAGAACGGATTTTCTTTGACCAAGCATCAAAAGTGTTTGAAAATGCTCGACCAACAGTGACAAGATTCATGCGAGATGGTGTCAATCCAACTTTTCTGGTCTGGAATCTGACCAAGACACCTGGTATCGATCCCAAAACATTCTCACTGATTTTTTTTTTATAAATCAAAATTTAGTTTATTTCATTGTTTTGTCAAAGCTATTTACATAAAATATTGTATCATTAAAATATTGTATCATTAAAATCCAAATCTTAGGTGGAACTCCAATTCATTTACTTCTACCACATTGTCAAAATTCATTATGAACATTACGTAACTGATAAAAATTTTCATTATTTTTGTTTTCGTTTCTCCATTCACGCCACTTAAAGTTGGATGTATCAAATCGTCATATGAAAGCCTCGTCAAGTGTTGTCAAGTGTTGTTGCTATTATCCTCTGTAGAAGCGTCCATGCCATTGTTATTCGTTGGCACTCAGTGAGTTTGTGTTTGAGAGTTTCACGTGCAGCATTGCATACTTTACATAAACATAAGTATGTTTTTTTCGATGAAACACACACTGGACCAAATTTTAATGTCCAAAAATCCTCTTTTTTATTTTATGATATATTCGGTAGATTGAAGCTTTATATAATGATTAAACATTATTTATTGAGAGAAAACAAGTATAGCTCAGTATACAATGTGACATTTTTTTTATTTAGACCGTGTTGGTTTGGAAATATTAGGCGATTTCCTTAGGTGGTCCAAATTCCCCCCTTTTCCCCTACTTCAAAAATTGTATGTCTGTCACCATGTACAGCGCTAGAACTATGCAAGCAACTCGGTACAATCGCTGTACCTGTACCTGTACCGACCTGTTTTACCGCTGTAAATGGCTACCCACTCTATTTTGTTGTGCCAAATTGGTCCCAGAAAATAATGTCGACATCGGTACCGACATCGTGCCATTTTGCAATGATTTTGTCGAACTATCCTTCGTGTTTGACAACCAAATACGGGCCAACACTGTGCCAATCTGGCACCACGTCGACCGAATGCGAAACTACTCGACCCTTATTATGACTTTATTTATTTTCAAGTATGATCAAATAGAAAGTAAAACAAACAGACAGTGGATGGAATTGATTCATTTTATTATATGTACAAATACATTACATTTCATTGCATGGCTATTTTTAAATTTAATTTCGTTACTATTTTGTTTGAATGTCTACCGATCGTTCCCTACCGGAATAGCGTTCAGTATTACAATTCATCAGTTCCATAATATCAATCCGTGACATCCTCTGGTATTCTGCGTACTGTCACGACGAATGAAGAAATCAATGATTTCTGGGCATTATGAAAAATATAACAATTATAAATCGTTATCTATAACAAAATCACCTAACTTACGAAGACCGCTCTACTATCTCGAAATATTTTTGAGAGTTTCACAATAATATAAACATCTCAGCATATTATTACACAATTAGCAATTATTTAGCGCGAATGGGCTGACAAAATGCTATCGCAATCATTCCAATTTTCAATACTGAAACAAAACATAAATCGATTAAATATGTGACAACGATAGAAACCAATGCTCATACCTAACGGTCCTTGGTGATAGATGAACATTTAGACCTCCCATGAACAATATCCGGAGACTATGTCATGATGAAAGTCATAGTATATAGGATCCGTTTGTAAATCCACATAGCGATGCTGGTGGTGGTTACTTTTTGTGTTGAAACACGCCACTTCAGTCAAAAACTGGTGTTCACTCATGTTCGCAGGAATTGACCTTGAATCAATTTTGATAACCTTCAATTGTTCTGGTTCCTACACGCTATCAGTATATCGTTGGATTCGTTGGAACGGCATCGGTCTTATTTCCAACCGCACATCACGAGACGATATGATGCAGCACCGGAACGTTAGCATACAATTTCATCACTGCAAAACTCTCTGCACGGTTCGCTTCATATCACTATGACCACGAATAACTTTACGGATATGTTCAGGATGCATATTATTTTTCCGAGCATCGACAAATAAATACTGCCGTTTTCGTCTGCAACTGTTGCATTTTCATTTATTTTTCTTCGAAATAAAATATCCGATTCGATGGGCCCCCCTCCATGAAATAAGTCGAACAACTGCTTGCTGCTGCTGTGTTTTGCTCGCTGCATTATGTAGGTCTTCCAATCTGTAATGTTGTTCAGAAAAGCTGAAAAACACAAAATTCATCATGATTGATATTTGAAAAAACAACAAATCTTGTCGTACCTACGAAACATGATTCTCGATCCATTCCATTCTCCGTTTTATTGTTTTGAACAAACTGTCATTATCATGAGAGAAAGAGAAAAGACTCGATCAGTGATGCCGTTTCGCTCTGTACAAGTAATCGTGTACAATTATGGCTGAAACTATAGGCAGTGCTGCTTATGGGGGGAAAGGCGGGGTAAAATTCCAGCACAGCACAAAATTTTTGAGCACTTTCCGTTGCTCGGTCCACATGGTGCTTAAAACCGCTCGAAAATATATGAAACTGGGTACAGTTGTACTATGCGCAGCGCCATAGACGGTTAGTGGTGGGTAGCATGAACAAACCGAATCAAATCACTTGGTAAACATTCTATTCATTGACTTTCTCTTGAGTTATTAACATAGATTTTAAACTTGTTTGTTATGTTTGATAGTTTGAACGCTAAATAATAACCTTTTTCATTGAAATATATGGTGAAAATCGGAAAAATTTCTGATTCTCAGTTTGACATTCGGTACAATGTACAACCAAAGTATGTCTGTCATGGTACAATGGTACCTGTACAACGCTAGTACAGCTGTATGTCTGTCCCTGGTATATGATAGTACTTTCTTTCTGAAGAATACTCTGGTATATGATAAGAACAGCAGGTTCGTGTTTTTTCAATTAATCGAATTTGTTTAGGCAAACTGCAATGTTGGTAATTTTAGCAACATGATTTACCGATATCACGATCAATGGCATAAAGATGGTGGAGTGACTTACACCAACGGTATGAGAAAATGCTGATTATGTGAAATAATTCAATGTTGAATCCGATGAGTTATAGTGCTAAGAACCAATATTATTTTAATTTTACTGCTGATGTGATTGTTTCATTATCTACTTGAAGATTCAAATGCAGAAATTTTGGTAATTATAACACACAATTGCTTCTCTTTGTTCATCGTGTAAAAAAAATACTTATAATTGTTGATTTTAGAAGATGTATGAAAGCTCCATGGAACAACGTCTGTTATGCGGACAAACAGTGATTTTTCGAAAACGTTTTTTCAAAATTGCTCAAATGTTTTCGAATAAAAAATGTTTGTTTGCATGTTGAGCAAACGTATCACATTGTGTAGAATGCAAAACAGCTTAAAAGTCGATTTTGTTCATTTTGTCGTTTACGTCTCCTATACAAACATGGACAGTACAGAAGGTGGATAAACAACAACTGGAACAATTTGCTTCATTCTACGTCGATGTTCCGGAAGAAGATCTTATGGTAGAAATAGGTTTCGAAGAAATGAGATCGCTACAGGAATAAAAGCAGAGGACGCTCTTAATTGGAATTTCTGTGAAGTAATTGCTTTAAACGAGGGGTGGATAGGACTTATAGAAACATTGCCGACATTAGCGCTTTGTCTGAGACTGCTCCTAACAATTTGTGAATCTAATTCGGTCTAATTTGTTAACTACGACTAAGCCGTACTGTCCAGTCCAGCTTACCACGCCTTTTATGTACCCAACGGTCCGCTTGAGATCTCGGGAAGGCAGAGTCGACTGGTGGGTTTGAACCAGGATTGGGCGATCTTTAGAAAAGATCGATCTTGACGAATCGATTCCCAGAACAGCCTAGAGATCACTGTTTAAATCGCTACCAGAGAATCGAGCTTTGGAAAATCAAAAGCCATTTTTTAATATGTTCATTGTTTATTTTATAAATCATAGAATCAGCCTGACTTTTGAGCAAGCCTTATGAACCGATCCAAATTTTAACATTTTGTTTATTGAATTTACTAAGTGTTCTTTGGTGATAAAAAATGATGTTCACTGAAAAAAAATCTACAAAATGATTTTCTGAAATGGAAAAGATCGATTTTCGCGAATCGATCCAAAAAATCGGAGATCGGAATGGAAAAAAAATCAATCAAAATCAAATCAAAAATCGGGCAGAGATCGTTCAATCCTAGGTTTAAACACCGATAAAAAGTTTATCGGAAAGCGGATACGAACAATTGTAAGTGCAATGAAAAAACTGGCTTTGTGAAAAGTGCGAAATAGGGAGAAGTGAGTTTGTTGTTTTGGTATATTTTTAAAAATTTTGGTTGGTACGTGTTGTTGGGGCTCTAAAAAGTCCCTGGGCTGTTTGTCATCGCGATGGAAATGCTGTCTCTGTTGAGAGGACGGATTCGCACCTTCTTCGATGGATGGCGTGGCATGACATTGGAACTAGTGTCGGTCGGTTTTCGGAGAACTGGATGGATTTGGATGATATCGATTCAGTAGGAAGAATTATCTTGCCGTTTCTCTGTTGCAGTTGATCGTGCTCGACTTCACGAATCTGCTATAAATATTCTTTTGGCGTAGAACTACGTCTTTGATTAAGGGTGTCAAATCAGAAAACAGGTCACGTTTTTATGAAATAAAGTTAACGTTAATAACTTTTTTAGCCTCGAATGGATTTAGACGATTTACATACCAAGCGAATCGGAAATTCCCTAAGATTGTTTTTTTTTGCTATATTTTATAATCCCCTGATGTGTAAACGGTTTGAATTGATGAAAACTAGAAGCATTTCCATTTTCCCATACATTTGTTCTGCTCATTTGTGAGCTTCCCTATCCATGCCCTCAATAACGAGCAACTTATCGGTGATCAACGAAGGGGAATGAAAACAAACAAAAGAAGAACAAAGAAAAGAAGAACAACGAAGGGGAATATTTGTCTGGAGTAGAAATGTTGGACCTCGGAGGCAAACTTTCAGTATCGTTATAGATACGAAGCAAATTACTCACTCGCTGATGTATCAGGCATTGCAATCATTAGAACAAACTGACGCCATTCCATAAATTTTACATTATAATAGTAAAAATCTTTTGCTTTCTCCAACAACATTACGTTAATATATTAGGCTGTCAAAAAAGTCCTGCTGTATTTTTTTTGAATTTTCATTTGTTCATAAAATTAGTTAAAATCATCTGTTTTATGTCAAATATACGCCGTTTTGTTCGATGACTTGTACCCAACGAGATGCCAACTTCATAATACCCCTGTTATAGAAGCTCGCTTCCTTTGTTGGCATAAAACTCGGATAGCCAATTTTCACAGGACTCTTTTGTGGCTAACTTCTGACTACCTAGCTCGTTCGCCATGAACAAAAACAGGTGGTAGTCACTTGGTGCAAGGTCCGGACTATACGGCGGATGCAAAAGAACCTCCCATCCGAGCTCCCGGAGCTTCTGGCGCGTCACCAAAGAAGTGTGTGGCCTGGCGTTGTCCTGATGGAAGACAATGCGGCCTCTGTTTATCAAAGATGGCCTCTTCTTCATGAGTGCTACCTTCAAGCGGTCCAGTTGTTGGCAGTACAGGTCCGAATTGAGCGTTTGGCCATAGAGAAGCAGCTCATAATAGATTATTCCTTGACAATCCCACCAAACACACAGCAGAACCTTCCTGGCCGTTAATGAGGGCTTGGCCACCGTCTGAGCCGCTTCAGAGGGCTTCGGCCACGACCGTTTGCGCTTCACGTTGTCGTAAGTGACCCACTTTTCATCGCCAGTCACCATCCGCTTCAGAAACGGGCCGATTTTGTTGCGATTCAGCAGCGATTCACATGCGTCGATACGGTCAAAGATGTTATTTTTGCGTCAACGTGTCCGGCACCCATACATCGAGCTTCTCTGTTGAATCCAAGCTTCTTCAAATGGTTAATAACGGTTTGATGACTTATCCCCAGCTTTTGGCCGATGCTACGGCTGCTACTATGCCGGTCTTTCTCGGCTAATTCAGCGATTTTGTCGCAATTTTCGACGACAGGCCTTCCGGAGCGTGGCGCATCTTCCTCTACCTCTACACCAGAACGAAAACGTTGAAACCATCGTTGTGCGGTGGAAATGGAAACTGTATCGGGTCCATAAACTGCACAAATTTTATTGGCAGCTTGAGATGCATTTTTGCCTTTGTCATAGTAGTACTGTAAAATATGTCGGATTTTCTCTTTATTTTGCTCCATATTTGCGACACTATAACTCACGAACGACTTAACCAAATAAAACACTGTCAAGGACTATATTATAGCGCGCAAAAATACCTTTCCAACAAGCTATAGTATGACTCGATACAATGAATACAACTAGAACTACGCGCTTACAACGACACCTCGCGGAAATACCGCAGGACTTTTTTGACAGCCTAATATTAGCCATATGTGAATTGTTGCGATATGTGAACACAGGAAATGGGCATATTTCTTAGGGTGACCACTTTACCCCCAATTCCCTTACTAGTAATCCTAGTCGATTCAGCGGCTCAGATTGAATATTTATATGCGTGGAAACACGATTAGAGATTTTGTTTTCTTATTTGATCATATGGTACTCCATTTCGCTTCAACACTTCTCAACCGAGCATCGGTGGTTCAGTGGTAGAATGCTCGCCTGCCACGCGGGCGGCCCGGGTTCGATTCCCGGCCGATGCAAGAAAATCTATTTTTTAGAGGTTTGGTAAACTTGTAAATTCCTATTTTTATTCATTCTGTAAATACAGGTCGGACTCGATTATCCGGAGTATTGATTTTTTTTTCACTCCGGATAATCGAATTCTCCGGATAATCGAGTCAAAAAAAAACGTTTTTTTTATTGGTTTTTTTTGCATGTATTTTTTGTTTTTTGAATATAAAAGAAAAAAATTGATTTTTGATTCATCCCCTTAAAGTCAGAAAACACCTTTCTCCCATGAAAAAAGTCACAGGAGGGTTGTGTCCGAGACACGACCGCAGTAGGACGTAGGTTTCCGTTAGGCTATATGTTGATTTTGGATATGTTTGAAGAATTACATCGTTAAACTCTTTGATAATGATTTGGTGGCCTCCTGAAAAGGGCCGTTTTGTTTGGTTGTTGGGTATTGTTTGTTCACTCCACCATTGTTTACCGAGTGATGATGACAGAAGGATGATAAACAGTCGTTGGATGGTGCGTATCAGATAAAAGATTTCAAATTTTTCCATCCATCTTTATCAATCCATCATGAAATGGATTGTTTTTTATCAATCCAAAATTTTATCAATCCATCATGAAATGACTGAGCAATAAGCGTTTGAAATTGGACAATTTTCACGATGTGCTCGATTTTCGATTTTCAATTTGTACCCCAATATGTTCCCGAAAGACGTAATCCTACGTCAAAAATAATTTATCCAGATTCTCTCAGGAGGTAATAGGCGATCATATTTGATGAAAAAAATCCTTCTACGCTCGAATTTCAACAATGACAGAGTTATAGAACTATTTTTCTGTTTCGGACTCTGTTGCCTCAAACTGGCTCTACATTAAAAAGAACGCTACGGAAGACAACTCTGTCTGTTACATTTGAAAGATGTGAAAATTTAGTGTAGGATATAGTAGTGGAACATCTAAATTAGTGTATTTTAATAACATTTTGGAAGTGAAAAACTTAAAAGTTAATAATTTTTAATGTGTTATTATTAGTTTTATCCTAAAAATTGTACTAATTGGATTGTTCCTATCATTGAAGCTCTCAAACCGCTCTACAATTTATTCTTTTACACCCAAATTCTATCTTTCTTAATTTGGCTGCCACTTCGATATAAATAATTCCTGGTAAAAAATCAAGCAAAATCTCCAAAAATCACTATTTTTACCCCACTGTACATGTAATAGCCACTCAAATTACACCTTAACGTTGAAAGGTTACATTTCTTCTTGAAATAAGGCCCCTTAAAAATGGCTGAATGGCTTGACTTGACGCCTCTAAATGGTCGACTATGTATTTTTTGCATTCCCCTCAATACAGGGAAACTTCGATAAAGCGTACCCTCGTTATAACGTACACATTTTCAAAGTCCAAAGAAGATTTCTTTGAATAGTATTTTTCTGAAAGAACAATGAATTATCTGTATTTTGATACTAAAGCTTGGTTTGTACTTCTAACCAATCCCGAAGTACAACTGTTTTGTGATTCCGGATTCTAAATGAATAGAATTTTAATCAACAGTACGAAGAGAAACATCATGAGAAAGGTTGGCTTCGTCTTCTAGTTGAATTTATCCATTAACCTTACTCAAACAGCAACACAATAAAGTAATATAAGCTACGTTTCTGAGTTCTTTACTATGTTTCGATACAACGTACAATTTTGAAAGTAAAATGTACGTTATATCGAAGTTACCCTGTATTGTTATCAAATAAAAAGATTTGACTAATAGGATACAGTAAATAATTAAAATACTCCGAAGAAAGTTAGGTAAGAAATAAAAATTAAAAAAAAGTTGAATGGTTTTATTGTAGAGATACCATTGTAGTATGCTAATGGTACAGATAATATACTCTCAAACTCAAACCGCTCTACAATTTGTTCTTTTACCCCCAAATTCTATCTTTCTTAATTTGGCTGCCACTTCGATATAAAGAATTCCTGGTAAAAAATCAAGCAGAATCTCCAAAAATCACTATTTTTACCCCACTGTACATGTAATAGCCACTCAAATTACACCTTAACGTTGAAAGGTTACATTTCTTCTTGAAATAAGGCCCCTTAAAAATGGCTGAATGGCTTGACTTGGAGAATAGACTACATTATGAACAACATAAATTCGAAAAGGTAACCGCCTCTAAATGGTCGACTATGTATTTTTTGCATTCCCCTCAATACAGGGAAACTTCGATAAAGCGTACCCTCGTTATAACGTACACATTTTCAAAGTCCAAAGAAGATTTCTTTGAATAGTATTTTTCTGAAAGAACAATGAATTATCTGTATTTTGATACTAAAGCTTGGTTTGTACTTCTAACCAATCCCGAAGTGTTTAGGGGAGGCGATCTGGCGTAGTGGTAACATCCATACCTCTCACGCAGAGATCACGAGTTCAATTCTCACTCCCGACATTCTTCCAAAAATGGAAGTAAAAGTGACGAACCAGCCGAAATGTGTTGAAAGTCACTATAATAAAGAAAAAAAAAATCCCGAAGTACAACTGTTTTGTGATTCCGGATTCTAAATGAATAGAATTTTAATCAACAGTACGAAGAGAAACATCATGAGAAAGGTTGGCTTCGTCTTCTAGTTGAATTTATCCATTAACCTTACTCAAACAGCAACACAATAAAGTAATATAAGCTACATTTCTGAGTTCTTTACTATGTTTCGATACAACGTACAATTTTGAAAGTAAAATGTACGTTATATCGAAGTTACCCTGTATTGTTATAAAATAAAATGATTTAACTAATAGGATACAGTGAATAATTAAAATACTCCGAAGAAAGTTAGGTAAGAAATAAAAATTAAAAAAATCCTTGAATGGTTTTATTGTAGATATACCATTGTAGTATGCTAATGGTACAGATAATTAACTAAAAACTACAAAATAATGCAAATAAAACAGCTTTTGAGGTTATACGGAATAATGTACTAAAAGCTAGAAAATAATTAAACAAGGAACAAATCATGAAATACGCAGTTTTATAATGGCAATAGAATTAAATGTATGTTCCAAATTTCGGATCAATCAGTGATCAGGAACGGGGTCAAATTTCAATTAATGTGGGGCAATCCTACGAACACTCAAACATACATTCAAACCGGGCAAGCTGAATGAAACCATTAAAAAGTAATCAGTTTTTTGGGAACTGCGGTCATCTTGGATTTGTATTTTTCATTATCTACTGTGTTTTACTAGTCAAGCCCTTCCATTTGATACCTATATTGATGGGGTTGTGAAAACATATATATGGCGCCATCTTGTGGTGGCGGTCATCTTGGATTTGCATTTTTCATAAATAACTGTATTCTAATAAAGGGTGTGTCACATCAAATTGCATCACGGAAAAAACGCTGTAGAAAATCGCCCAGTAGACCGATCCTTTTGAAAATTTTAGACAGTAAAATAAAAACTATTAAACAACTTTTGGCATTTTCTTTTTATTCATACTTCGAGCCCAAGCCCGTATGCCCGCACCTTCCTCTTTACCCCGTCCATAAGGTTCTGAACAACGTCAGGTTGTAGTTTTTTTTGAACAGAAATCCATTTTCTCTTGAAGTCCGCCTCCGATTTGATAACTTTTGGGTTCTTCCAGAGGGCCTGCTTCATAATCGCCCAATATTTCTCTATTGGGCGAAGCTCCGGCGCGTTGGGCGGGTTCATTTCCTTTGGCACGAAGGTGACCCCGTTGGCTTCGTACCACTCCAACACGTCCTTTGAATAGTGGCACGAAGCGAGATCCGGCCAGAAAATGGTCGGGCCCTCGTGCTGCTTCAATAGTGGTAGTAAGCGCTTCTGTAGGCACTCCTTAAGGTAAACCTGCCCGTTTACCGTGCCGGTCATCACGAAGGGGGCGCTCCGCTTTCCGCAAGAGCAGATCGCTTGCCACACCATGTACTTTTTGGCAAACTTGGATAGTTTCTGCTTGCTAATCTCCTCCGGAACGCTGAATTTGTCCTCTGCGGAGAAGAACAACAGGCCCGGCAGCTGACGAAAGTCCGCTTTGACGTAGGTTTCGTCGTCCATTACCAGGCAATGCGGCTTCGTCAGCATTTCGGTGTACAGCTTCCGGGCTCGCGCCTTCCCCACCATGTTTTGCCTTTCATCGCGGTTAGGAGCCTTCTGAACCTTGTATGTACGCAGGCCCTCCCGCTGTTTGGTCCGCTGGACGAATGAACTTGACAAATTCAGCTTATTGGCGACATCCCGCACCGAACTTCTCGGATCGCGTCTAAACTGCTTAACTACGCGCTTGTGATCTTTTTCACTGACGGAGCATCCATTTTTGCCGTTCTTCACCTTCCGGTCGATGGTTAGGTTCTCGAAATATCGTTTTAGTACTCTGCTGACCGTGGATTGGACGATTCCCAGCATCTTACCGATGTCCCGATGTGACAACTCCGGATTCTCGAAATGAGTGCACAGGATTAATTCACGACGCTCTTTTTCGTTCGACGACATTTTTCCAAATTTACGAAACATTGACAGTGAAGCATGGCCAACGTGATCTATACACTCTTATCTGATTATAAGCGAAAGCTGAAGATATAATTCCTAAAAATTAAATTTCTACAGCGTTTTTTCCCTGATGCAATTTGATGTGACACACCCTTTAGTCAAGCCCTTTCATTTGATACCCATATTGGCTATTCAATATGGAATTATTATACAAATTATTCAAAATTTCCGAAAATAAAAATAAAATACTCCTGATAATCGAGTCTAAAATTCCGGATAATCGAATCCCGGATAATCGAGTCTCCGGATAATCGAGTCCGACCTGTAATACTTTTTAGTTCAAACCTTGAACGAAACAACATCACGAATTATATTGTGTTCGCAGTGTGTCGTATCATATACTCGGCACATAAAGCTGCTCCAGATACAGGGAAGTCAGTTGATAAACTCTGATTGGTGGGCATGGAAGCGGTATATCGTGTTCTTGTTTTGTACTGCATGCTACTCAAGAGCATGCAATTTTTTTTATTCATACCGAACAGAGATGAATTTACTGGAAGTATACTTTTCACGTTGAAATCTGTCACTTAGTTAGCGGGAACTTATTTATTTATGTTTTTATTATTATTTATTCATCTTTTTTCCATTTTTTTTATTCATCTGATTCTCCGTTATTTTTGTTTTCTATCCAGACTGTGCCAATAATGTTTTCTCATGAACGGTTTATGATCTTTTAAATAGTTTGAAAATTGTCCCGAGAATAGGAGGCATTTTTTGGATCAGTTGCTTGCCAGACTTTCATCTTGTTTTGTCCTGTAATGTCCTTCAAAGAAACAAACAGAGAACATTATTCTCTCGTATCTTGAGAAGCGAAAACCCGCTTATGTAATTGTATATCGTATATATCGTAGGTTATGGAGAGGCAAAAGTGACAAAAGAAAGTGAATCAGCATCCAACGAACGTGGACCTAAGAGGTTTAGGTACGAAAAAGACATGCATGAAAAGCCTGCATAATTCATATTCACAATTCGCTACCACAGCATACTATTCGCTAAGTTGTGGCCGACATCAAAGCTTCATATTTATTCGATTTTCTTTTCTCATAAATTAGGTCACTAGCTGGCTGATAGGTGCTAAATAATCGATTCTTCTACATTTCATCTTTTTGTGTGTTATATGTGATCTTGAAAACGCGCTATAGTAAAAAAAAACCAAAACGAAAAAACGATTGATCATTTTTAAGATTATGCAAATCCGAATTTCGATAGAAATATAAAAACACTTTTCGAGATTATGAATTCAAATTTGAATATAGGCATGAACGCTTTTTCAATATACAGGGTCCGCCAATTCCGACTGAAGCAGGGAAGTCATCATCTTTCTATCTTTCTACTGTAAGTGTCATAGCATTGCCTAAGTTAAATCTATGACTAATAACAATCTTCCCCTCCCTTCGGGCTGGAGGAAAGCAGTCCAATGTGCCGGTGAGAGATGTGTTGGCTCGGTTAGACCTTGATTACATGTCCCAAATATATGTTTTCCTTAAAGCTATCGATCTTCGAGTGTGATTGTTCATACATCCTTTTCCCCTCCTTTTCGTCCTTCGCGAGCTATCGGTTCCCTTCCTACTAACATTAGAATAAGTTAAATTGTAAATACATATTAGATGTAAGGATAGTTTTAAGAATTGAGTGTGAAGTGTCAGTGTGAATGAGAATGTGAATGTGAATGTGAGTGCGAGTGTAAACACACATCTCCTTACATCCCATCCTTTTCCTAATGAAAATGTGTCACCCTTCTAAACTCGAGTCGACCGCGAGTAATCGGTTTCCTATTTCATTAACCATAGAATTAAGGAAACAACATGTTGATATATGCTATTTGAAATATAGTTAAGAGTTTGGCTCCATTAAAATTATGTAACTGAGCCTGTAAAAATAAACGGATTAATAAAAAAAAACAATCTTCCCGAATACATGATACAAGCATTCCAGGCCATCAAACTCAAAAAGCAAGAGGAAGGGGTTGAAGTAGCAAAATGCTAGCAAATCTTATTCCCCGATTATTTGTTTTTAATGTCCAAGGCTAAAACTAAGGGAAAAAGGCTCGAAACAGGGCGTAGTCGTAATAACAATAGTTAACAGATTGAGTGTTGAATACGTTTCTCCCCCGTCGCGATATTTTGTTCGGAGCAGCTTTTTCACAGCTAGCATCAGTTTTCCCAAGCGTTAGTGAGGGTGACCGTACAACCTATTACAAGGGCTGGATTATTGTACCGCGGTTGATATTGTTACTGGTGGAAAATTCATTACCAGGGGAACAGAAAAACCGAAGGATTTCAAATATTGCAACAGCAAGGCTATAACACTCGACTATTGGACTAGCCATGCAACTTGGTATAATCTCTCCAGTCTAATGCATGCTGCGACATTTCTCCGTCGGTAACGACGACCTTGTGTCGATGTAAAACGGAACTATCAATAACCTGTCGGATGGGTCCATCCTGTTCGACTTGTTCCCTAACAGCGAATTTTGCTTCGAAGAGGAACAAACAATGACGCGAACCACCCGATTACCGTTACATCCGATCGTGACACCATTCGACAGAAGCTCGAGACGTCAGCGCGCGTTGGGATAGGTCCGAATCGACGGATACCCTATTCTTGTGCTAGCATCCACACCAGTCGCGCTGTTGTTATTGTTGTTATGTTTCTACCCATTATTCGGTTACAATCGCTAGGAAGGGACACTCCACGGAGTGATTTCAATGCCCTAGGAGACGTTGTCGTTCCAACAAGTGGCAAGAATTTTAATGAGCGCTATACCTTTGCCGCGGCGGAAGAGAAGAGTCTTTCCGTGCAGAATGTGACACTTGAATAGGGATTCTCACATGCAACCAAAGAAGGAGAAATATAACTCAGAAATGTCATCTAGGAACTAATATGAAGGTGTGAATGGAAAAAAATAGCTGCAGTTGCATTGAAAATGTTTAAAAAAATTCTATTGAATTCGAATTGTATCCAAATCAAATTCTATCATCAATAAACGCGGATATTACATTGTTTCAGACCTCTGTCTTCGTCTATCGAATCAAATCAAAAGATTAAATAATTGTCTAACGATGTGTTTTTCCTGACACTGCTCGTCATACTTCATTTGCGGGTATCCTCTCAAACCACTTCTGCTGCTGCTCCCACACACTCAGAAAGAAAAATGAATAAATTAAGTAATTGCCTGTTTGTAAATGAGGCGCTCTCAGTGTGCAGGGTATCGGATATAATGTTCGTCTGGTGTATAAAATAAATGTCGAACGGCTGGCTAGGTGTGTGAAATATGCTAAATATTAAAATGGATCGTATTCCACCGGGACGAAACCCAGTCTACGGTCTACGGAAGGGCGAGGAGTAAGAAAAAACAATTAATAGGGGGATAATCCTTTGCCACAAACAGGGTCTATAGGCTTTCAAATAGGATCTCTTTGATGAGTTGTAGCATGCATTCAATCTGTTTATTTGTGCATATATGATTCGACATATATTGGTTTCGTTTGATATCGTTAATGAGTTTTTGCTGTGAGCTTCTGTTTGTTTAGAAAATTAAGCGCATCAAATGAAAGTCCATATACACAGAAAATGGAGTTTGAATTGGGAGTTCTATGCTACAAGATGTGGAATGTATATATCATGTTTTCATAAAATTAATCATTATTCAAAACAAATGTATTACATGGACAGAGCTTCACGTATAGTATGATTTCGGATCTGTCATCGTCGTGGAACCCTTTTCAAATGCACTCTTTTTGAGTGCCACAACAATCAATAAACAATTATTATAGATGACCCTATTTCGGCGGTGAATGCAATCAGTGAGTGTTTGGATACAGATGAACTGCCAAGTTTTACCTTCGCAGTCGTATGTCTGTTCTCATATCATAGAAAAGTTTTTCCGGTTACATTCAAAGGTAGATTAACACGTTGAGCCCCAGATTGCTCTTGCTGCGCTTTCCATTTATTCCGCATCAAGCGTATTTTTTCCGAACGGAAAAGGGATTGTTTAGGTTAACCGGAAATTTAATCCACGTGATTCTCCAACTGAAAAACCTCTATTTCGACTATTTCACTCTTTTCTATTTTCTTTACATTTTCCACACTTTCTACAATATTTTATCTCTCTTCTCTCCCGTTCCCTTTGTTTTCACTTTATCATGTGATCATGTCCATGTTACTCAATCTATCATACCTGCTCGCAGGGTTTTACCTATAATCTGTCGATCTCCGGATTCGCTCCAGAACTCGGGGACGTGCTTGCCTGCGGGTGGTCTGCCACCACACAGGCGAGCCACCGATCGGTCTTCCTCCAAGTTCCTCCAAGTGCGTTTGGCATGTACAGCGGGATACTGCGGATGCACCGAGTCGGACGTTCGGGTTCGCTCCGGTTCGTTTCGCCGTGGTTGCAGACTCACCCGGTATTCAACCGAATCAATTGTCCAGCAGCAAGGTCCTGGATAAGCCGCCTGATGAAAAGGCGTTCCTGTTCACAAAGGGTTTATAAAGTAAATTAATTCAGGAGAGATAAGTTTCCTTTAGTTTTTTACCTTGATTATCCTTAAACGTAATCGCAAACGGAACACTATGAGCTGTTTTTTTATATATTGTATTACTACCTAAACAATTAATAAAGAACTTTGAATTTAAATTGAATTATTTTTTCCTTTTTTTTCTCAACATATTTTTTTATCAAACGTTACAATTTAGTAACTGTCACTCCTAGTGATTAACGTTTTTCTAACGAAATACTCAATGTCGGCCCCTAGCGACCAACACGGAGCTCAACTTGTTCATAATAATCTCCGGCGTCGCGATTTGACAATACAAGAGAGTACCATGCGCGAAAAGTCATATAATAAGCGGTCGATTCAAATCATTTTAGAGGAGTTATTTCGGTTACCTTCTCAGGTAACCCATTCATGACTTTTAGGGAATTCAATAGAGGTATACTACGCGTGAACGATCTCATAATATATCGTCGATTCGAACCATTGAGGAGTTCTTTCAGTTACCTTTCAGTTAATCTTCGGCGTCGCGATCTGAGAATACAAGAGAATACCAGGCGCAAAAATAATACACTCTGTCTAACTTCTATAAGACCAGGTGACGATATTGCTGCTTTGTGCCATTATAAATAACCAATGCTTCTACTTATATTCTAGTGTGTTCGTATTGGTGACTACCATACACTGCATAATTTTCATATGTGTGTGTGTAATCTCTGAGCGTAAATCAAAGGTTTTATATTTTCCAAGTGCCAATTTTCTATAAGACCAGTTACATTTTCCCGTTGTTTTAGTTGTTTTGATCAATAAATAATGAAAATGTGCTCACGTAAAGAAAAGAAAGACAAATCGATGCATTCCTCCAAGAAAATGTTGGTATCGAAGAAATTTCTCGTCGGATTGGACGATCCCATCAAGTAGTGCTCAATTATTTGACGAATCCTCAAGGATACGATAAGAAGGAGAGAGCTCCACGTAAATTGAAGCTCTCTGACTGGGATAAGCGGGAAATAGCTAGAACAGATTCGAATACCTCAAAATCGCTTATTCAAATAAAGCAATATAAAGCAATCGGATGACAATTCATCAAGGTTTGGTAAAAAATCCTCACATAAAGAGGGTTTAAAAGGTTAAAGCGTTAAACCTCATCTTACACCATCTCACATCGGATGACGTCTGAGTTTTGCCAAAGCTCACATGAACCGACAGTGGGACATGGTATGTTGTGACAAAGAATGTTTCCAAAAGAATAAAGGGTGTGTCACATCAAATTGCATCACGGAAAAAACGCTGTAGAAATTCGCCCAGTAGACCGATCCTTTTGAAAATTTTAGACAGTAAAATAAAAACTATTAAACAACTTTTGGCATTTTCTTTTTATTCATACTTCGAGCCCAAGCCCGTATGCTCGCACCTTCCGCTTTACCCCGTTCATAAGGTTCTGTACAACGTCAGGTTTTAGTTTTTTTTTGAACAGAAATCCATTCTCTTGAAGTCCGCCTCCGATTTGACAACTTTTGGGTTCTTCCGGAGGGCCTGCTTCATAATCGCCCAATATTTCTCTATTGGGCGAAGCTCCGGCGCGTTGGGCGGGTTCATTTCCTTTGGCACGAAGGTGACCCCGTTGGCTTCTTACCACTCCAACACGTCCTTTGAATAGTGGCACGAAGCGAGATCCGGCCAGAAGATGGTCAGGCCCTCGTGCTGCTTCAATAGTGGTAGTAAGTGCTTCTGTAGGCACTCGTTAAGGTAAACCTGCCCGTTTACCGTGCCGGTCATCACGAAGGGGGCGCTTTCCGCAAGAGCAGATCGCTTGCCACACCATGTACTTTTTGGCAAACTTGGATAGTTTCTGCTTGCTAATCTCCTCCGGAACGCTGAATTTGTCCTTTGCGGAGAAGAACAACAGGCCCGGCAGCTGACGAAAGTCCGCTTTGACGTAGGTTTCGTCGTCCATTACCAGGCAATGCGGCTTCGTCAGCATTTCGGTGTACAGCTTCCGGGCTCGCGCCTTCCTCACCATGTTTTGCCTTTCATCGCGGTTAGGAGCCTTCTGAACCTTGTATGTACGCAGGCCCTCCCGCTGTTTGGTCCGCTGGACGAATGAACTTGACAAATTCAGCTTATTGGCGACATCCCGCACCGAACTTCTCGGATCGCGTCTAAACTGCTTAACTACGCGCTTGTGATCTTTTTCACTGACGGAGCATCCATTTTTGCCGTTCTTCACCTTCCGGTCGATGGTTAGGTTCTCGAAATATCGTTTTAGTACTCTGCTGACCGTGGATTGGACGATTCCCAGCATCTTACCGATGTCCCGATGTGACAACTCCGGATTCTCGAAATGAGTGCACAGGATTAATTCACGACGCTCTTTTTCGTTCGACGACATTTTTCCAAATTTACGAAAAATTGACAGTGAAGCATGGCCAACGTGATCTATACACGCTTATCTGATTATAAGCGAAAGCTGAAGATATAATTCCTAAAAATTAAATTTCTACACCGTTTTTTCCGTGATGCAATTTGATGTGACACACCCTTCACATTCTGTATTCTGTATACCATAACGAAAAGTTCTTCAATGGGCCTGATCATGAACATCACTGTCACAAACGCTTTCACGTCACTTACACTTCACTTAATCTTTTTGTGTCTATCATCATTGTCACGGATAGTTGCGTGTAAAAATAAACTCCGTGAAGTGAAAGAGTTCATTCTCGTTTATAAGAGACATCTCAGTTGCATAATTTTGAACGTTATGTTGGTTGCATAATTTCGGACGTTTGAACGTTATGTAGGTAAAATAACTAAGTGTATGAGATAATATTTCATTTAATTGAACGTATGTTTTAGAATGACAAGTTTGCGATTATATCTCGATGATTCGGTATTTCAATGCCAACTATTCGGAATCATTCCATGAATCATTTGCTTGATGCGTTAGTTTGCTGAATCAAACGCTGGTTCAAAGATGAGGAGGAACACTTGGTTGCTTTTGAATGATGTAGTTGTTGAACATATGGGAATGTAATTTTATTTCCTTTTCTATAAATTACTTTAGAGATAAAGCATGACTATCATGAGTTTAATAATTGATATCTCGCATACTCTTGTACTCAGCTCTGTCTTACTCGTTTGAATAGTGAGAAGTAGTTAGTATAGGTTAACGTTAAAATCATTTTTGAACAACCGTTTCTACAATTTTGATGAATAATAATATCTTCTATATTTCAGAATAAACCCGAATTTATCCATCTCATGATCAGTATAATCTTAGTTACTCCCATATGGGATTCTGGAGTTTAATCCTCTTATACTTCCCATTCTCGTGTAATTTGATATACGGGACATGAGGTTTGATATAATTATTTAAACAGAAACTGGTCAGTACCGTCGGTCAGAAGCATAATTTTCATATGAAACACCTGATGAGTTTTTCTGCCATACGCAGAAAATGATTCAGATTTCCTTTGGACGGATATCAAAATTATGGAAAAAGAACTAGAGAATAATTTGAAAATTATTAAATTAAAAGCTATGCAATGATAGATTCATTTTTTTCCTTATTTGAAATTTAAATATTCTTTCATTCAAAGTATGTCTTCAAAACAATATCGTTGAAAATATCTATTACGTAAAAACAAAAGATCAATGGCCTTATTCGATGTAACTATCGTCCTGATTCGGGTCTTGTCCACCAATTGCGAATGTTTGAATTACAAAAACCAGCTCTGCAATGTTGGAAAACATTACAGTTATTGTTTAATATTCAAACTATCAGCAAATCAATATTATGCATAATCAATCATAATGATCGTCAGTGGCCAGTGGCTTCCATTGCCATTTTATGGGGTTGCAACTCTCTGTTAGTCTAATCCTTAAAATAGAAATAAAAAATTTCTATTCATTTAGGACAATCGAAATTAGACCTTTCGCCATGTTTTAATCGTTCAACAGGAGCTACATTTTTAGTCCTCAGTTACATCCCATAGCATAGTATTTATCGAATCCAAATAAACAAATTTACGTCCTCTGGATACGTCAGAATTTCGTTCTAAAAATGCCACCAAGCGAGTACATTGCTGTTTGTTTATCTTTTCTTATTTAAAAAGTAAGACACAACTCAAAATGTTAGCAAAAAAGCTAAATAAATCCGAAATTAAACTTACTCCATTCCGCGTGACTAGCTTTCACCATTTAAACCACAAGTGACAAATATACTTGTTTTTCCCCGTGACGTGACAGTATCGTGATATTCATAATAACACCGAGTTCATCGAAGTTGTCACGACGGATGAACTCTTCCGGATTCTACACACACGGTGGCAGCCGTAATAACGTTGTATACAATTCACTTCGTTTTCACCGTGAAGTGACGTTCGTGATCAGGCCCAATGTATAGGTTATCTTCACTGACGAAAAAAGATCAATTAGGATGGTCTTGATGGTTTCAACGGGCACTGGCGTGATTGACGAAAGAAGAAACAGTATTTTTTAACCAGAAATTTTGTTGGAGGCTAGTGCATGATTTGGGCGGGATTCTGTGCAACCGGAAAGCTCAAGACAGCTTTCACACCATTCAAGGATCACGTAAGTTCTGGAATCCTCTCTCCTACCGTTTTTGCGTGGATATCGTCACAAAAAATTCACATTCCAGGAAAACAATGCTACTATTCATACGAGAAAGCAATAACTAAGCAACTAAACAATGGATTAGGGACCAAAAACTTAATTTTTTGGACTGGTCGGTACGCTCTCCAGATTTGAATCCTGTTGAAAATCTTAGGGGGAACCTTGTACGCAGAATTTACACTGAGGGAAAACGGTACATCACGATTGAAGAGCTCAAGGTCGCAATTTCGGAAACATCGAAAAATATCGAGAAATTCGTTTTATTCATTGATGATCCTTATGAATTTTGAAATGTTCTTAATTTCAAGTATTTAGTTTCTATATTATATTTAAGCACAATAAATAAACAAACAACTCTTTTAAACGAAATTGACCTTAAATATGCTTTATTCTAAACATTCAACAATGTATGGATGTATCTTGTTGAAATTCTAACTGTTTGTGTTGCAACGAAATAGAATCAGGGTGGTCTTATAGAAGTTGGACAGAGTGTATAATAAGTCGCCGATTCGAGTCATTGTAGAGTTCTTTCGATTTCTCAGGTAGCCCGATGATAACCTCGGACCCATGTTTTGTCGAGTCGTTTTGGGTTCGCGTTAACATAATCACATCACTATCCGCAGTAAATCTTGATTCTTAACCCTTCCCACTAACAACTATCCCTCAAATGATAATCGCTAGGGAACCGCGCTATAGAGGTGACCCATCTGGTGACTAGAAGGACGTGGCTGGCGTCGTTATTGACTATTTGAAGCTCGATCCACCGAAACTTGCACAATGAGAATGGATTGCTACTCTCAAGCGACATTCAGTGTGTTTTTTGTGCAATTTCGCTGGTTCAGGTCAATCACGGAGAGCAACTACGAAGTGTACAGTCTACCCAAGCTCAAGCTCGCGCTCGTATGTCTGCATTCAGCCACTACAGTATGTAACCATTCTAATCAAAGTATATGATTAGAATGGTTACATGCTGTGGTGTCTGAAAGCAGATTGAATTATATATCAATTTACATTTTTCTCTAAACAAATATTAATGTTTAGTGAACCTGTTCACGAATTAAAAAGGAGCTCCTATGAATAGAAGACAATGGTACCCGGTATAAACCAAAGATTATGAACGTGGAAAGATAAGGGGATAGTCACGATGCTGGGTATTTTCCTTCGTTATTTATAAAATGTTATTTCTATAAACACATCACATCAGAACACATTGTTAAGTAAATACATATCAAAATTTCACAAAAAATAGATCTTGTTTATCTTCGATATACATGTTATCGCTGCTCTTGCGAGGGAGATTCACTCCGATCAGTACGCCATACATATCAGAATTAAACACGCCCGCAAAGGGCTAAAGCCTCTTAAATAAACCGAGAAAGAGGTGAGTGTTGTTTTATGTGAGAGAATTCAATGATATTTTCTTAATCATTTACATTTCAGTTGCAAATGGATGAATCATGTTTATTTTTAAGTTACCAAACGGGAAAAATATTCTACATACGGGATATTCTCGTGCCAGTGTGGTTATGGAAGAGAATCCACAATTATGGAATATGGACATTAGGGTGGCAGCGACATTTTGTTTACTGGCCCCAAAAAATTACCATTGCAAAATTTCTGCTCAATCGAACATGAGGCTAAGGTTCAAAACACTCAAAGTTTTGATTTTTTGCCCTCGAAAATCCCCCATGTTCTCCCCATGAAATCGGGGTAAAAAAAATATATTTTCACGCCGAATGTCTGCACGTCGAGATCTGGTGTTCTCTCGAAAAAAATTTTGGCCGAAAATCGATTTTTTTTATGCCAAATGTCTTCACAAAAATCACAAAACAAATTTTTGAAAACCCCGATTTCCGATGATTTTTTTGAATTTTGAGTTTTTCGAAAATCGAAAAATCACCCAAGGGGGGATGGAACCGAATCACCAGAATACATCAACTTTGAGTAACTATAAGTAGGAACGGGACCGTATTATCCTGCAACGGTTTAGTGCTTCAGTTGTTGGGCCTGCGGGCACACTAAGTTGAGGAAATAAGGAAATAAGTGCTAAAGGCGCTGGTTCTGTAGCCAGCGTTGCCAATTTTCCAGTTTAAACTGGATTCTTCCATTTTTTTCTCGATCCAGTCGAACAATCCTAAAATCTTCCAGTTTTTATAATATTATCCGGTTTTATCCAGTTTTTTAAATTTTTGCTTCAGTTTTACTCATTTTATGTAAAATAGTTTTACAATGTATAAATAATGTCCCTACCTCACCCTTCCTAACCCTGTGGAAACTGAGGAAAGAACTTTTTTCTGAATATAATCTCAACAAAATGAAGAATAAAGTCTGCTTCATTTAATATTGGAACACAAACAATTGCGTGTAGTTCAGTCATTTATTAACGAATTCATAATTTGTTTTTCATACAAATGTAGCATTTTCTTTACTCTTTCATAAAAAAAATAAAAAAAAAAAATTCATTGCTGTTTCGAAGAAATTCTCGTACTTTTCCCGTAATACGGCACATTAGGCGGCGCACACCCTTTTCGTCCACCGTTTTGGCGATTTGATTCCACCAGTTCTTCATTTGAGTCATGTTCCTAACAAGTTTTCCCTTTGCCTTAAGCCTCCGCTTCGTGATTGCCCAGTATTTCTCTATCGGCCGGAACTGGGGGCAGTTTGGAGGGTTGAGGTCCTTCGGTATTACGCTGACCCCGTTCGTTGCGTACCATTCCATAACCGTTTTGCTGTAATGGCAGCTTGCGAGGTCCGGCCAAAACATTACTGGACGGTCGTGGGCACGAATAAACGGCAGAATCCGTTTCTGTAGGCACTCTTTTTTGTAAACTTCTGATGTCATTGTCTTGTCATGGTTTGGACTTTGGACTTTGGTTTTCTGTCCACAACTGCATATCCCCTGCCAAATCATGTACTTGCGGGCGAATTTATCCGCAAACACGAACTTAAATTTTGCAGGTACATGCCCCCGAGCCGTCGCCAAATAAAATTTTTGACCTGGGATTTGCCCAAAGCCCGCCTTCACGTAGGTCTCATCGTCCATCAGAATACATCCGTCGAACTTGGTCAGCACTTGGTCGTACAGCTTTCGAGCACGGATTCTGGCCACATTGTTCTGCTTCAGCGTCCGATTTGGCTGTTTGCTGGCTCGGAATGACCTTATTCTTTCCCGGAGATGAATTCGTCGCACCGTACTGTGAGCAGCCTGGAACTTATTGGCCAAATCGCGGTCTGAAAGATTGGGATTCCTCTTGACGGCCTTGATGACTTTCCCACGCAGTTTCCGGTCGACAGTTCCACTCCGACGCTTCGAATGCGGCTTCCGAGCCGTCGTCAATGTTTCCTTGTACTGCTTGATAACACGCCATACGGTATTTCTGGGCATTTTAAGCTGTTTAGCTAGCTTAGATGCCGACAACAATGGATTTTCAAGAAAACTGTGCACAATTTTATCTCTCCGTTCGGCTTCCATGGTGGTTGTTTACAAAATGCTATCGTTTGGTGTTATGACATAAATACATGGTGAAAGGTAATGAATTTCCCGACACGTGGGTGAAAAAAGTTTCCAAATCCGTCCACTAGGAGCGCCACAATGAGCGAAAGAATTTGTTCCAATATTAAATGAAGCAGACTTTAGAAACAGACTGGGGAACATTACGATGAAAGGTATACTGGCCACAAAAACTACGTCTCTTTTCGTGGGGAGAAATCGGGAATGGATGAGAATAAACGAGAATATAAAGCAGCAAGAACGAAGAAGAACAAGAAAACAATGACAACATGTAAAGTTTGTTTTTCAACAATAATGTAGCTTTTTAATATCAAAATTTGATAATTTCAGTACCAAAGTAATACTTGAGCAGTGTTGTTTTGGTATTGACTGTGCTCGTTTTATTATTGGAATACTATTGTGGGACCTAATCAAAAATGATTCCAGAATTCTAATACATAAATCACAGCATAAATCAGTGCACAGAAACGTCAGTTTGACAGTTTTGTGTGTTTTGATTTAGCTCCCATTCCAAACCACGCAAAAACGTAAAACCGTAAAAATTGATTTATTGGTTTCTTTTATTTAGCACTAGCTGACCCGGCAAACTTCGTCCCGCCCAAAATATATTTTTTGTTATCACATCCACGTTTTCGTACTAAGCGCACGTTCATGGGTCCAATCGCAGAACTGTTCATTGATATCTTCTAATCTACCGTTCAACATTATTTTTAAATATAAAATTTCAGTACTTTTACCAAAACTCGACATTATAATAACAGATTATTTTCAGACACAACTATCGTGCAAGATTTATCATCCACTTGCAAATAACATGTTAATCCGTTAAATGGAATAAATGTTGGATACAGAAAATATGACAGAATAAAGACAGCCCTAAATCGGACAATTCCTTTCTCGAGTTTTGCTCTTATCAACATATTCGGCGATCCATTTTTATTTATATAGATAAAAGACGATATAGAAGTGCGTTTTATCACATTAAAATCCATTTCCACTTTCGAACGAAGATCAATTCAGTTAGCGCAAACATCAAATCAACTAACAATGCTTGTCAATATGTAATTGTAGAACATATTCGAATTGAATTTTTCGAATTTTCCCATTTTCCTTCAGAGTTTTCCGAAAATTTTCAATTGTCATGTTTGGTTGGAATATGTTTGTGTTTCATTTGTATGGCAGGCCCCCTTTAAGGAGGGGGGAAGAATGTCTAACCAATAAGAAACGTTTATTGCACCCTAAAACCTCCACATGTCAACTTTGGTTTCGTTTGCTTGATTAATTCTCGAGCAATGCAGAAATTTGTGTTTCAATTGTATTGGACCTGACTTATTATTTGCTAAGTCGAATTCGAATCAAATTGAATATGTTATTCAAGCTATTATTTAGCTGCCTATTCAAACCGACAGTATTCTACCACTACACGAACCTGTTCAGTTGTATTATTTCAGTGTGGCAGTACAAGATCTGAATGTAAAAATCCCTGTCGCTAAGCTTATTTATACTGACAACTGTCATTAGCAATATATATATATTCTTATTGGAATGATAGCAACGAAGATTATCAAAAAAGAAACACTACAGCAATGTCAAATGCGTGTTAGAAGATAATGAACAGAGGATTAATGTTAGGTCCGGTGCAATGATCCATAACCAGATTATATTGTCGAGCAGTTTTGCGACTCCTATCAGCGATGTTATCGACATGAAACAATAAATGCGAGTTTTTTTACCAAAAAAAACTTTTTTTAGAGGTTCTAGAAGAAAAGATCCTCAAATATAGTTTCATAGAAATGTTCGAGTGGTGGGAAATGTCATATTGATCTGCTCGAATGATAGGGTTGACTTCATCGTTTTATCTACATCTACATCTACATATAAATGCTAGGGGTAGTGGGGGTAAAGTGGTCACCTGCTTTTTTTTTATCTTCGCCTATTTTTTCGTCGACCTATTTCCGCCACTTTAGTGCCAATCACCGACATCAGGGAGGTGACTCCACCTGTTCCTACCTATCAGACTCAACAACTACTGAACCGGGCCAACTTCTTTTACTTCCCTTCCGAAGGAAGACGCAACCAGAGATTTTTCACCTCAGAAAATCCCAACGACGCCAGCTGGGATTGAACCCAGGCCGATCGGATTGTGAGGCTGTTGCATGTCAAAATATAAATAAAAACAGAAATTGTTCTCGCGATAGCCATTAGGCCATAGTTCTGTGCGCATGGTATCTAAGGAATTTCTCGTGAAATTTAGTTTATTCAATCTGATATATTGGACAAATCATCAGTTTGGACGATTGTTCACATATTCTAGGAGAGGTGAACAGATATTTTGTTGATTCTCAGCGATTAATTGGCATAGAAGTAATTTTGATGTTTGGGGGCAAAGTGGTCATAGGTGAATAACGACATACAATGTGCTGTTTACTAAAACTGATATACCTCATCACATTCTGCTATTGAAGAGGTTCCTTTTGTGGCTTTGACCCTGGAAAACTATGCCACTCCAACTGAACGAAGCGTTTTTATGTGGAATGTTATGTGTTTCTTGCTACATTTTTGTATGTATGAGACAAATTAAATTGAGACTCTAGGTGAATAGGCCAAGCTTATTTCATAGATGTTATTACTATATCAAATATGATTCAAACAAATTTGAACGAAAAAAACGCATAAATCTATCTCATTAAGCTTGATATGTGCTAGTGACCACTTTGCCCCCACTAGGTGACCACTTTACCTCCAAGCAAAAATAATGTTCGATTTTTCACTAATGATGACTAACGATTTTTCTAATGATGAAAAGTGTACTATTTTGAATTTTTATCGTAAAAGCCGTTTGCTATCTTGAACAACAATGAGTTGAGCTATAATATTCTTCGAGAAACGGGCATTGAAGCGGTATGTGACGCTGGAAATGGTCGTATTCCTTAGGGTGACCACATATATGAAAAATATACTATTTTCAATTTTCATAATAAAAACCGCTTTCTATCTTGAACTACAATAAGTTGAGCTACAATATTCTTCGAAGAACGGAATTTTAAGTGGTATGTGGAAACAGGAATTGGGCATGTTATCTAGGGTGACCACATTCCCCCCAGTTCCCCTACACGAAGCATCATAGGGAATTTCTCAAGCATTGAAATAAATAAAAAATCAATTTAGATAAATCAAAGAAGATCTTTTTAAAATGAACCGTTTTCATAGGATCCAGTTTACTTCCAGTTATTTTTGAGAGCATGCTTCCAGTTTTTGAAAAATATTAGTGGAAACCCTGGCTGTATCCATTGCAACACTGCTGACCACAATCTGACTGATCGGGATATCCGGGAAGAAGAGAAGAGAACACCTGATCCAAAAGATTAAAGTCGACCGGGACGTCGACTATAAAATCAAGTCGATCTTTTAAGCAGAAATTGGCCGGTCGGTCAGTTTTGCTGGCCAGAGCAAACAAAGAGTCGGATCAGGCGGCAAATGAGAAGGTGGCCCCGACCAAATGCAGAATGGCCGGGTAAGTTGCTCAAGGAGACGTTGAAGGTTGAAGTAACCATCGACAGCCTGGTCGCTTCGATGGAGTCACAGCCCATCGGTGCACAAATTAACCAACGCCGTAAAGACCATGGAGAAGAAAATGGCTCAAACAGACGGCACATTTGCTCTTCAACGGAAGGAGAAACATGAAACGAGATTCCTACTTTCCCAAACTGTGCAAAAGAAAAATACGAGCGGATCACTATAAAACAGCAACTTGGCTAACTTGTCCGAACCTGACCTAGACTCCGATGACCAAAACGATCAAGGTAAAACACTCACCGGGGCACACTCTTCAGTCACACCAATTTATCGTACCACTCAGTAAACAAAGTTATACAAAGACTACATTTCCCGCCAAAAAATGGTCATGATCCTTGGAGTGTTGGTCAACCACAAACTTAGTTTTCTCCTCCATTTCGAGGAAGTTGAGAAGAGTTGTGTTACCCGGTAGAACCTGTTGAAAACTATTTCCAAACCGCACCGAAACAACAACAGGAAGATCCGGTTACGGGTGGCAAAAATTATTATTAGCAGCCGCCTCATACGGCCTGACAATCTGGTGTGTTTGGCCGGAGACAAGCTCCCAAGAACTCTGGCACTGATTTATAACACTACCACTATGAACTGTCTTCGGCATCCTGTCATCGACACCAGCTGCCTCTGTCTGCGCTGAAATTAGAGAACTCTCTTTCGACCTAATCATCGTATCCAGGACTGCCAGTTTCTTGTTTAAAACCGGCGGTATGGGGAGACCCGTCTGATTGCCCTTAGCAAAACGATCTTGCAACGTGTGGCGCATTCCAATCTCACCCTGGGGGCAAAACAATCCTGGTTTGTGGCGAACGTGCACTTTAAGGCCATCATAGCAGAAAAATACCGTTTCCACGAAATCAGATATTTGGGACCATTGGGATTTGGATTTGGGGTAAGCGACGTTAAGAATAGGTTAATTCCCAGCAAGAAACTCGCGGACATCTGTCAGGTATTCTGGGTCTTCATGGGTACAGGCCGTCAGAAAGTACTTATCGCCCGACACTGTGTTCATGTGGATTCTCGGACATAGTGGAATGAAGCGACGGCCCGATTAACTGGAATCGATTACACCGGTCAGTTTTTCCTTTGGGAGGTGCTGCTCGAAGAAGTGATGTTGTGGATCACGCGCCCTTTGGACGGATAGCTGGTTTGGTTCGTAGATAGAGAACAGTTTCTCAGAAAAGTAAGCGTTCGATTGAACAGGGTCGAAGATGCACTAATGATGCGAGAACAACGAATCCTGTCCAGACTGAGGACCGGCCACTGCTCGGTCTCGCACGGATTGTATAGAGGACCTTTCCGTCTACTCTGGGGCCACTGCCAAATTTGCAACTCCGTTGAACATTTCCTGTGTGGTTGCCCGAAATACAAGGATCTGCGAAATCTCTATGGAATCAGCGGGAGTGTACGAGACATCTTGAGCGACGATTCAACGAGAGTAGTAGCGTTTTGCTGCTATCTAAAAGATGCCGAACTATTCTTCAGGATCTAACGTGTGAACAATGAATCAGCCACGAAGATTCTTGTTTCTTCTTCTTCACGATGAAGGGGAATTACAACATTTTGGCATCTTCAGTAGCCTGCAGCCATGGCCCGAGGATATCCTTGCCATCTGGTCCAGCAAGCATGAAACCTTGCTGGTAGAAAATATCACCCTTTTTGTCGTGATTATTTGATAGTTATGAAATATATATCCTAGAATAATAGCTTCCAATGTTTCTTGATGAACTAGAATAAGACTTGAGGCGCAATGGTTGCAATGGTTGTTTTCAATCATTATCATGTCAAAAGGTGTAACCAGCGGGCAGTGTGAAGTAAATACTGAGAGCCCAATCTTCTACTCCACAAAAGTTTGAACTGGACTGTTAGAATATACAAATAGAATCAAAATAGAAAACAAAACAATTAATATAGTTGCAACAAAACATGATTTTGTTGCATCTACAAACTGACTGTCACAAATTCAAACGAAAAATTACAGGAGCCAGGTACAGCACCATATTTTTATGTGATTTTTGAAAAGTTGTACGTTCGTATTGAATGAGCACCTGGATTTGGTTATACATCAGAGGTACAGTTTTCTAGGTGCACATTTCTGGTTCGATGCATGCATATTTTATACACGTTTCGTCCATAACATTTACACATGTCAAAACCAAAAAAACAACAACCAGAGATTCCAAAACTAGAAACTTGTAGCTTTAAAATGATGTATATTTTATCTTCAGCTGTATAGCATTTTGCCAATTTGTGAACAAACGGAAAGAAAAAAATTCCATTGTACTAAGAGTATTTTCCGGGAATACGTTCCAATTGATGCACATATAATTTTTGTTGCAAATCACGAGGAATTGTCGATTGTCGGAAACAATATGCATGGTCTAAATGCTCTGAAATAGTAATGTAGATGTTGAAGATGAAGGAAAATAATAATTTTTTCAAATGGTGTCAAAGGAAGTCTAGTGGAATCTTATTCTTGGTTCCAATAGCCAAAATAATCCAATCAAAATTCATAAAACGAGAAATTCCGATGCAGAAACTAAAAGACACTTTATTCTCATCGCGAGTAACCTGAAACGTTCGAAAAACTCTCGCTGATTCGCGTCAAACTAATTCATTCGTCTCATTCGACCGAAGACAACTTATTGTTGGTCATATTCCAGCACCAATAAACACTTAGATCGAACAACGTAAAGTAATCTGCCATCTAAATAAACAAATCGAGATAAGCTCGATTCACATGATGTCACACTTGCTGCGGAACAATGTATTCAATATTCCGGATGGTTCACTGATGATCATCTTCGTCGGGATTCCCTCTTGGCTACGACAGTTGACAATTATAATGCCATAATTAACTATTGCCAAAGCGGATGCGGCCAGCTCCTTTTCGATGGAGACGTTCTTCGTTGTTCGGTCCAGTCAAACCGGTATTCCGTCTTCCAGCAGCAATGGCAGCATCCATTCCAAAGCGAAGACGACCTTAGCTAATCGTAGAGATAAACACGCGAGCGAGTCGGATGCTGCAGACGAACTGATCTCACGTTGAGCTCTCGCTGGTTGGGTAGGCCATAGGATTATGGCTGCTGCCGTTGTGCGCGGGAGATCAAAAGTATCACCCTCGCTACATCTTCTCTTACGTCCCCGCACGGACAACGATGCTTCCCTATCGCTAGCGGAACAGGTTCCGGAAGCGTGAACTACATCTTCTTTGCGGAGCGTCGAGCGCCGGAATTTATAGCAAACAAATGGCAGGAGAAGATGAGATCTCGCTGGATGCGCTTGACACCACGTCCGTCCCTGCGTTGTCACCCAACCCTCTAATGGGCGGTGGCCAAAAGGGGCGGTCGTCTGCGTGTTCCCAATGGCGGTCCGGGGAAATTGATTTTTCGACTGTCAGTTATGAATCGTCATAGAATTGATAGTATCACTTGTTTTAATTCATTTTCAGAATTGAAAACAAAGAAACATGTTTTTGTAAATCCTTTAACAACAGTGAATTCGATTTCCTCGTTAAAGGTGTTAGTGTTCAATTGAAAACAGTATCCCTCAATGGGAGCGCCTGGCCATTGATGACATACATTCCCTTTCCCGCCATTTATATTCTCCACAAATCTAATTACAATTATTTGTTCAGTGATTTTTCAACCAACCTCATTACATCTGTGTATTTGCCCTACGCTGTTGTGATTGATGGAAAATTCATTGGCAGTCAATCTATTCAGCTGGCATTAAAAACTCATTGAACAAATTACCGTTTATTTGTACTGGACGTGATCTAAACTATCAATTCCGATTGAATTGTATGCAATTTAGTCCCCCACCACTGAAAAGGCCATCGGGCGGAGCACTTGTTGCCCCGTTCAATTACGTAACCATAGTCATCACTGTCAGCATCAGGATGCACCGAGACCACAATCCAGTGCGAAACCACAACGAGCGGCAGGAACGACAGCCAATCACTTGTTCCGGCGCGTGTTCTCCCGAGAGTGCTATTATCCTGGCACCTTTACAATTTTCTCCCTTCCGGGTATTCGAACCGGCTGCTTCACTTCTCCTGCCCGCGCATTGACTCGATAATTGAAGGGATTGAAAATTCATTTATTTTCCTCAGAAGTTTGTTTGGCAGTTCGAGTCTGTGCAGGAATCGTACATGAAAGTGGAAAATGAATAGATCCTGCTCACCCGTCCTTCGTGGCGATGACCGTTAATCATAAACGTGACTCGTTCCACCTCGAGTTTTGAACAAAAGAAGAAAAAAATCAATAAAACAAATGACAGCCTTTCAAGTTTGCATTGGGTCCGAAATGGCAAAGTAATCCCACACTCATCATCGTTTCGATCAGGAAAGTGTCATCCGCTTTTCCCGATGCCTATCGCTATCGCGTGAGGCCCAGGGGAGGGATTTCCAGCGAGCGGGGAACGAATTCAAATTCGTTCTTAATCCGTTCCGCGTTTGTGGCTCGAAATCGTTTCTTATCTTGTCAGAGCAATCTTATTGATGTTTTACGCTCATCTCGAACTCAGTCAGCTCCCCGCAGACGTGTGATGCACACACTTTTGCATACACAGTGCGTCCTCCATCCTCCAAGCGGAGGTATTCTGGTTTCTGGGAGGACTAATGGGGACGAGTTTTTCGAGTTCGACACGGCACAGGTTGGGTTTTACGACAGCTGAGCAGCTCGAGCGTTGCCAAGCGCCTTGGTGACGAATGCAAAACAGTTTCCGCTGTGAGAAGCATTTCGGAATTCTCCGGGCGTGCAGCAAGTGATCTTGTTTAATTTATTTATGACTTGTCAGACGGCGTGTCGCTTCATTCTGCTCTGCTAGTTCGGTGAATGGAAAAAGTTTTTTGAAGGACACGTGGCTCGGAATGGTACAAAGAGAAAGTTGAGATCAGCATTTGCGGGAAGTGAAATATTTTCCTCCTTGATTTCTCAGGCATTGTTCAGCGAAGGATACATAAAAATTTGAAACTACTTGAAATCCCGTTTCGAGTTTAGTTTCAATTTACTATGTTATATAATCTCAACGTGTAAGTACGATACACAAAAAATGAGAATAACATTATTTTGTCAACGTTCAAATAGTCATAACTGTTCGAAACTATACTTATTCGGAAGAGTTTTACTAAATCTGACTGAACATTCCAAAATGCAATCGCTTTCCCAGGATTCTTCTTTATTAATAACAAGCTGTTCTGCCATTATAATTATAACATTATATTCTGCCATTATTTCTTGTTGTATTTGAATGATCTATAACATTTATCGAATGTGATCGATAAAATAGAACGTTTGAAACAATATGAACGAAGGCGTGTTTATGCTGCTGGAAACCAACTCAGAATCATGCATTTCATGACGTAGTCATTGAATTGAGGAGTTTTTACATCGGTATTCATGGATTTGAAAAAAAATTGCTCTTCACCGTATTGTGGGCGAAATGTTTAGCAAAACGCTTTTATCGCCTTGCATAGTTTAAATCAGTTTCAGATCACCGCATGGGCCACTGTGGTTACAATAATGAACTGTTACATATATTCCGGAATTCGATTCGTTAGAATCAAGGACGGGCTTCACGATTCGATCGAAAACGGCTTTTGCATTCTGAAATCCGTTTGCTCTATGCAATTAAATCGCATGCTAATGTGGCGATTTTGTATTGACGCCAAACAAATATCATAACAATTCATCCGTATTTGTGGGGAACTTTACTCTCTATTAGGTAAGCAGACCCAAAAAAATTTTAAATTGATAAAAATGGGTGGTTTATATGTATGATATGACCGCAAGGTTGACGTTGGACATCTTCATTTTGAAGTCTGTGTTAGGCAAACACATTTCAGTCGGAACAAAAATACCCCCGACCTGAATTGAATGGCAATGTCAATTTCCTCAGACATGCATGAACTCGCAATGCCAATTTCCCTACGAATCATTGATTTGAAGTCTGTGTTAGGGAAACACATTTCAGTCGGAACAAAAATACAACCAACATTCATATATTTGCAATGCCGATTTCTCTAACGCTGCTTGGTTTTGAAGTCTGTTTAAGGGAACAGATTTCGGTGAGAACAAAAGTCTCCGATTTCCCCAAGCCTGCTTAGTTTAGATGGCTGTGTTGGGGAAACCGTAAAGCGGGTCAATCAAAACGAGGTAGTTAGAGTGTTTAGATAACGCTTAACATTTTACAGTTATTCAATAGTTTATCTAATGAAAAATAACGTTTTATTAATTGCGATAGAAGCGTAGAAATATTTCGTATCAATTGATGCAAACATCTTTCCGATCCAGTAAGAAATGTTCGAGTTATAAGCATTCGGAATCTTTAATTTTTTCCTGCATGTTCTGTGTTTCGGTTTTCATTTTACCCCCATATACTCCGGTTAGACGTAGTCCCACGTCAAAAATTGAATGGAAATTATTGCTCGATGTTATTTGAATATTCATGAGATATAATTTTAACCCTAACCTAACTATTTTTCTATAAATTTCCTTACATTTTCGACAAAACTTTGTTCATAATATAAAATCATTATCACACACAATTTTCTTTCAAGATTCTTCTCTAATTGCAGAGAATGTGTTATTTTGTCTTATCGAATACATATTTGACACGGTTGAGCTAATTTTCATTTGAAATTTTTATTTTAAAAGCGTGTTTATTTCACCCGAAAATACATCATCATTCTCGCTTCACAGAAATGGATCACGAAGCTCAATGGCGTCTATGTCAAACTGCATGGCTGGCAAGTTTGCCACAACGATTCGTTAGGAAAAATTCCGATGAAGTTACACTATCGATTTCCTCAAGCCGCATTTTGTCGACTAATCGAATCAAAAATGTGTTTGTGAGGTAATCTTGGGACCGAATACGTGTAATTTTTTTCAATCAAGCTCATTAAAAACTTAATTTTCTAGTTAAACAAACGTGCTGTAATGTGATGACAAAGCATTGCGTTTTGGCCAATAGACAATAGCAAAGACTGAGTCGGCGTTGCTCATGATAGCTTCTCGCAGGTGAATGTATTCTTGCTTCCGCCGCTTCTGTTGATTGTGTAGTAGGAATTGCAATCATTTTCTCTCTAACTTCGCTTACGTGTCGACCATGAATTTTTGGCACAGCTCACGGTGATCCACAATGCGTGAGCTGTGCCAAAAATTCATGCTCGACATGTAAGCGAAGGTAGAGAGCGAATGAAAGATAATGGAAAATATTCAGAATTTTTTTTCTCTCCATTAAGCCACTCTAATTGGTATTAAATATACGGTAATCGATATCCTTGCAGTATGATATAAACCTTACGATCTATTCTCATGTCTACTATTTTTTTTTGGTATAATATTATCAATATCTGTCGAGCCGTTTCGGAGGAGTTCGACCATAAACACCGTGGCACGAGCTTTTTATGTAGATAGATTATCTCCCGAGAGTGAGATAATTGACTGAAAATAACTATAATGAAATCTGAACCAAAAAACATTGAAATATTTTTTGACGTAGGACTACGTCTTTCATTTCTATACCGGGGTGTAAAATCAAAGTTTCGAAAACGAAAGCGTTACGCCGGAGACCGAGATTTTGAGCGTTAATAGCTCCTAAACAACTGAACGAAATGGTATGATAAACACTTCATTCGAAAGATAAAATGTCTACGCGTTATATACTTGTTACTTTTTCATCCAAAAACTTGTTTCAATAGTCTTAAAATTGCTTTCAAAACAGGCTATTGAAATCACCAATCGGTATATAAGCGAGCGCCGCTCGGAAATCCACTCAGTTCTAATTGAACAGCGATTGGAGCATGTTGTCGCTGTTGTGGTGAAGCTCTTCGTTTATCATGAAAGCGCGGATGAACGGTGTCACCGGTGTGCACCCTAGGCCAGAAGGGAATCCATCAGGAGGAGAGTGATGCCACAAACGGTTCCCCGGGGAGATATCGCTACACACACATACACGCGCGGAATTCTTTCCGTTTGGATGTCATTCAGCATCGAGAAAGTTCCGGAAAATAATCTGCCAGTTCCTCTGGGAATTAAAAAAAAATACATTCATGTGAAAGAGTTTATTTTAATGTTTTCTATCCATGTAACACTATGACCAAATATGTTTCAATCATGTGCTATTAACAGATGGTTATCGAGTTAGCATTAACCACTGGTGGGCTTCCAGTATCGAGGAAAATGTGGAAATATCTAATCGTTACTGAAAATAATCTGCCAGTTCCTCTGGGAATTTAAAAATACATTCATGTGAAAGAGTTTATTTGAATGTTTTCTATCCATGTAACACTGTGACCAAATACATTTGGTTTTGTGATTTTTCAATCAATCGCAATTAACAGGATAGCTTATTCTTCCCCATCAGTAGGATATTTCCGTATCCAATATTGTATGCGCCCGCAATCGATTATTGCTCAGTCGCCGAAAGTTACGAGCTCAGAGAGTTCATTCCCCTCTAGTTTGCCTTCCAAATTGCCATCGTAAACCACACCTACTTTCGATTCAATCACACACAAAAAGCATACTTAAGCGATATTCTGGTGGTGAGACACATTCATTTTTCGTGAGGACATCGACAAGACAACATCGTTGCCTAACGTGCTGCAGGAGGTGGACGGCGAAGGATCGACACATACACGCGCAGAATTCTTTCCGTTTGGATGCCATTCAGCATCGAGAAAGTTCCGGAAAGACCTAATCATTGCTGGAAAATGATCTGCCAGTTCCTCTGGGAATTTAAAAATACATTCATGTGAAAGAGTTTATTTGAATGTTTTCTATCCATGTAACACTGTGACCAAATATGTTCCAAGCAAGTGCTATTAACAGATGGTTATCGAATTAGCATTAACCACTGGTGGGCTTCCAGTATCGAGGAAAATGTGGAAATATCTAATCGTTACTGAAAATAATCTGCCAGTTCCCCTTGGAATTGAAAATTACATTCAAGCGAAAGAGTTTATTTTAATGTTTTCTATCCATAAAATATCCATATAATACATTTGGGTTTGTGATTTGTCAATCAAGTACAGTTAGCAGGTTAGCTTCTGAAGATTATTCTTCAGAACAAGGTTTTTCGTATCCTATATTGGATGCATAAAACCTTGTGCCTCCAACGTAACGCTCTCGTTTTCGAAATAACCCAAATATTCATATATTCATTCATTCAGAATGGATTTAGATTCAACTTCAAACAAATGATCTCTAAATCAACGACAGTCCTACGGTTATACCATATATATAACCCACTTCCTGTTTTTATAAAACATTTGGCCAGTTATTTCGAAAACCGCTATATTGAACTGTAAGAAACTGCTTTTAAATTTTTGAAAACATGAGTTTCCAAAGATACAATTGAAGTTTTCCTTATCATGTTCGTCTTACCCTCATCTCTCCTTCTGGAAATTTCACCCTAGAGCGCGAGGAAGTTGGACATCGTAATGCACGTTGTGTCCGCTGGATATAGCCGATGCGGCATTTAAAACATCCCCTTTCTCCAGGAGAATGCGAGAGCGACGGAAGGAAGCCTGGCTCTGATCGTCCGACAGTTCACAGCAAACGTAAAGTGGAGCAGCAGCTGGAGAGGGAGACCGAGAGCAAGGTAGCCTCATCGTACCTCGCCTTGGGCCGGGAGGTCGGAGCAACCGACCAAACTATGAACAAGTACCTGGCTAAAATGGACTTTTTATGCGGAAGCGTCAGTCCAGGCCGACCGTGTCTGAGCAACAGGCAATCACCCAGAAACAGCGGCTGACAACAAATCACTGGAGGAGATGGACTGGCTGAAGATAGACCTTGTGCGGAAGTTCACCAACCCTCTCAAAGTCCCCCAGCTGCGACCGATAGAAAATTGCTGGGTGAACCATAAACGGAGGATCTACTCCAATAATTTTGTGGTCAAACAGAGAAGCAGCGGATCACCAAGGCCACGAAAGTTCTGAAGAACATGCTGACAATTATCTTCTTACCGATCATGGCTAAGGTTCCGGTCAACTACCGTAAGGTCGCCCAGCAGGGCATCGAATAATTTTTTTAGAAGACCTTATACCAGATGGACTGGAAAGTCCCGAGATTTTTCAACTGATGGCGCTACTAAAGGAACAAGATTCATTTCGAGAGGTTCATCTGTCATTAGCATATGTGTGAAGTTTCATGACATTTCGTTTCTTTGTTCACAAACTGCAGTTGTTTAAGACTCACTACCTGATCATTCGTATAGAAAATGGAAAAGAGGGATATCATACACATACACACACATACACGCACGGAATTCTTTCCGTTTGGATGCCATGAGAAATATCCGGAAAATAATCGATCAGTTCCTCTGGGAATTTAAAAATACATTCATGTGAAAATGTTTATTTGAATGTTTTCTATCCATGTAACACTGTGACCAAATATGTTTCAATCAAGTGCTATTAACAGGTGGTTATCGAATTAGCATTAACCACTGGTGGGCTTCCAGTATCGAGGAAAATTTGGAAAAATCTAATCGTTACTGGAAAATAATCTGCAAGTTCCCCTTGGAATTGAAAATTACGTTCAAGCGAAAGAGTTTATTTTAATGTTTTCTATCCATAAAATATCCATATAATACATTTGGGTTTGTGATTTGTTAATCAAGTACAGTTAGCAAGAAAGCTTGTGAAGATTATTCTTCAGAACAAGGTTTTTCGTATCCTATATTGGATGCATAAAACCTTGTGCCTCCAACGTAACGCTCTCGTTTTCTCGTCCCCCAAATATTCATTTATTGATTCATTCAGAATGGATTTAGATTCAACTTCAAACAAATGATCTCTAAATCAATGATAGTCCTACGTCACCCTTGCGGTTATACCATAGATATAACCCACTTCCTGTTTTTTTATTGTTTGTCTGTTCCTTTGATGTTTCGATTCATTGCCCTTAGCTATCATTACATATTAAGTTGAGGAAAAAGTTATCCATTATTTTCTCGGTAGCTGGTTTTAGTGATCAATATCTCGCGTAATATAGATTATACAATTTAAAGTTTAGGCTCGACATTTCACACTAAAAAAAATCTTTTGCTGTTTCTTGTTCGTTCCATTCAGTTGTGAGTTACAGGGTGTTAACAATGAAGGACAACCAAGAGAAAATTCGCTACATTTTACACTTTTTCTTTTATAAATGCAAAATTGCAAGCCAGACCGCTGAAATCGTGAATGGCAGCAACAGGAAAACATGTGCAATATAATTTATTTTTTTCAAATCTTCATTTTTTTCTAAATTAAAAAAAAATAAACATAATTGTAAGCTAGTGAAATAGAGGGCTAAATAGAACCAGTGTCCTGTTGATGAATGAAGTGAGGAGATGAATTCCTTATTGTGGTTATGGTTTCATAAATCCCCCCTACTTCCATTTCTAATAGCTTAAGCCGAGTGTATCTCTTTGGTGAAAAAGCGCATGGTAATTTAAAATTGAATTGCAAAAAAACTCTACTGATTAGTACCAATTTATAATAATTGATATTTTTTGACGTGGGACTACGTCTAAGCGGAATTTATGAGAGGTGAAATGAAGACATGTAGGAAAAAATGAAATATTTCGAATGCTTATAACCTGAGATCGTAAAGATGTTAACATAAATTGACAGGTGAAGCTTTTTGAGATAAAAACAGGAAGTGGGTTATATCTATGGTATAACCGCAAGGGTGACGTAGGACTATCGTTGATTTAGAGATCATTTGTATGAAGTTGAATCTGAATTCATTCTGAATGAATGAATATTTGGAGAACTTCGAAAACGAGAGCGTTACGTTGGAGGCACAAGGTTTTATGCATCCAATATTGGATACGGAAATATCCTACTGATGGGGAAGAATAATCTTCAGAAGCTATCCTGTTGATTGCGATTGATTGAAAAATCACAAAACCTGATGTATTTGGTCACAGTGTTACATGGATAGAAAACATTAAAATAAACTCTTTCATATGAATGTAATTTTAAATTCCCAGAGGAACTGGCAGATTATTTTCAGTAACGATTAGATATTTCCACATTTTCCTCGATACTGGAAGCCAACCAGTGGTTAATGCTAACTCGATAACCATCTGTTAATAGCACTTGATTGAAACATATTTGGTCACAGTGTTACATGGATAGAAAATATTCAAATAAACTCTTTCACATGAATGTATTTCTAAATTCCTAGAGGAACTGGCAGATTATTTTCCGGATCTTTCTCGATCCAAACGGAAAGAATTCCGTGCGTGTATGTGTGTGTGTGTAGCGGCTGCTTCGAGATCTTCCCGGGGAACCGTTTGTAGCATCACTCTCCTCCTGATGGATTCCCTTCTGGCCTAAGGTGCACAAACAGGCTCTTGGTGACACCGTTCATCCGCGCTTTCATGATAAATGAAGAGCTTCACCACAACAGCGACAACATGCTCCAATCGCTGTTCAATTAGAACTGAGTGGATTTCCGAGCGGCGCTCGCTTATATACCGATTGGTGATTTCAATAGCCTATTTTGAAAGCAAATTTAAGACTATTGAAACAAGTTTTTGGATCAGAAAGTAACAAGTATAGAACGCGTAGACATTTTATCTTTCGAATGAAGTGTTTATCATACAATTTCGTTCAGTTGTTTAGGAGCTATTAACACTCAAAATCTCGGTCTTCGGCGTAACGCTTTCGTTTTCGAAACTTTGATTTTACACCCCGGTATAGAAATGAAAGACGTAGTCCTACGTCAAAATTGAAAAATTGTGAAATATCAAGCATTGTCCAAATGCGTTAAGTGCCACGTTTTGATTGGTTCAATTTGTGCTAGTCAAATGGTACTGATCAAAAGGAGCAACCAGAGTAACAATGGAATACAATTTCCCCAACACAGACTTCAAAACCAAGGGGAATCGTCATTGAAAATACATGCACATCAGATCTTCGCTTTATGGTGCTGAAAGCGGACACGGTTTGCTAGTTTAGAGGCGAATAAACTGCGAACTTGATTGCCTTTAAAAATAAAGAATGGAATAGTTCGCTGAGTGGCGGAAGGGGAGCTTGAAGTAGAGTAGAGCCCAGGGCTAGAGACGACTGCAAAAGCTTAACGTATCTATAATTCAACAATAAGAAGAAGACCGGAATGTGTTTCCCCAGCACGGACTACAAAACCGTGGAGCATGAGTATGGAAAATTCCGAAATTCTTATTTGAGAAATCATTAATTTTATTGTTCCTTATATCCTGGTTAGAAAATTGTCTTATTAAATTATTCAAATAGGGGAGCTGCATCTCCCCTCACTCAATGAGTTTGAGGGGAAACTACATCTAAACTAGCGTTGCCAGAAAGCATTTAATCTTTGGCAGAAAAGATGGCTTTTCGTGTCCTGATGCGTCAAATGAGCAAATAAAATCATCTGTCTTAAAGCTTTCAAATGTTTGTATGTATGGGAGCAGACATCTCTTTCTTTTTTCTTTTTCATCTCTTCTGAGATTGCACCCAAAAAAAAAAGCCCAAACAATATCAACGGGGATCGAACCAAGCTCGGCTAGAATGGAAGGCTGTTTTGCACGACCATGCTATCCACATAGCTACTGGTGCTATTGCGTAATCATTTCCTGATTATAAAATGAAGTTGAAAAGTGTTTTTTGACGTAGGATTACGTCTTTCGGGAACATATTGGGGTACAAATTGAAAATCGAAAATCGAGCGCATCGTGAAAATTGTCCAATTTCAAATGCTTATTGCTCAGTAATTTCATGATGGATTAATGAGATTTTTGCGTCAATCAATTTCGGCACTCCATAACAATTTTTTACATTGAATAAAATAGTATATGTCATGAAACTAACTATCGAACAATTGAAAAATCTCAACCCTTATCTTAACGGAAATACCTACTTCTGATTGGTCGAAATCTACGACACATGCGGCGAGTCCCTAACAGAGACATCAAAACCAAGCTGCCTGGGGGAAATCGACATTGCATACATGAAAGTAGGGGGAGCTTTTTTCCACTGACATGTATTCCCTAACAGAGATTTATAATCCAAGGTGTCTGAGGGTAATCAGCATGTAAATACCCTCGTGGTCGATAGTTTAACTAACGACGCGCACAAATGGATAGTGTTGTGCATTGCTGATTGCATACATGCTGGCGAATAAGTTGGGAGCGATGAACGAGTGTTTTTTTTTTTGTTATTTTCGTTCCAATAAGAATCTTTCGATGGGTTGATTGAAGAATGATGTTTCAATGAACTGAATAGAACTTATGCTTGATAGAATTAAATAAAATTTAAATTTGGAATTTTTATGTTGGTTGCTTCGTGAAATTTCATATCAGTGACCGATCATGTATTGTAAAATTTTAGCACGATTTTTTTTCTCCCAAGGAAAGTTCATGCGACGAGCAAAATTGGAAAAATGAAGGAATATTCGAAAAAGTGATTTCACATATGCTCTACATATCGTATTGGGTGCTGTTAGCCTAATTGATGAGCTTTTTTTTCTCTTAATTCCATCTATACATAACATAGGAGCCATCTCGTCCAGGACCACAGAGGGTGACTTTAGTACGTGATACGCACCATCTAATGACTAATCACCATCTTTCTAGCATTATCACTCGGTTATGGACACTGGTGGAGTGAACAAACAATACTTAAAAACCAGATAAAACGGACCCAAATAATTATCGAAGAGTTTAACAATGTAATTCTTCAAACATATCAAAAATCAGCATGCAGCAGATAGCCTAACGGAATCCTACGTCAACTATGCGGTCGTGTCTTGGACACAACCCTCCTGTGACTTTTTTCTAAAAGTCAAAAGGAGAACATAAAAGAGATCTATATCTCGGTCTGGGCCTTGTATTTGGCAAACTATACGAAAAGCTTTCATATGCTTTCATTTCAATGTGTCTCCTGTTTCGCTCGCTTATATTGGCTCATATTGGCTCTAGCAAATGTTTATACACGTATTGGGAAGTAGCGCATTTTCTGTTATTTTTGATTCTTGAACATATTATTACTTTTTTAAACATATGATCTGCTTTTCAATTGCATCGTTTCATGTGCATTTTCGGTTTATCATAATTGTAAACATAATATTTTTATTATTATTTTTTTTATTATACACTTGCATAAACTCTCATATTTTCTATCATAAAATTTTTGTTGTTACTGTCATCTTCCGCTGTGGCTTATCCATTGGTTGGTCTCTGATACTAGGCGTGGCTTACTGATTGCCTATTTCTACGTTGCGTTGTCTATCTGTCCGTCTTCCTCCCCTTAACAATCTTTAGGACGGTCCATAAGTCTATAGCGTCACGCCTTCCATCGTTAAAATGAAATTCAATGTCAGGAACTTTGTTTTGTTTACCAGTTTTTAGAGTTTCTTTTGCTTCTTCGCTTGAAGTGTATGCAATTTCAGCAATCTAGGCTTTCCATTCAATCATTGTCACATTATGTTATCTAAATCGTTATGTCTGTGTTTTTCTTGTTTTATGAGTATTATAAAATTAAACTCACATTTTAACGAATACAGATGTGAATTATATTATTAAATTTTTAATATCGTTTTGCTCAATTTGTCCTCCAATTTCTGAACGCTTCTCGTAGAAGGTTCTTAGTTGAGATGACGAGAAATAGTGAACTCTAAAACTTTTATCTTAATCTCACGACAAATTATGTCCATCGCCGTAACTTAGCCGTTGATTGTCCAAGAACTTCAAGAGATTAGTGTCACCACCATAATTCCCCCAGTGAAACAAAGTTGCGTGACACGTACTTCGTTCCCTTCTGCCACCGATAGCTTCTCCCTAGTTTAATGCAGGAAGTGATTTCCCAGGGATTACGACGAGCAGATTAGAATCTGATGACGAAAATATGACGTATGAAATTTTCTTATCGGCTGGATGATGCACGCGTTATCAATGCTTATGTCATCAACTGATTCCATTCGCAAAACCATGATGATGTAAGTCGCAATAACAAAATAACAAACCTCAGATTTCGGAGAGTACGCCGCAGCATACAACTCTGGTGACCGGAATAAATCGCCACAGTAAACAACTGCAACAGAAACAACCGCTTAGAAAAAGTGTAGTAGGCTAGAAATATTTGGCGCGGGAAAAACATCATGTGCCTCACATTTCTATTATAAATTTATTCTCTTGTTCTCGTTTTTCGAAATTTATTCTGAGGACAATGTAATGGGGACGAAGTCCCCATTTGGCGAGGATAAGGAATCGAGGCGGCCCATGCCGCCAAGATGACGCAATCCGAGTCCACCGCCGACCCGCCGTCGGAAGCGGCGGTGTCTCGCACGCAAACCTGGGATCCACTGATTGCCCGGTTAGTTTGAAACATAGGATACGATCCTTTAGCAATGTCCGACCGAGCTCTAGCGAGCGTCGGACGGTATACGTCTGCCCGGGGCGTTACGTTTGCCTGGGGCGATACGTTTGCCCGGTTAATTCTTGTTTTGAAATACAATACCGCGCCACAATATTTATAGCCTACTACACATTTTATAAGCGGTGGTTTCTGTTGCAGTCGTTTTCTGTGGCGATTTATTCCGGGAACCTACAACTCTATAGCACAAATCACATCAATATTTCAAAAGTTTGTCTACAGTGAAAAGAGCAAGCTCTCCCAGCAGAACGACCCAAATCGATAAAAAAATAAATTTCACACACCCAAAAGGCGAACAGAAAATCCCATCGGAATTTGACCCTCTCAACATGATTAGTTCGGTTATTGACGAGTATCAGTCAGCGGTGCAAAGATGGTATCGGATGACGCAACAGCTTTTCCCTAGCATTTCTCCTCCCCGCGCACATAAGCCACGTTGATTCGCACTTTGGATGTTTTTTAAGAGTAAAGTATAAGGTTTTGGACACGTGAGCACAATCCGATAAAGAAGCCACACATAATAATTGTGTGAACGCGTGGACGAGAGATGGATGTGGTGGCAGAGTGAGGGCGGAAAATGCGGCGGCAGCCTCACAATAGGACTTTATTGGGCGAAGGAAGTCGGACGTTTAGATGATTAAGGGATATTTCATCGAACCATCAAAAGGCTAATGATTTCCTAATGGAAAATGCATTTTGCTGTTTTCCCATCAAAGGCAGTAAAGCTATTTTTATACGGAGAAAAATAAGGGACTAATGTTTGATGTTTTAATGAAAAGGTGAATCAAATGAATTCTAAGGATAATTTAATACCAGTGAGGTTTTCCAAAGCATTCGATTACAATTTTGAAAAATCTCATCGCCATAACTTTGTTCGCTTCCCAAGAAAGATAGGATGCGCAAAATGAAACGTTATCTTTTTGCCGCTGATTCATCCTATTGACTTTGATTCGCTTACAAATAAAACGTTTTCCTAAGACAAACAATAAACCGTTTGAAGTTTGCTAATACGGGAGATAAAATAAACAAATTTGTTCTGTCATTCCGGTTAATGAAGGTTCAGGGGGTAATTATCGTTTCTACAACTTAGTAAAGTGTTCATCTATTCATGTATATGCTTACCAGAAAAATGGTACCTTCGGAGGGGAAGGAACAAATGATGAGTAAATAAGCAGCTTGTGTCTCCTGGGGAAAATGTAGAGCATCCGTCGAATAGGATAAAAGGGGTCCGTCCTGCTCGATAATGAGATGCGTACGCTCAGAGAAAACAAAAGAAGAGAGGCCTGTTGTGATACAAGAGAAAAGCACGAATCACTGCGAGGATAACGATCCTCATCGGTCCACGTGCGCCGATTCTCTTCACTTCACGTTGTGTTGGCATTGTTGATGAAGAAAAACATAGATTTTATGATGGAGTTTTGCATAGCAGAACAATAATTGTTAAAAAACATTCTGCTACTTAACTCACTTAACCCACCTTGTCGTCTATTTCTGTCTCGAATGGAAATTACAATAAAATTTTAATCAATTTAAAATTACACTCAGGGTGTATTTATTAGCTGGTGACAAACAAAATAGGTTTCGCCAACAACTAGTGTGAAACATTAGTTCCTCGCTCGTTCGCACTATCAATTCCAGATTGTTCACGCTGCCTAATCGTTGGAAAATTCTATTTTCATCGCGACCAGGAGACACTTCAGCATTCGTTTCCTTACTCATAGAGTGAACTTAAAGATGTCATGTTAATGAAGATTCTCAACAGAAATGTGCCCCAGTTTCTGAAAATTCTCATGTAAAATTTATCTTACTTTCGGATTGATTTGGTTCGGGGTTTGCTCAATTGCTATTGATTTTTTTTTTTCTAAAGAGCTCAAGCAGTGTTTTACATTTTTCCAACGACTCCAAAGAAGTTTGTTTGTTTTTTCATATTTCGTTTATTTTTACAGGCTAATTATAATTGTTGTTTTGGTTGTACTCTTTTGAACTGTTAGTCGGGTCTTGGGAATAGTAAATGCGAGCTTCATTTGTCACTCAACATCAACCCAGATTTCTTTTCGCATATAATCGACCATCCTAGGATTCGTTGGACACACCTTGTACACTAATCATCAAAGTCAATACTGTTTGGTGAAATCTTATTCTCCCACAGCCTCCTTTGAACAGGATCAAAAAAGTGAAAAGAGCGATTCCATGTTCTTCTCCGTAACTGCAACTCTAAAATCATAACATTTCTTTTGTCGTGATACCCATAACGTGTATTTGATTATGACACCGCAATTCATTCATTAATACAATTGCTCAAAAGCTATTGAAACCAATCCCGGCATCACTCCCATTAAAATACTATTGGAGTAATCTGCGTTGGAAAATTAGAAATCATCAAACTTCTAACAATAACGATTTCAAAAACGACGTGACGGATAAATGGATGAATATTCCTCCTGAATATGTCGTGGTTCCCATGGCCTAGTGAATAGCGTGGCGCTTATCAAAATCACTAAGCGAATTGACGCCGCTATAAGCGTCTTTGCTTTACCCAGTCTTGGTGGAACTCGGGACGTAAAACAGTAATATCACGATGGTCCTCCTGCAAGATAGTGCGATGAGAGTGCAGGCCTTGCAAGCCGCATCACAAAAACACCAAGTAGCGAACGATACACAGGAAAACATTGTGACACAGGCCATGTTGTAAAGACGTTGGCCATGTTGAAAAATTTCAAATGCTTATAATTCCACCATTTCTTCATACAGGGATTCAAACTCGAAATCGTACACCACCATGCAGATCTCTTTTCCCTTCTTCCGAAATACATCGAAACATTTGAACATCCTGAAGAAAAATATGAAAACAAAATGATACTGAATCGAGGACTCAAGTTTTATCAAGACAATGACCCAAAGCACAACGCACACAAGGTTCGCATATTGTTACATTACAATTGCTCAAAAGTTCCTCCATAATCTCCAGACACCAATCCCAGTTAAAAAAAACTATGAAAGTTATCTGTGTAGAAAAATTAGAAACCATTAAATTTCCAAAAATAACTACAATGGGACCCCGATTATCCGCGAGCGGATGATTCGGGGTGTGGATTATTCGCGAGAGCGAGTTCCATAGTAAATCTATAGGCCTTACCGAAATTTGTAAGTGAGTGGTAGGCTCATGGGTTTTTCGTTATGCTTATGGCTTTCAAATTGCCTGACCACTTGTGAACACGACATTACGGATGGATAGTTTAAGGATTTCTGTATTTTTTTTTTCCAAAATATATATTTTTATCAAGGCTCATATGGCGTTAGCCTCACGGGGCCGGGAGTTCAATACTTTGACAATTTTTCTTATTAAGGATTTATGTATTGATAGAATATAGTTTTCATGCTGAAATATCTTTTTTTCGTTTCTTCACCTCATTTTTAGCCCATTATTCTCTTATCCGCGATTTACGTTATTCACGGTTACCTAGCCCGACTATTTCGCGGATAATCGGGGTTCTACTGTATTTTAAAAACAACCTGATGAATAAATGGTTGAATATTCCTTCCGAATACACAAAAAAAAATCGTTGAAACGGCTAAAAGCTAAAGATAGTTGAAATGAACAAGGGTTATCATACTAAATATATAATTCTTAACACTAGGTTTACGGACGTTTCTTATATACAGCGGTTTTCCGCTAACTGGGCCGAAGCGCAGTTAGCGAGTTCTACTCGCTCTATTTTTTTATAAATGCAATTTACTCATTTTCTACTCTACTAATTATTGATTTAGCCTTCGAGGAGAAATTGGTAAACATATATGTCAAGCAGAACCATGATTCGTAGAGCCCACTATCGACTACATTTTCGAAAATGTTCGTATTATAATTATATCAAGACTCTTACCTACTGCCTTATGGCAACAAACTCTTACCTTATGGCAACAATAAGAATGGTTAATGCGCCCTTTTCTCACCTTAGTCTTCAGATATAGCACATTCAAGATTACTTATGTTATCGAGTAAAATATACTACCTCTAGTCAGTGTTTTTTTTTTTATTAAATCGTTTATTTTTACAGGCTCAGTTACATAAGTTTAAAGGAGCCAAACTCCTATCTGTATTGTTACAAGTATATATAAACATTTTTCATTAATTCTAGTGTTAATGAAGTAGAGAACCGGTTACTCGCGGTTTGCTCGAGTTTAGAAGGGTGACATTTTTTTCAGGAAAAGGAAGGGATATAAGGATATGTTGACAATGTTCACACTCACACTCGCACTCACATTCATCATACTCAATTCTTAAGCCTATCTTATATCTAATACGTATTTACATTTCACCTTATTCTATTGTTAGTAAGAAGGGATTTGCTTTCTCGCGAAGGAAAAGGAAAAGGAGAATATAAGGATATAAGGACAATCACACACGAAGATCGATAACTTTTAGGAAGACATATATTTGGGACATGTAATCAAGGTCTAACCGAGCCAACACATCTCTCACCGGCACATTGGGCTGTCTTCCTCTGGCCCGAAGAGAGTTTTCTAAATTCGATCTGGCAACAAGATACACCTCGCACGACCAAACAACGTGTTCGATGTCGTGGTAACCTTGGCCACAAGCACAGATATAGCCATCGGCAAGATTAAAACGAAAGAGTAGCGCGTCTAACGAACAGTGAGTGGACATGAGTCGAGAGAAGGTGCGAATAAAGTCCCGACTCAAGTCCAGACTTTTGAACCATGGTTTGAGGCTAACCTTAGGGATAATCGAGTGAAGCCATCGACCCAATTCATTTTCGTTCCACTTACGTTGCCAGTTAGCGATGGTATTTTTACGGACTAAAGAATAAAATTCATTGAAGGCGATTTGACGCTGATAAATATCGCCTTCAATTGCACCTACCTTTGCCAATGAGTCAGCCCTCTCATTACCCGGAATTGAGCAATGTGAAGGGACCCAGACAAAGGTAATGACATAACAGCGTCAGGTTAAAGCACTCAAAATTTCACGTATTCTCTCAAGGAAGTACGGCGAGTGCTTTTCCGGCCTCACTGAACGGATAACTTCGACAGAGCTAAGACTATCCGTTACAATGTAATAGTGTTCAACAGGTCGTGAGGCGACGCTGTCCAGCGCCCAATATATCGCTGCCAATTCAGCAATATATACTGAGCAAGGATTCTGAAGACTGTGTGAGATGCTAAAAAATTCGTTGAACACTCCAAATCCTGTGGACTCATTCATAGAGGACCCATCAGTAAAGTACATATTATCACAATTGATACGCCCATATTTTGCATTGAAGATCGTAGGAACGATCCCCGATCGATGATAATCTGGAATTCCATGGATTTTCTCCTTCATGAACAGATCAAAATGTACAGAGGAATTGATGTAGTCAGGAAATAGTCAGTGTTGCCACATATAAAGATTTTTGTGTAATGATACAGATTTTCAGCATGTTTTTTGACCAACAATCTGTATATACAGATTACAGATTATTGGATATCTATGCAGATTTTATACAGATTTTGTAACAATAATAATATTTAAATATTTGATCATTCTACGCAACAATCAACAAACTATCAGACAATTCGAACAGTACTTAACTGAACTATTTTTGCTACTGTCAAATGTGTCAAATATAGTAGTGATGGAAATCATATTTTTTCGCAATATAATGCGAACAAAACAAAAGTTTGAAACAGTCTCGCTACAGAAATTGTGAACGCAACTATCAAATCGAAATTATTTGTTCAAATCCGAGGGGGAAGTGCCTCAGTACAGTTGCCAACCAACATCAAGGCTAAATTGTGCAAGACAATGTATGAACAGCAAGAGGAAATGTTTATAACGTGAACCTAAATGAAATAAACTCTTTCTGTCGGTTTTTCCTAAAAACACATTTTTATATGTTTTTTTATGTTTTATTTGGCATGATTATCTTTGTATCTTAAACTCTCAATCTGAGGTATTACACTTTTTGACGTAGGACTACGTCTTTCATTTCCATACCGGGGTGTAAAATCAAAGTTTCGAAAACGAAAGCGTTACGCCGGAGACCGAGATTTTGAGTGTTAATAGCTCCTAAACAACTGAACGAAATAGTATGATAAACACTTCATTCGAAAGATAAAATGTCTACGCGTTCTATACTTGTTACTTTTTGATCCAAAAACTTGTTTCAATAGTCTTAAATTTGCTTTCAAAATAGGCTATTGAAATCACCAATCGGTATATAAGCGAGCGCCGCTCGGAAATCAACTCAGTTCTAATTGAACAGCGATTGGAGCATGTTGTCGCTGTTGTGGTGAAGCTCTTCATTTATCATGAAAGCGCGGATGAACGGTGTCACCAAGAGCCTGTTTGTGCACCTTAGGCCAGAAGGGAATCCATCAGGAGGAGAGTGATGCTACAAACGGTTCCCCGGGAAGATCTCGAAGCAGCCGCTACACACACACACATACACGCACGGAATTCTTTCCGTTTGGATCGAGAAAGATCCGGAAAATAATCTGCCAGTTCCTCTAGGAATTTAAAAATACATTCATGTGAAAGAGTTTATTTGAATGTTTTCTATCCATGTAACACTGTGACCAAATATGTTTCAATCAAGTGCTATTAACAGATGGTTATCGAGTTAGCATTAACCACTGGTGGGCTTCCAGTATCGAGGAAAATGTGGAAATATCTAATCGTTACTGAAAATAATCTGCCAGTTCCTCTGGGAATTTAAAATTACATTCATATGAAAGAGTTTATTTTAATGTTTTCTATCCATGTAACACTGTGACCAAATACATTGGGTTTTGTGATTTTTCAATCAATCGCAATCAACAGGATAGCTTCTGAAGATTATTCTTCCCCATCAGTAGGATATTTCCGTATCCAATATTGGATGCATAAAACCTTGTGCCTCCAACGTAACGCTCTCGTTTTCGAAGTTCTCCAAATATTCTTTCATTCAGAATGAATTCAGATTCAACTTCATACAAATGATCTCTAAATCAACGATAGTCCTACGTCACCCTTGCGGTTATACCATAGATATAACCCACTTCCTGTTTTTTTTTTTATCAAATTAGACCTCTTTGCGGGAAAGAATTGCACAGTAAACTTTGGCATAGGCCTGAAAATTGAAAAAAAGTGTTATTCAGAAAACTACTGGCAAGGGATCACGAGCTTAAAAATATGGATAAGCAGACTATATCAAGCAAAATCAGCAATACACATTTTCTATTTTCTCTACGGATAAAAAAGATTTTTTAGCTCGGAAATACAAATTTCAATGTGGCAACACTGCCTCTAGTAGGGATGTGCATTGCATCTGATATTCATTTTACATTGTTGTTAATATGTACAGAAAATATGTATATTCTACTAATGTTTGCATTACCAAAGGTATTGTGTAGTTTTCTACCAAGGATTTCTCGTTGAATACATAAGCATAGTGTTGAAATATTTGAGTTTTACAATGAGGTGCATAATATTGATAGTCGGTGGTGGAGATATAACGTTCAGATAGCGTTCAGACTATAGTGAATGTATGAATGTTGAACACATTTTCATGCATTGGCCTATATCATTTAATACATCATAGAGTCTAAACGCCATATTAAATGAACAAGATCGCAGTGTTTTACTCTGTACCTAATATGTATAGTATAACGGGTGTTAAATAAAAAATGAGAATTTTTTCAATACCTTTCAGTAACTCGAATAAAGAGCGTAAAATTTTCTTTCTCCAAGAAAATTGCTCTTTGGGCTCCCTAGAAACAGTAGGCGTGTTTGGTTTTGCTAGTTTGAATTTAGTCAAAGCAAAGATGGCGTCGAAACAGCACGTGCTCCGCGAACGCATTGTACGGTTCTACGAAACACATTTCCAGCAAGGAAAAAAGTTCACGGTGGCACATTTTAAGGAAGAAAATGTACCTATCAGTACGGTATATCGTATCCTGGGTTCCCTGAATGTAGAGCGGAAGGTCGGAAGTGGTCGTCTGGTGACGATAATGACGAAGCAGAGGAAGACATCGTTAAAGAAGCTGTTTGACAACAAGGACGCAACCAGCCTGCGTGACGCCGGTCGGAAATATGGCTGCTCCCACGTATTGATCCATCGAACCCTCAAGATGGAAGGAATCGTCTGCAGGAAGAAGACGAGGTCGCCGGAGTACACGGAGGAGCAGATTGAGACGGTTAAATCACAGTGTCGGTGGATGACCAAAAAATACCGCGGGACGTCTTTCGTTCTGGACGACGAAAGCTATTTTCCGCTGTCCAAAACGCATATTCCAGGAAATGATAATTACTACTCCAGCGACAAGTCATCCATACCGCCTGAAGTGAAATACAAGTTCAAGCACAAGTTTGAAAAAAAGGTTATGTTGTACATCGCCATTTCCGACCGGGGCATTTCAAAGCCTTGGTTTAAGCCGAGCGGTCTGGCAATCAACCAACAAATCTATCGAGAAGAGTGCCTCGATAAAATCCTGCTGCCGTTCCTGAACGAGCATCACGCGGATGGGAAGTACGTCTTCTGGCCGGACAAGGCGTCTTCCCATTACGCCAAGAAGACGCTGGCGTATCTTGAGGAGAAAAAGATACCGTTCGTGCCGAAAGATCGTAACCCAACAAACTTGCCCCAGTGCCGCCCAATAGAGGATTTCTTTGGCTCACTCAGTGCCCTAGTGTATAAAAACAATTAAAGGGCCAAGGACACGAAGCAACTGACTACAAGAATCCGGAATTGTATTCGGAAAATGGACGTAAGTGCCGTACAACGTTCTTGTGAGAGCATCGCGACAAAGTTGCGTCGAACAACAGACCACGGCCCTTACTCAAACATTCACTGAAATTTTTTTTTAAGAAAATACATTATGTTATTAATAAAAAATGCTGAAATCGATGAAAAAAAAAATTTTTTTTTATATGTGATTGAAAAAATTCTCATTTTTTATTTAACACCCGTTACATTATACATTGTACACCTCATTTCACCAGAGAGATTTACTGGCAAGAAACAATAAGTTTATGAATCAGCAAAAATGGAAGAAAAAATATGCAAAGCTGAAATAAACAAATTCGCTGTATCAGCAGCATCAAACATGACATAATATGAAGACTATTTGAAGATAATGGCAGTTGAAATTTTTAAATGCGATTTGTATACCGTGCGGGACCGAAACCTAAGAAATGAATCAAAATCCGCATACCATACAAAACGTATGAAATGTACGGATTTTGATGCTGTACGGATTCCGATCCCTCACGGAATAACTATTTGAAAAATTACAGTAAATTTATGAACTGTATTGCTTATGTCAAGTCGATGGGCATTAAGTTTCGTCCTGATATATCATTTATATCACATGAATATTTCCATACATACAAATGGTCATCCGAGAGGTTATAATTACAGTTATCGTAAATATAGGCCTTCTCTTTCCACACAGATTTTTGAGCGTTCGTAGAGGTGTCGAAAGGCACGTTTAAACTGCTCAGCCAGCATGGAGTTCATAATACGCGTCACATTTCGTTGAATGTCTGGAATAGGGAGGAATAGGGAGGATGGGTGATGACAGTCATTTTTCGTTTGACTAGAAACTGCGCTACCAAAATTGTGATGTGCGCGGGCGCATTGCCATGAAGCAAAAACCGTTCTCCAGATCCGTACTGGTCGGGCCACACGCGCCATATCCGTGCCAATAATCGTTCCAGGACACTTTTGTGGAAGATCACATTCACTGTTTGCCTTGGAGGCACAGAATTTGAGGGCGGCTCTCTGCTCCATAATTAAAATTGTGACGTGACACGAAATCACTGCGTTACTCTTATCAGCCAAAACTAGCTACTGAATCGAGATATCGGTTCACGGTAGAAACGGTAGCTGGCCGGAAGTTGGCGGAAAGTAGTTCGCGCGTTGGCGCGGCGATAGCGCCACTTCTCGATTTTAGCGCGGTAGTCCCGGAACATTTTGAATGCACTGTATAGGGCAGTAGTTTTATAACATACATATACTAATAGCTTATTTATCTAAACTGAGTCGCAAGCATTTGTCAAGTATCTATATGCCAGTTAGGTGCATCATATACTAGTACAGATATGCATTACAAACTCTCCAAACTTATTCAGCAACAAAATACTTCGAGCGTGAAATTGAACGCATCTGCAAATTGTGCCATCATAAACAAGTGCCCAAGTCCGAACGGTCTCGGACCATCGCCAGACAATTCATTCACATCAAGTTCCAATTTTCTGCTTCTCAAATTAATCCATTACATTTTGTATGTTGGAATTTTATTTAATGGAAACAACATAACTTTTTTTTGTCATTATTGCAATAACTGAAAATACAATAACAAAACGAATTAATGAATTGCACGTTAGTCCGATATCCCAAAAGCAGCATCGATGTTGAGTCGATATTGTGCTATATATTTTGACACTTGTATTTACCGTTCACTAACGTAGGATATCCGAATAGTACAGTACAGTACAGTACAGTAGAAAATGACTATAAAATTTGTTATTATTTCTCTCAGTGTATTGATGATTATAGATCCGTGATGCATTGGAGTACCCCTCACCAATTTTGTTGTTTATATTATATTTGACGTTTAACTGATTTTTAACGGGGCTGTAGCCCAGTTATCGAGCGGTGAGTTAAGGGCAGCCCAGTTAAAGAACGCCAAGTTAGGGAACGAGTGCTGTGCCTATCTCTACGAACACGCGTCGTTTTGACACAACACATCCACAGCCATTCTATGCCGAACCGATAGTGTTGCTCAAGGCGCGTCCACATTATGCCGAATGATGCCGATCGGCCTGTACCAGGCGGCATATTCGGTTCGTTATGTAATGTGGACGCCCCATCGGGTGCACGAAGCCGAAGGCCCATCGGATGCACGGAGCCGTCACGAACACACGAAGCACAATGTCGTCAACGCTAATTTACTTCGTTTTGTTTAGGTTCGACTTTATCGAACCGGACCCACATTCGAGTCGGTTTTCGGCGGTTTTCGGTAATGTGGACGCGTCTTCAGAATTTCGTGGAAAGTGCTAGTTTTGTTTGCTATCACAAAATATTGGGTTGGGGAAAAAGAAATGTCGTATATTGTCAATATATGGCAACTAGGATTGGGCGATCTCGGATCGATTCGTAGAAGATCGATCTTTTCCATTCCGATTTCCGATTTTTGGATCGATCTTTTGTACTCGAGAAAATCGATTTTTTGCTTTCGATCTTTTCGATCTTTTTGTAGATTTGTTTATCAGTATACATCGATTTTTTTATCTCACCAAAGGCTACATTTTTGAAAACATAATGTCAACATTTGGATTGCTTCTTCTACGATTTACTTCTGTGAAAATGTTGACAGAGGCAGAACTAGCGGCAGATACTGTAACTGGTTGCGCATAGGATCACTGAACCCGATCAATTACAAATGAGGGGCTCAGAATGCAAGGGGTGTAAGTGACTTGATCGATTTCTCTTCATCAACTTTTTATTTAGTTAATAACTCAACTGCAAAAACTTTCCAATTTAAGTTTGCTATAGAATCCGATAGATGCGGTTCCGACCTATTTTCCTCATTGGTAAATACAGCTGGGAATGTATTTGCAGCTAAGTTATGACCCCAAGAGAGAGTCGATGTAGAGAAATCGATCAAATCACTTACACCCCTTTCATTCTAAGCCCCTCAAATGAAAGGTTGTTTTCTAGATCTGAGCTTGAGGTTGAGCTTGGGTAGACTGTATAATTCGTAGTTGATCTCCGTGATTGACCTGAACCAACCAAATTGCACAAAGAACACACAGAATGACGCTTGGGACTAGCAAATCATTCTCGTTGTACAATTTTCGGTGATTCGAGCTTTAAATGGTCAATAATGACGCCGGCCACGTCCTTACAGTCACCAGGGAAAGGGAAGGAATGTTAGTATGATATTCGCCGCCCGAAGGCCAGAAGGGTCGCCTCTATAGCGTGGTTCCCTAGCGTTTATCGTGGAAAGGATAGTTGTTAGTGGGAATGGTTAAGAAAAAATCAGGATTCACTGCGGTAAGTGATGTGATTCTTCATTAAGTATATTGTAATTGTAATGTAATGTATGTAATTGTTGTCTACTATAGTTTGACAAAATAAAGAAATAAATAAAGAAATAAAGAAATTCTAAAAACGCGAACTCTCAACTATTTGGCGAAATGAGATTTGAAGAAAATATATATTCTTATTGGATTGATCATGCATTTCGTTATTGATGATGATGGTCCCACCTCTTTCCCCTACAAAGGCTTGAGCGGGACGAGTTATCTTATTGATAATAATTGAGTTACTGAGTTTATTACATCATACTAACCAGTAAGCACATTAAATTGGAAAGAAAACGGACTGGTTATCCCGCAGACATAGATTACTAATCGATAGAACAATTTAAGCCTTTGTCTAAAGTATTCATTCCATGGCATGTCGAGAGAATTTCCAACCCGGGAAGACCCTAGACCGATCGGGAATTGAACCCAATGCCTATGTCAGTATTAGCCATGAATTTTCAAGGGAAATCCCGCTTTATCAGATCCCCGGCCACGGCCTGCAATTGCGATCGTTTCCGAGTTCTAGTAGCTGAGCAAACCCAAGCCTTATTCTAGCCGACACTTCAGGCCCATCACTTCACATATCCCAAGGCATGTCAAGAAAATTTCCAACCCGAAAAAAATTCTTGACCGATCAGGAATTGAACCCAATACCTATGTCAGCATTAGCCTAGAATTTACAAAGGAATTCCCGCTTCACTGGATACCCGACAACGGTCTGTTAATCGTTTTCGAGACCAGACAGCTGAGCAAACCTAAGCCTAATTCCAGCCGATACTTCAGGCCCTACATTCAACCTGGGGTATAAACGTGTCAACCTGAATCTGCAATGAGATCCGCCACAACACAGAAAAATCTTGATATAATTATCTGTTGAGAAGATGAATTTACAAGTATTCCGATTGAGCTATCCCTAGCTTACCTCAGGTTTCCACATTAAACCCATTGGAATGACTTTGTTTTATTCGATCAAAAATTCTTTTGCTTTTGTTCAATCTCACGTTTCTCTATGTTTGCCAACGCGCGCGGGCTCAAACTATTGCAGACTTCACAATTATTTTTTAAATTTAATTGAATAACTAAGATATATATAAAAGCAAAAAAAAAATAAAATACCATCATCACCATAGTCTTGACAAGAAAAATACACGGACACACATACACTCAAAAGACAATAATTTCCTCGTTTTATGAAATAATGAAATAATGATGATGATCTCCTCAAAAAGTTTGTACTGTACGAGTTCTCTTGTTGATCTTTATGTAACAATTATTAAAATAACCAGTAAGCACATTGAAGTAAAAAACAAAACAAACGGACCGGTTATATTACAAACATAGATTCCTAATTGAAGAACAATTTATGTTATCAACTTAACGTATTTAACCCATGGCATGTCGAGAGAATTTCCAACCCGGGAAGACCCTGGACCGATCGGGAATTGAACCCCATGCCTATGTCAATATTAGCCATGAACTTACAAGGGAAATCCCACTTTATCAGATCCCCGGTCACGGCCTGCATTTGCGATCGTTTCCGAGTTCTGGTAGCTGAGCAAACCCAAGCCTAATTCTAGCCAATACTTCAGGCCCATTACTTTACATATCCCAAGGCATGTCAAGAAAATTTCCAACCCGAAAAAATCCTTGACCGATCAGGAATTGAACCCAATACCTATGTCAGCATTAGCCTAAAATTTACAAAGGAATTCCCGCTTCACTGGATACCCGACAACGGTCTGTTAATCGTTTTCGAAACCAGATAGCTGAGCAAACCTAAGCCTAATTCCAGCCGATACTTCAGGCCCTACATTCAATCTGGGGTATAAACGTGTCAACCTGAATCTGCAATAAGATCTGCCACAACACAGAAAAATCTTGTTATAATTATCTATTGAGAAGATGAATTTACAAGTATTCCGATTGAGCTATCCCTAGCTTACCTCTGGTTTCCACATTAAACCCATTTGAATGCTTTCATTAAAAAGAATTGTTTTTGCATATGTTCTATCTCAAGTTGTCTATGTGTGCTAACGCGCGCGGGCTCAAACTATTGAAGATTTCACAAATATTGTTTAAGTTAACCATCATCATTATAGTCTAAAGATAAGAAAATACAAATATCCGTTAAACTTCGTCATCTTACACACTAACATTAATTATATGCAGGGTCAAAAATCTAAATCATGCTTCAAAAACTCTTTACAAATACTACGGAATATTCGAAGGCTTGTTGCTGTCTTTGCTTCATTTGGTAATGTGTTATACAGGCGATATCCTTTATAAAAAAGTGAGTTTTGGGTACATGACATTCGAAAGTTCATGGTTCTGAGGTCACTTGCTTGCCTTGTGTTATATCGGTGCATATCTCTTCCATACGTTATCGTGTTTTGTAAATAGTTCGGTGTCATGCCGCTAACCATCTTATATATGAACGTAAGAGTGCAATATTTGATACGCTGTCCCACTGACATCCATTGTAGGCATTCAAGCATAAATCTTCGTGGAGTAAGTCGATCGCATCTCAATATCAAGCGCATGGCCTTGTTTTGAACAATTTGCATTCTATTCATTTGCCTCTTATTTGCGAGAAATAGCACAGATGCACAATAATCGAAATGTGGAGCGATCAATGCTTTGTAGATGGTAATTTTACTTTCAAAGGTCAAGAATCGATTAATTCTACAAAGCACTCCATATTTTTGAGCTGCCTTCTTTATAGTATAGTTTATATGTTCGTCGAAGCGCAGCGTTTCGTCAAGAATAACGCCAAGATATTTGATTGAAGTCGTTCTTTCCACAGTTTGCCCATCGATAGTTATACTAAGACTATCACTGTCAAGATTGCGTGTCGATACTACCATATACTTTGTTTTGCTAATATTTACTTAAGTTTTTTCCATCTCAACCATTCGTCTAAGTTTTGCAGTTCACGGTTCATCTTGACGAAGCAATCTTGCAATGTCTCAGCAACAATGAATATCACTGTGTCGTCAGCAAACAAGTTTACGTCACTGTCATTTAACACCTGTTTAATGTCATTAATATAAAGCAAGAAAAGCAGCGGCCCCAGAACACTTCCTTGAGGTACACCCAGATTCACTGGTCCCGCCGATGATTCACTGTCCCTGTAAATAGTGATTTGTGTTCGCCCGTTCAGGTAACTTTCAAACCAGTTCAATACAGGTCCAGTTACATTATAATTGGAAAGCAAATCAAGTAATTTCATTCGATCTACTGTTTCAAAAGCCCTCTTCAAGTCAATAAATACAGCCAATACTATTTTTTTCGTTTCGATAGCCTGTTTCCATTTCAGGAGTAATAAATTGAGAGCCGTTTCACAAGAGTGGTTTTTCCTGAACCCTGACTGTTCCTCAACCAGAATTCCATTTTTCGTTATATGTTCCAACAGTTGGTCTTTGATAACGATTTCGAGGATCTTTTCGTATAATGGCAACATATTCACTGGTCTCCGGTCTTCTGGCTTGGACGATTTCGGATTTTTTGGAATCGGTATAACAACAGATTTCTTCCAAGTATGAGGGCATTCGCCCCGAAGCATAGATTCATTTATTATATATAGTAGATTTTCTTTGATTAGATCAAATGCATCTACTAATACGGTTTTATTGATATTCTCAACACCTGCACAGTTTTTCAAATCCATTACTACCTTCCTAAGAGTTGCCATGTTGATAGTTTTAAAGCATCTCAATTGTGAAGACAGGCCAGGGAAAACAAAATTCAGTCGATTTGATGGAGCTACAATACCATTGTGGATTTCTTCCACACTTGAAGTGAAAAAATTGTTGAGTTTCTCTGCTGTTATATTGTTATTTTCCTTTTTACCGTCAAACTCAATGTCGATATCCTTGCTGCCGCCTGGATTACATAATGATTTGATTTTTTTCCATAGCTTCTTCGGATCATGCTGTATTGTATTTATCTCATTTTGGATGAATTTATTCTTGGAATGCTTAAGTTCACGTACATAAATATTTCTCCATATTCTGTACGTGCTCCAATTTCCAATAGTTTTTGTGCGTTTAGCTATTATTAAGTAATAATCTCTTCGTCTCTTTATGTTAGCCAACGTAGAGTTATACCAGTCTTTGTTACTAATATTTCTGAGTACTGGAACGGCAGTCTGACTACCGGCAATTATCTGTTTCATTGAAGAACAAAGCGCTTCTTCTAGATTTTTTGCAACATCATGAAGAGAGATTCGTTCTCCAATCGGAGTTATTTTGTTCTGTAAAACAGATTGCAATATTCGTTTTGAATAATTGTTCCAACACTTATATGATTTTTCCTTTTTTATTTCAGAAAAGTCAACATCAGAAAAATGGCAGACCATTCCAATTGTTTCATGATCCGAGATTTTGCTATTGTAAAAAATTTCAATCACACCATCGTCGAAATTCGTAAATACTAAGTCAATGGTCGTCGAAGATGTTCTGGTTATTCTAGTGTGATCATTTATTCTTTGTCTGAATCCAGCGGCTTGGGTGATTG